>NC_079190.1:77748036-78054986 GCF_029499605.1 Hyla sarda
CCTTAACTTCAGAAGCTAATAAGTTTTTACCTGGATAACCCCTTTAAACCCTGCATATGTACATATTATAAAATGTTAAGAAATGTGTTTTTAAGGTGCATACATACATATATTCATACATTGGTGGACAGTGTTGAGGTTTGTAAGGTGTGTGTTTTTAGTAATACATTCCTATAAGGGATAACAAGGGGATGGCACAACTGACATCTCCTCAAAGTCATATATATTCCATTCCAGTTTTCACAAACCAAAAGTGTACCTGTCATTATACGAATTTTTTTTTTACATGTCTCAGGGAACCTTATCAATCTTTAGTTATGGCCAGGAGAATTGTGGGGCTGAGTGCTGCACTACCCACCTCTCTGCAATCTCTGTCTCACTACACAGGACAAGCACCATAGACCTATCTTGAGACTGTAGGAAGCTGGGTAGTGAAGCACTCAGCCAGGCTATATCTTAAGATTGTGGGGGTTTAAACACTCAGAGGGAAATTTATCAATGTTGGTGTAGGTAGAATTTTTTTGTAGATTGTTTTGGATGGTCTAAAATTGGTGCAATTGCACCAAATCTAACATACTTGTGCAAGGCACATGATAAATTTTGTGCAAAGTCCTAAATCTCCACACAGTTCTATTTGTACACCTGAGCTGCACCTCACAGGAAAAGTGGACACTTGTATTTTGTTCTATTGCTTTGAGGCTCAGATTCCATTTTTCCACCAGAAAAAACGCCAGAAAAACTGTCACAGCTTTTTCCTGCATTTTGTCAGTTTTTCTAGCGTTTTTGCTGGTGTACGGAAACAGTAATTTTTGTACCCTGAGGTAATTTTTTCACTGCCTTCAGGGTACCACTCCATGGGTCAGATGCTGAGCGCCTGGTCCACAGAGTGTAAGGAGGTGAGGAGTGATGTATAGCATATACAGGGTGCAGAGCATCACTACTTACCTCAGCCGGATGTATAGTATACAGGGGTGCATAGTGTACCCATGTATACTATACAGGAGCCCAGCAAGGAAAGTGTTAACCCATGCTGCTGCTGAGCAGTTCTGGGTTAAGTCTTTGTGCGCTATCCTGTATATACAGCTGTCTATAGATGACTGTATATAGAGGATACAGTAGGCACACGTCAACAATTGGAGGAACACACTGCAATATGGGCGCACTCCCCAGGGGAGAGTGCCAAAAATGTACTAACCTTTTTTTGTTTTCTTCGCATTTCAGATATGTGAATGGGGAGGACTACGTCAGATTCGGTGGATTGCGACGATGACCAGTATTTTTTTTTATATCAATAAAAGGTATAACAAATGCTGTGGGGGAGTGTTTTTTTTTTAAATAAAATGTTTTTTTTCAATGTGTTGTGTTTTTTATAATTGAATTTTCAGACTTAGTAGTGGAAGCCGTCTTGTAGACAGAATCCATTTCTATGCCAAGGCTTAGCATTAGCCTCAAAAACAGCTAGCACTAAGTCCCAACTATTACTCCGGTACCCACCTCCACAGGGGTGCCGGGAAGAGCCGGTACCAACAGGCCCGGCACGTCAAATATGGCGCTCATGGGCCTAAGCAGTAACAGGCTGGTGTTAATTAGGCTGGGGAGGGCCAGTAACAATGGTCCTCGCCCACCCTGGTAACATCAGGCTGTTGCTACTTGGTTGGTATCTGGCTGATACTGAAAATAGGGGGAACCACGCCTAGGGTTACCCCTATTTTCAGTATCAGCCAGATACCAACCAAGCAGCAACAGCCTGACATTCCCAGGGTGGTCGTGGACTAGGGCTGCACGATATATCGCAAAAGCAATTGAATCGCTATTTTTTTTTTCAATATAGCGATATGGCCCCCCGAGAAAACTTGCGATTATCTGTTGGCGCCGTCTCTGTGCTGCTGCGGGCGGGGGCCGGCCAGAGCAGGTAAAAACTAATTTAAATACAAAAAATCAGTGTTTCCCAACCAGGGTGCCTCTAGTTGTTGCAAAACTACAACTCCCAGTATGCCTGTACCGGCAAAGGCTGTCCGGGCATGCTGTTAGTAATAGTTTCACAACAGCTGGAGGCACCCTGGTAGAAAAACACTGAGCTAAGTAAAAGGGCACAGGGAGAAAAATAAAAGAAAAACCTTCTGCTCACCTACTCCTGGTCCTTGCAGATGCTCCATGCGGTCCGGTGTCTCCTCTTTACCATACAAGTAGTAGGACCTTTCCCTTTTCAGCCACTGGACACAGCTGTGTCACGTGTCAAGCCAGTGATTGGCTGATAGGGAAAGGTCTTTTTCGGCTGCAAACACACTGGGTTTCCCGGAACCAGTGGGAGATTTGAAAAACGTCCGGGAAACCCAGTGTATTGCTGCAGTACAAAAAGCTACCTACAGGGGGTAGAATGTGACAGGAGGGGGGATAATGTGACAGAGGGGATATTGTGACAGAGGGGATAATGTGACAGGGGGGGGTGTGTGATAAGGGGGATAATGTGACAGGGGGGAATGTGACGGTGGAGGGGGAAGATGACGGGGAAGAATGTGACAGGGGGGAGATGTGATATGGGGGAGAATGTGACAGGGGGGAATGTGACAGAGGGTGGAAATGTGATGGGGTGGAATGTGACAGGGGAGGGGGAATGTGACAGGGGGGGGAATGTGACAGGGTGGAATGTGACAGGGGAGGGGGAATGTGACGGGAGGGGAATGTGACAAGGGAGGGGGAATGTGACAGGGGGATGTGATGGGAGGGGAAGAATGTGATGGACGGGGGGGAATGTGACTGGGGGGGAAAATGATACAGGGGAGGGTGGAATGTGACGGACGGGGGGGGGAGGAATGTGACAGGGGGAGTGGGGAATGTGACAGGGGAGAATGTGACGGGGAGTGGGGAATGTGATAGGGGAGGGGGGAATATGACAGGGGGGAGAATGTGACAAGGGGAGGGGAGAATGTGACGGGGGAGGGGATAATGTGACAGGGGATAATGTGACAGGGGGAGGGATGCAACAAGGGGGGGAATGTGACAGGGAGGGTTATGTGAAAGGGAAGGGATAATGTGACAGTGGGGGAATGAGATGGGGAATAATGTGACGGGGGGGGAATGTGAGGGGGAGGGGGGAAAGGTGACGGAGGGAATGTGACAGTGGGGGGGAGAATGTGACAGGGGGAGATGTGATATGGGGGGGGAATGTGACAGAGGGGGGGTATGTAAAGGGGGGAATGTGACAGGGGAGGGGGAATGTGATGGGGGGGGAATGTGACAAGGGAGAGGGAATGTGATGGGGGGATGTGACGGGAGGGGGGAATGTGACGGGGGGAGAATGTGATGGGGGGGAGAATGTGACAGGGGGAGGGGGGAAATGTGAAAGGGGGAGGGGAGGAATGTGGCAGGGGGGATAATGTGACGGGGAGTGGGGAATGTGACAGGGGGAGGGGGAATGTGACAGGGGGAGGGGGGAATGTTACAGGGGGGAGATTGTGACGGGGGAGGGGAGAATGTTGCAGAGGGGATAGTGTGACGGGGGAGGGATGTGACAAGGGGGGAAATGTGACAGTGGGGGATAATGTGACAGGGGGAAGGGATAATGTGACAGGGGGTGGGGATAATGTGACAGGGTGGCGGAATGTGACGAGAATGTGACAGGGGGGAAGAATGTGACAGGGGGAGATGTGATATGGGGGAGAATGTGACAGGGGGGAATGTGACAGGGAGGAGATGTGATATGGGGGAGAATGTGACAGGGGGGGAATGTGACAGAGGTGGGGAATGTGACGGGAGGGGGAGGGATGTGACAAGGGAGGGGGAATGTGACGGGAGAGGGGGTAATGTGAGGGACGGGGGGAATGTGACTTGGGGGGAGAATGTGACAGGGGAAGGGGAGGAATGTGACAGGGGGAGAATGTGACGGGGAGTGGGGAATATGACAGGGGGAGGGGGAATGTGACGGGGAGAATGTGAAGGGGGAGAATGTGACGGGGGGAATGTGACGGGGGAGAATGTGACGGGGAGTGGGGAATGTGACAGGGGAGGGGGGATGTGATGGGGGAATGTGACAAGGGAGAGGGAATGTGATGGGGGGATGTGACGGGAGGGGGGAATGTGACGGGGGAGAATATGACAGGGGGATGGGGGAATGTGACGGGGGGGGGGAGAATGTGACAGGGGGAGGGGGGAAATGTGAAAGGGGGAGGGGAGGAATGTGACAGGGGGGATAATGTGAAGGGGAGTGGGGAATGTGACAGGGGGAGGGGGAATGTGACAGGGGGAGGGGGAATGTCACAGGGGGGGAGATTGTGACGGGGGAGGGGAGAATGTTACAGGGGGAGGGGATAATGTGACAGAGGGGAAAGTGTGACGGGGGAGGGATGTGAAAAGGGGGGGAATGTGGCAGTGGGGGATAATTTGACAGGGGGAAGGGATAATGTGACAGGGGCGGGGATAATGTGACAGGGTGGCGGAATGTGACGGGGGAATGTGACAGGGGGGGACGAATGTGACAGGGGGAGATGTGATATGGGGGAGAATGTGACAGGGAGGAGATGTGATATGTGGGGGAATGTGACAGGGGGAATGTGACAGAGGTGGGGAATGTGACGGGGGGGGATGTGACAAGGGAGGGGGAATGTGACGGACGGGGGGGAATGTGACTGGGGGGGAGAATGTGACAGGGGGAGGGGAGGAATGTGACAGGGGGGGGGAGAATGTGACAGGGAGTGGAGAATGTGACGGGGGAGGGGAGAATGTGACAGGGGAGAATGTGACGGGGGAGGGGAGAATGTGATTGGGGAGGGGAGAATGTGACGGGGGGAGGGGAGAATGTGAAGGGGGGAGAATGTGATGGGGGGAATGTGACGGGGAAAATGTGACGGGGGGAGAATGTGACGGGGAGTGGGGAATGTGACAGGGGAGGGGGGAATGTGACAGGGGGGAGATTATGATTGGGGGAGGGGAGAATGTTACAGGGGGAGTGGATAATGTGACAGATTGGATAGTGTGATAGGAGGAGGGATGTGACAAGGGGGGGAATGTGACAAGGGGGATAATGTGACAGGGGAAGAGATAATGTGACAGGGGGTGGGGATAATGTGACAGGGTGGGGGAATGTGATGGGGGAATGTGACAGGGGGAGAAGAATGTGACAGGGGAGATGTGATATGGGGGAGAATGTGACAGGGGGAATGTGACAGGGATGAGATGTGATATGGGGGAGAATGTGACAGGGGGTGGAATGTGACAGAGGGGGGGGGATGTGACAGGGGAGGGGGAATGTGACGGGAGGGGGGATGAGACAAGGGAGGGGGAGTGTGACGGGAGGGGGGGGAATGTGACAGATGGGGGGAATGTGACTGGGGGGAGAATGTTCCACCCCTGGGGCGGTGAGTACCGGGGTAATAATTGGAGGTTAGCGCTAGCTGTTTTGGGGCTGGCCCGGCTTAGTAATGGATTCCGTCTACAAGACGACTTCCACTACTAAGCCTCAAAACATTGAATTTTTATTTTATTTAAATAAACACCCCCCCCCCACAGCCCTCTTTAACCATTTTATTGAAATTTTTAAAAACGCCGGTCATCGTCGCAGTCCACCGAATATGACGTAGTCCTCCGCGTTCATGTCTCTGAAAAGAAAAACACGAAAAATGGGTTAGTAAATTTTTTGTTGCTAAACTACAACTCCCAACATTGGGGGGGGGGGCTGTAGTTAAGCAACAGCTGGAGTCTCTCTGTTTGGGAACACACTGACAGAAAGGCTCTGTTCCCATTATGCAAAACGCATAATGATAACAGAGTCAGGCCTGGACGTGTAGCTCCACCCCTAATGATGTCATCACTAGGGGGGGGGGAGCAGTAATGGTCGCGGGGGGGTCTTAGGAGTGAGACCCCCTTTTGATCTGTCCCTCTGCCATGGTAGTAGTTGCAGTACCACAGCACTGAGCGATGGTACTTGCACATCCCCTGGCTGCGAGACTCTTTTGGGGCTTTTAGGATTACTACTCCCATCATGGACAGACTCTGGCCATGTTGGGAGTTATAGTCCAGAGGCTGAGGGGCAGATCGCACAGGATCATTCTCCAGAGCCCCGCTGCGATCTGCATATATTAAGTTAACATGCCGGCGGCACATGCAGATCCACTGTATACGCTGCCACAATTCATAATCCCCACCGCTGGGAGATGGGAGCTCTGATTGGTGAAAAGCTATTCACCAATCAGAGCTCCCATCTCCCGATGGTAGAAAACAGAAGAGAAAAAAGACGGGGCGCTCTCTCGTAGGACAGGAAATGGGGGGGGGGAAGAAGTTGAGGGGTAAAAGTGGGGAGTGGTGTAGAGCGCTCCTGCTGAATAAGGACAGACTCCACATGTTGCACAGGACTATTTATTAGAAAATAAAGGACTAAATAAAGGAATAAAGAAATAAAGGAATAAAGAAATGAAGGAATAAAGAAATAAAGAAATACATTTTCTAATAAATAGTCCTGTGCTACACGTGGAGTCTGTCCTCATTCAGCAGGAGCGCTCTACACCACTCCCCACTTTTACCCGCCTTTTCTCCATCTCCCAGTGGTGGGGATTATGAATTATGATAGCTGTATACAGGAGCCGGGAGCCGGCGAGGAGCGCAGTGGAGCCGCATGTGCCTCTGGCATGTTAACTGAATATATGCGGATCACAGCGGGTCTCTGGAGAATGACCAAGTGTGATCTGCCCCTCAGGCTCTGGACTATAACGGAGTCTGTCCATGATGGGAGTAGTAGTCCTAACTGTCCCAAAAGAGTCCCACAGCCGGGGAATGTGCAAGTGCCATGGGACAATGCGACAGACTCTGATGGGAGTTATAGTCCAGGCACTGAGGGGCAGATCGCAGCAGGTCATTCTCCAGAGACCCACTGCAATCAGCATTTATTAACTGTACAAACCAAAGGCACATGCGGCTCCACTGCGCTCTGCGCCGGCTCCTATATACAGCTCTAACAATTCATAATCCCCGCCTCCGGGAGATGGGAGCTCTGATTGGTGAATAGCTATTCACCAATCAGAGCTCCCGTCTCCCGGCGGCGGAGATCATGAAATGCGTCCCTCTGATTGGTGAATAGCTAATTCACCAATCAGAGCTCTCGACAGCGAGGGATTATGAAATGCGTCCCTCTGATTGGTGAATAGCTATTCACCAATCAGATCTCCCTTCTCCCGGCAGCGGGGATTATGAATCATGACAGCTGTATACAAGAGCCGGTGGGGAGCGCAGTGTAGCCGCATGTGCCTCCGGCTTGTGCAGTTAATAAATGCAGATTGCAGCGGGTCTCTGGAGAATTACCTGCTGCGATCTGCCCCTCGCACTATAACTCCCATCATGGGCAGAGTCTGTCCAAGATGGGAGTAGTAGTCCTAATTGTCCCAAAAGAGTCCCGCAGCCGGGGGATGTGCAAGTGCTGTCCCTCAGAGCTGTGGTACTACAACTACTCCCATCATAGGACAGACTCTGTCCCATGATGGGAATAGTTGTAGTTTAGCAGTGTTGAGGGACGGCTCCTGCATCCCCCCGGCTGTCTCGGTAGAACACTTTCCTATGTGTCCTTTTTGATGGTGTATTTTTGCGTAAAAAAAAAGGATTTGCGCAAAAAAAATGTGTCTAAACAAGAAAAAAAAACGGACATGATAAATTAGTATCCATTGCAAAATGCATTCCACAATACACAAAAAATAGAGTACTTGCTTTTTGCCCTATCAAAAAAGACGCACAAAAAATAACTCACTGCGCAAAAATTTGCACTACATATAGAAAAGATAAAGCTTCCACCACTAATGATAAATTACCCCCACAGACCCTATTAATCACTTGTAAACTATGTTTGGTTTATTAAAGTGAATATGAGCACCAGGAATTTAATACAGTTTTCTTTTACTTTTGTTTTTGAAGGAATTTTGATGTATGACGTGAATGAAGCACTTAAACGTGACGCCAATGGCACCTTAGGCTGGGTCCACACTACGTTTTGTCCCATACGGGAGCGCATACGGCAGGGGGGAGCTAAAAGCTCACGCTCCCGTATGTCACCGTATGCGCTCCCGTATGTCATTCATTTCAATGAGCCGACCGGAGTGAAACGTTCGGTCCGGTCGGCTCATTTTTGCGCCGTATGCGCTTTTACAACCGGACCTAAAACTGTGGTCAACCACGGTTTTAGGTCCGGTTGTAAAAGCGCATACGGCGCAAAAATGAGCCGACCGGACCGAACTTTTCACTCCGGTCGGCTCATTGAAATGAATGACATACGGGAGCGCATACGGTAACATACGGGAGCGCAAGCTTTTAGCTCCCCCCTGCCGTATGCGCTCCCGTATGGGACAAAACGTAGTGTGGACCCAGCCTTACTCAGAAGATGATAATCTTGAAACATGTTTTCAAACGTGATTGAAAATACAGAAGCAAAGATGACACAATGACAATCCTAGGCACCTACCTTAGGATAGGCATAGCGTGCACATATTGAGTAATCAGCCCCAACAAAGTATGGCAGCTCCATCTTAGGTACAAGAGTGTTGTTGATAGTCAGATAGGCAAGTCTTGTCCCATCTGGAGACCACCAGTGAGCAGCATAGCTATGAAGTACTTCCTCTGCAACACAAACACATTGAACACTATTGGGCAATACTAGCCGGTTACACACTTCAACATTTTAAAGGGGTACTCAGGTGGAAAACTTTTTTTTTTTTTTAAATCAACTGGTGCCAGAAAGTTAAACAGATTTGTAAATGACTTCTATTAAAAAATCTTAATCCTTCCAGTACTTATTAACTGCTGAATATTACAGAGGAAATTATTTTCTTTCTGAAACACAGCGCTCTCTGCTGACATCACAAGCACAGTGCTCTCTGCTGACATCTCTGTCCATTTTAGGAACTGTCCAGAGCAGCATATGTTTGCTATGGGGATTTTCTCCTACTCTGGACAGTTCTTAAAGTGGACAGAGATGTCAGCAGAGAGCCCTGTGCTCGTGATGTCAGCAGAGAGCTCTGTGTTCCAAAAAGAAAATAATTTTCTCTGTAGTATTCAGCGGCTAATAAGTACTGGAAGGATTAAGATTTTTTAATAGAAGTAATTTACAATCTGTCTAACTTTCTGGCACCAGTTGATTTAAATAAATAAAAAAAGTTTTCCACCGGAGTACCCCTTTAAATGGTCTAATAATAATGCAGGAAGACGATAACTAGTCAATATATTAATAGGACTTGACCATGTAAAGGAATAGGAAAACAAATGTTCAGTTGTTAAAGGCTTAGGCTACATTCACACTACAATTTGGGCATACAGCGGGGAAATTTCCACCGTAGTACCCATTTAATGCTGAGCCACATTGGCTGCGGAAGAGGAGAACACATTATCCCTTTTAGGAGCAAGATGCTGAACACTGCTGTGGGTTAGTCAGCACAGCATGACAGTACCACTGCCACTACAATCACTTTGTCATGTAAAGAGATCATTGCATGCTTTATAAAACTCAGCTTTCATTTAAAAAAAAGCCATACAGTTTTGTGTACTTCTCCTCTTCCGCATACAAACATTTTGCTGCAGTAACATATGCACTGCCATGCCCTTTGGACTAAGCCAAGCAGAATTAGTAGAAAACAGCAGTTAACCTGCCCCAGGCGATTAACCGTTGCCTGGTACTAGATGCAGTCTGCCTGACATTCCAGAAAGCTGCACCTATGTCATGCTGAAAAGAGAGGAGACATCTATACCTTTTACCATGGACAGCTTCTAGGCTCATCAATGTTTGCTTATGTATTCTTTTTTTTAGTAATTTTTTCCTTACTTTTTTTTGCTTATGTGCGACGTATTTATCAACTGGTTTCAGCCTGTTGATAATTTTCTTTCACGTAAGCAATTTTTCCTTTTTTACTTTGGTAGTAGCTTTTTCTGCTCCATGTTTGAGCTGGAGTAAATTTAGTCAATTTTTAACGCTGTTGCGACTTTTTTTTGCGCAGTTGCACCCTAAGGGTGCATTCCCACATGGCGTATTTTGCTGCGTATTTGCTGCGTATTTGGTGCTGCGTATTTTCCTACCCATTGACTTCAACAGGGAAAATAAAATACGCAGCAGCAAATACGCAGCAAATACGCCATGTGGGAACGTACCCTAAAGCTAAGTTTCCACTTGTTTTTTTTCTGGCAGTTTTTGGAAAACTGCCACTGCAGTTTTTGAGCCAAAGCCAGAAGTGTATTCAAAAGGAATAGGACATATAAAGGAAGGCATTACACATATCCTCCCTTATGGATCCACTTCTGACTTTGGCTCAAAAACTGTAGTGGCAGTATTCCAAAAACTGCCAGAAAAAAAAGTGGAAAGTTAGCCTAAAGGTACATTCACACAAATAGGATCTGCTGGATATTTTGTGCAACTGATTTTGCTACCCATTGAAGTTAATGGGGAGTAAAATCAGCTGCATACGCGTGAACACAGTTTCCAATTAGAAATGCATTGGCTTTTTACATGGAAGGATGCATCTTATAAAGCCTGACCTTGGTACGTCCAGTCAGAGATCCCATTGAGCACTCTTTCTGGATCTCCAGTTGAAGTAAGCCGAAGTGCTGGACCAGAAGCCACCTCTTGATAATATATATCATTTTCATAGATGAACACCTGGAATCAAACATTAAAATGACATATAGATACAAAGCAACAGTAGAACTGTTCAGAAATGATTTTGTACACCTTTATTACATCTCTGTGATATAATAAACAAAGGAAATCATGGTGTCGCTATGCAGTATTATGCATTAAAAAAAAATAATATCGGAGAAGTGGTTTTCCTAAAGCCGGCTCATAATGGAGAGATCTGCAAAGTTACCAAGAGCCAAGTAGAAGTGAATGGATATCTAATTATATAGTGCACAATATAGAACTATCCGTCTTTTGTCCACATGATAATCAGTTAATAGAAAAGAGATTTTAGACTATTTTCATCTTCAGGCCCCATATTAAAGTCTACACTGAGTCTGTTTTATATCCCAGCCGCATTCACAAAACTACAGAGAAGCCTCAACAAGCTGTTGACAGACACATACCAATTGACAGACACATACCATTTGGAGCAAACTGTTCAGAATGCTGGAGCCAGCACCGGGAGCTTGTGATGTCAATGCCCCGCCCCATCATGATGTCACGCCCCCCTCAATGCAAGTGTATGGGAGGGGGTGTGACAGCCGTCACGCCCCCCTCCCATAGACTTGCATTGAGGGGGCAGGGTGTAACATAATGAGGAGGCGGGGCTATGACATCATGAGCTCCCCGCGCCGACTCCAGTGTTCGGAACAGTTTGTTCCAAACGCTGAGCAGCGGAGTACCCCTTTAAATGTCTGATTGCTTGTAATAGGTCACAGGTTATCTTGCATTATCACAGAAATGTGATTATTTTGGTCATGGCTGGACAGTAGTCTATGACTTTATTTCCATTAGAAAAGTATTGTAAATAATGCAGTAGGATTGTAAGGATCTTTTGGATGAGGTTACTTTAAGGTTATTGATATAAAGGATATACTTGGGTAGCAAGATACAACATGAGATTTCAGCCATCTGTTACTTAAATCGGCCATGCAGTGTTGTAGCGATTAACAGACTAATGTCAGGCATACCTTTGTTTGTTTCTTTGGTTGCTCTATTTTAAGAAATAACAATTTTAATTCCCTCCACACATGTTCCTCCTCCTCCTCATGGCCCTTCCTCTTGTCCGCAGCTGCCCTATGTAGTTTGCATGCACATGAACGGTTAATGTGTAGTACAGCACATGCACTGTGAGTCTGCTATTGTTTCTCCACCTCTCAGACTTACCGCATGTGTGCTGTAATAAACATTTATGGCAAACTACTCAGGACCATCACGGGCAGGAAAGGCCTTATGTGCCAGTCACCAGGAGGAATGGAAAATATGTAAGCAATATGTCCGAGACTGGATATAAAAAAAAAAACAAGCAAAGAAAGCACCCAAAATTGCATTAAAAAGTGGTCTTCTATGGGATAGACCACTATGGATAATGCATACTTTATAGTGGGCTAAAATCCATAACACGAAGTCTGTTCTGGATAAAGGGGTCTTCTCAAAAAGTGTAAATATACGGTATATATATATCAGTGAATGTTGTAGATATTATATAGGCATGGCATGTGGCTGTTATGGAGGGAACGGGGTCCTTCTCTCCCAAATAATTCTATTCTTAGTAGTAGTCAAGAATAATAGACTGCCCAAAAGGTCATGGAAAACAGAAGGTCATTTAGGGTGGTACAACCCGTCGCTGTGACAGGAGGCTCCATTTTGATCAATGCTATGTGGCTCCCCTACACAGCCACTATGTAAAATAGAATATTTTAATTGATTTGTTAATAACATCTTGTTAGCAAGCACATACAATCACCATTATTGCAATCTATAAGCACCATACTTAAAGGGGTACTCCGCCCCTAGACATCTTATCCCCTATCCAAAGGATAGGTGTCACGATTCGGCTGGCTGGAGGGGGATCCTCTGTGCCAGAGAGGGATTGGCGTGGACCGTGTTAGTGGACCGGTTCTAAGTTGCTACTGGTATTCACCAGAGCCCGCCGAAAAAGCGGGTTGGTCTTGCAGCGGCGGTAGCAACCAGGTCGTATCCACCAGCAACGGCTCAACCTCTCTGACTGCTGAAGATAGGCGCGGTACAAGGGAGTAGACAAGAGCAAGGTCGGACGTAGCAGAAGGTCAGGGCAGGCAGCAAGGATCGTAGTCAGGGGCAACGGCAGGAGGTCTGGAACACAGGCTAGGAACACACAAGGAAACGCTTTCACTGGCACAATGGCAACAAGATCCGGCGAGGGAGTGCAGGGGAAGTGAGGTATAAGTAGGGAGTGCACAGGTGAACACACTGATTAAGCCTGCTGCGCCAATCAGTGGCGCAGTGGCCCTTTAAATTGCAGAGACCCGGCGCGCACGCACCCTAAGGAGCGGGGCCGCGCGCGCCGGGACAAGACAGACGGGGAACGAGTCAGGTACGGGAGTCGGGATGCGCATCGCGAGCGGGCGCCTCCCGCATCGCGAATCGCATCCCGGCTGAGAGAGATATTGCAGCGCACCCGGTCAGCAGGTCTGACCGGGGCGCTGCAAATGCGAGGAGCGGGGACCCGGAGCGCTCGGCGTAACAGTACCCCCCCCCTTGGGTCTCCCCCTCTTCTTGGAGCCTGAGAACCTGAGGATAAGACTTTTGTCTAGGATGTTGTCCTCAGGTTCCCAGGATCTCTCTTCTGGGCCACAGCCTTCCCAATCCACCCCAAAAATTTTTTTTCCTCTGACCGTCTTGGAGGCCAGAATCTCCTTCACGGAGAAGACGTCAGAAGAACCGGAAACAGGAGTGGGAGAAACAAGTTTGGGAGAGAAGCGGTTAATGATGAGTGGTTTAAGGAGAGAGACATGGAAGGCATTGGGAATACGAAGAGAAGGAGGAAGAAGGAGTTTGTAAGAGACAGGGTTAATCTGGCACAAGACTTTGAAAGGACCAAGATAGCGTGGTCCCAGTTTGTAACTATGGACACGAAAGCGGACATATTTAGCGGAGAGCCATACCTTGTCTCCGGGAGCAAAAATGGGGGGAGTTCTTCTTTTCTTATCGGCAAATCTTTTCATCCGGGATGAAGCCTGTAAAAGAGAATTTTGGGTCTCTTTCCAAATGGTGGAAAGATCATGAGTCACTTCATCCACAGCGGGCAAACCAGAGGGCAAGGGAGTAGGGAGGGGGGGAAGAGGGTGACGGCCGTACACCACGAAAAATGGGGACTTAGCAGAAGATTCGGAGACTCTGAAGTTGTATGAGAATTCGGCCCATGGTAGAAGATCTGCCCAGTCATCCTGGCGGGAGGAAACAAAATGCCGTAAATAGTCACCCAGGACCTGATTAATTCTTTCTACTTGCCCATTGGATTGGGGATGATAAGAAGAAGAGAAGTTTAATTTGATCTTGAGCTGTTTACAGAGGGCCCTCCAGAATTTAGACACGAATTGGACGCCTCTATCCGAGACGATATGCGTGGGCAAACCGTGAAGGCGAAAAATGTGTACAAAAAATTGCTTTGCCAACTGAGGCGCTGAAGGAAGACCAGGAAGAGGAATAAAATGTGCCATCTTGGAAAATCGATCAACGACCACCCAAACAACTGTGTTGCCATGGGATGAGGGCAAGTCTGTAATAAAGTCCATACCAATCTGTGACCAAGGCTGTTCGGGGACAGGCAGAGGATGAAGGAGGCCAGCAGGCTTCTGGCGAGGAGTCTTATCCCGGGCACAGACAGTACAGGCCCGCACAAAATCAACAACATCTGTCTCCAGAGTCGGCCACCAATAAAAACGAGAGATGAGTTGCAAGGATTTTTTGATGCCCGCATGGCCTGCGAGGTGGGAGGAGTGTCCCCATTTGAGAATCCCGAGACGCTGGCGTGGAGAAACGAAGGTCTTCCCTGGAGGAGTTTGCCTGATGGAGGCTGGAGAAGTGGAGATCAGACAGTCAGGAGGAATGATGTGTTGCGGAGAGACCTCTACTTCAGAGGCATCAGAAGAACGAGAGAGGGCATCGGCCCTAATGTTCTTGTCAGCAGGGCGAAAATGAATTTCAAATTTAAAACGGGCAAAGAACAACGACCACCTGGCCTGGCGAGGGTTCAGTCGTTGGGCAGACTGGAGATAGGAGAGATTCTTGTGATCAGTGTATATGATAACTGGAAATTTTGATCCCTCCAGCAGGTGCCTCCATTCCTCAAGCGCCAATTTAATGGCCAGTAGTTCTCGATCCCCGATGGAGTAGTTTCTCTCCTCCGGAGAGAAGGTCCTAGAAAAAAACCCACAAGTAACAGCATGCCCGGAAGAATTTTTTTGTAGAAGGACAGCTCCAGCTCCCACTGAGGAGGCATCTACCTCCAATAGGAAGGGTTTAGATGGGTCAGGTCTGGAGAGCACGGGCGCAGAAGAAAAGGCAGACTTGAGATGTTTAAATGCGTCTTCCACTTGGGGAGACCAGGACTTGGGATTGGCATTTTTCTTGGTTAAAGCCGCGATAGGAGCCACAATAGTGGAAAAGTGTGGAATAAATTGTCTGTAATAATTGGCGAACCCCAAAAAACGTTGGATAGCACGGAGTCCGGAGGGGCGTGGCCAATCTAAGACGGCAGAGAGTTTATCTGGGTCCATTTGTAGTCCCTGGCCAGAGACCAAGTATCCTAGGAAAGGAAGAGATTGACATTCAAAGAGACATTTCTCCATTTTGGCATAAAGTTGATTGTGCCGAAGTCTCTGAAGAACCATGCGGACATGCTGGCGGTGTTCTTCTAAGTTGGCAGAAAAAATCAGAATATCGTCCAGATAAACCACAACACAGGAATATAGGAGATCACGAAAAATTTCATTAACAAAGTCTTGGAAGACGGCAGGGGCGTTGCACAGGCCAAAGGGCATGACCAGATACTCAAAGTGTCCATCTCTGGTGTTAAATGCAGTCTTCCATTCGTCCCCCTCCCTGATGCGGATGAGATTATAAGCCCCTCTTAAGTCCAGTTTGGTAAAGATGTGGGCACCTTGTAGGCGATCAAAGAGTTCCGAGATAAGAGGTAAGGGGTAGCGTTTTTTTACCGTGATTTTATTAAGTCCGCGGTAATCAATGCAAGGACGTAGGGAGCCATCTTTTTTGGACACAAAAAAAAATCCAGCTCCGGCAGGAGATAAGGACTTGCGGATAAACCCCTTTTTTAAATTTTCCTGGATGTACTCTGACATGGCAAGAGTCTCTGGAGCAGACAGAGGATAGATTCTGCCCCGGGGTGGAGTAGTACCCGGGAGGAGGTCAATAGGACAGTCATAAGGCCTGTGAGGAGGTAAAGTCTCAGCTTGCTTTTTGCAAAAAACGTCAGCATAGTCCATATAAGCCTTAGGAAGACCGGATACAGGGGGAACCACAGGGTCACGGCAGGGAGTACTGGGAACCGGTTTAAGACAGTCCTTGTGACAAGAAGTACCCCAGTTCTTGATTTCTCCTGTGGACCAATCAAGGGTTGGGGAATGGCGTTGAAGCCACGGTAATCCAAGAAGAATTTCAGAAGTGCAGTTGGAGAGGACCAAAAATTAAATTTTTTCGTGATGAGGTCCGATGCACATTAGGAGAGGTTCCGTGCGGTAACGCGCGGTACAGTCCAATCTTTCATTGTTAACAGAATTGATGTAGAGGGGTCTGGCGAGACTGGTCACCGGGATGTTGAACCTGTTGATGAGAGAGGCCAAAATAAAATTTCCTGCAGATCCGGAATCCAAGAAGGCCATAGCAGAGAAGGAGAAGGTAGAGGAAGATATCCGCACAGGCACAGTAAGGCGTGGAGAAGCAGAGTTGACATCAAGAACTGTCTCACCTTTGTGCGGAGTCAGCGTACGTCTTTCCAGGCGGGGAGGACGGATAGGACAATCCTTCAAGAAGTGTTCGGTACCGGCACAGTACAGGCACAGATTCTCCATGCGGAGTCGTGTCCTCTCTTGAGGTGTCAAGCGAGACCGGTCAACTTGCATAGCCTCCACGGCGGGAGGCACAGGAACAGATTGCAGAGGACCAGAGGAGAGAGGAGCCGGGGAGAGAAACCGCCTCGTGCGAACACAGTCCATATCCTGGCGGAGCTCCTGACGCCTTTCGGAAAAACGCATGTCAATGCAGGTGGCAAGATGAATAAGTTCATGCAGGTTAGCAGGAATTTCTCGTGCGGCCAGCACATCTTTAATGTTGCTGGATAGGCCTTTTTTAAAGGTCGCGCAGAGGGCCTCATTATTCCAGGATAATTCGGAGGCAAGAGTATGGAATTGGATGGCGTACTCGCCAACAGAAGAATTACCCTGGACCAGGTTCAGCAGGGCAGTCTCAGCAGAAGAGGCTCGGGCAGGTTCCTCAAAGACACTTCGAATCTCCGTGAAGAAGGAGTGTACAGAGGCAGTGACAGGGTCATTGTGGTCCCAGAGCGGTGTGGCCCATGACTGAGCTTTCCCAGACAGAAGGCTGACTACGAAAGCCACCTTAGACCTTTCAGTAGGAAACTGGTCCGACATCATCTCCAAGTGCAGGGAACATTGCGAAAGAAAGCCACGGCAAAACTTAGGGTTCCCATCAAATTTATCCGGCAAGGATAATCGTAGGCCGGAAGCGGCCACTCGCTGCGGAGGAGGTGCAGGAGCTGGCGGAGGAGATTGTTGCTGGAGCTGTGGTAATAGCTGCTGTAGCATCATGGTCAGTTGAGACAGCTGGTGGCCTTGTTGCGCTATCTGTTGCGACTGCTGGGCGACCACCGTGGTGAGGTCGGCGACAACTGGCAGTGGGACTTCAGCGGGATCCATGGCCGGATCTACTGTCACGATTCGGCTGGCTGGAGGTGGATCCTCTGTGCCAGAGAGGGATTGGCGTGGACCGTGTTGGTGGACCGGTTCTAAGTTGCTACTGGTATTCACCAGAGCCCGCCGCAAAGCGGGATGGTCTTGCAGCGGCGGTAGCAACCAGGTCGTATCCACCAACAATGGCTCAACCTCTCTGACTGCTGAAGATAGGCGCGGTACAAGGGAGTAGACAAGAGCAAGGTCGGACGTAGCAGAAGGTCAGGGCAGGCAGCAAGGATCGTAGTCAGGGGCAACGGCAGGAGGTCTGGAACACAGGCTAGGAACACACAAGGAAACGCTTTCACTGGCACAATGGCAACAAGATCCGGCGAGGGAGTGCAGGGGAAGTGAGGTATAAGTAGGGAGTGCACAGGTGAACACACTGATTAAGTCTGCTGCGCCGTTGATCCCTTGTCGCGAACTCTCTTGCCTTTTTCTTAGTTGCAGTCTCGTTGGGATCTCCCCTCGTCTGAGCATTTTCATTATTTACAGCTATAGCATTTTATGTCCTCCACGCTCGGTTCCCTTGTGGTGTCCTTGCCTACAGGCTTTGAAAGGCTGTGTCGTGGTGGACCTCAGGCGAGGGGTCTTCTCTCCGATATTTACTCTTTGCTTACCCGGCCTATGGGGGATGTCCAGGTATCCCACCGATATATGTCTCGTTGGGAGGAAGCGCTTAATAGGTCTATTACCCTTCCTCAGTGGAAAATAATATGGGAGAGGGCCTCTAGGGCATCCATATGTACTGCTTACAAGGAGACTCAATACAAACTGATTATGGGTTGGTACCATACCCCGGAGTTATTGAATAGACTGAATCCCAGTGTCCCCCCCCAGTGCTGGCGATGTGGGGTGGGTTTGGGTAAGTTGTTTCATATTTTTTGGTCTTGCCCGCTCATCACGGGATATTGGGAGTTAGTGAGTCGCTTACTTTCGGATGTTTTTGGAGTATCGGTCCCTCCTAACCCTCAGGTCTATCTTTTGCACCTCTTGCACTCGGCTCTACCCAAGAGGTTGTTTAAACTGGCTATGCACATTTTTTTGGCGGCTAAGACCTTAGTTGCTAAATGCTGGAAGAGGACTCTTCCTCCCTCTGAGTCAGACCTACTCTCCCGTATTAGTGAAATACGCTCTCTAGAATACCTCACAGCCTCTCTGAATAATACTATCCCCACCTTCCTTTCAGTTTGGGAGCCGTGGGATCGTTTCTCTGACAGGCAACCTCCTTAAGGCGCTACCGAAAACTCTCCCTATCCCCCCCCCTTCCCTCCCTTCCTTCCTTCTCCCCTAATGTGTTTGTGCTTTGGTGTCTTTGTCTCCTTCTGTCTTCTGTTTGTCTTCTCTCTCGGTCCTTCATGTTGGAGAATTTTTCAGTTCTCTCCTTTGAGTAATTCACTATATGGCTTCTTATCTTCTGTATATTTGCTGGGTTGATGGTTTGTCTGCAGTCGGGGCTAATTGTCCCGATGTACAACTGTTTTATTTGTCCTGCTCTCTATATTGGATTGTTACTTACCCCTATTGTGATTGTGCTGGGCTGCGCCCCGGACTCTGATTTGCCTAAGTCTCAGCGGACTCCTGTTTTCTTTTGTGAAAATCTTTAATAAAAATTACAGTTGGAAAAAAAAAAGTCTGCTGCGCCAATCAGTGGCGCAGTGGCCCTTTAAATTGCAGAGACACGGCGCGCGCGCGCCCTAAGGAGCGGGGCCGCGCGCGCCGGGACAAGACACACGGGGAACGAGTCAGGTATGGGAGCCGGGATGCGCATCGCGAGCGGGCGCCTCCCGCATCGCGAATCGCATCCCGGCTGAGAGAGATATTGCAGCGCACCTGGTCAGCAGGTCTGACCGGGGTGCTGCAAATGCGAGGATGCTGCGAGCGCTCCGGGGAGGAGCGGGGACCCGGAGCGCTCGGCGTAACAATAGGAAATAAGATGTCAGATTGCCTGGGTCCCACTGCTGGGGACCCCCGGGATTGCCGCTGCGGCACCCCACTGTCATTACTGCACAGAGCTAGTTCGTTCTGCACGTAATGACGGGCAGTACAGGGGCCGGAGCATCGTAACATCACGGCTCCGCCCCTCATGAAGTCACGGCCCGCCCCCCTCAATAAGAGTCTATGGGAGGCGGCGTGGTGGTCGTCACGCCCCTGACATAGACTTGTATTAAGGGGGCGGGCTGTGATGTCACGAGGGGCGGAGCCATGACGTCACACTGCTCCGTCCCCTGTACCGTCGGTCATTGAGCACAGTTACGCAGAGTGAACTTGCTCTGTGCAGTAATGACAGCGAGGTGCCGCAGCGGCAATCCCGGGGGTCCCCAGCAGCGGGACCGCGGCAATCTGACATCTTATCCCCTATCCTTTGGATAGGGGATAAGATGTCTAGGGGCGGTGTACCCCTTTAATATGGCATATATTGATTAAGTTCAGCATAGTATAACCAGAAAAGATTTTTCATTCACAACAGAAAACCTTTTTATTTTTCTAAGAGGCATCAGTGGTCAGTATTGTTGCCTTGCAGCACGGAGGTCCTCCTGAGATATACTTTCAGCAGGAAAATCAATTGCATGGAGTTTGTTTGTTCAGGTTTCCTTCAGGTTCCCAGTTTCTTCCCTATAAATCATAGGTTAACTGGCTTTCTATGGAAATGGTGCTAGTGTGTGTCTCTAAGATAGTAAAATAGGAATGTAAGTCTATTTGTCTCATGTAGGTTTTAACAATCTCTGAACACTGCCATGGAATATTTTGGTTCTGGATAACAATGAGGGAATAGAAGTAAAATGTAATTTTCAAATTCTATGGACAAAAAATGATAACCTACTTGCTGATATCCCTACTAGAGATGAGTGAACTTTTGAAAAATTCGATTCGGCCGATTCGCTGAATCTATATTAAAACGGCTATTTCTGGACTACAGAGAGCCTCAATAGGGGTGTAGAACACTTATCTTTGTTTTAACACGCATATGGAGTGTACTTGGGGTAGTGAAATAATACTGTTATTCAGAATGACATGCAGATTACAGGCATTGCTCTTAGAATCACTGCCGCAGTGTGGCACAATGACAGAGCCCTGAGGTGGCATCAGTATGAGGAGATAATATAGTGGCTGAATGACACAGCGTGGAGGTGTTGGCAACATGAAGAGACCATGCAATGGCTAAATGACATAGCATGGAGGTGTTGGCAGCATGAGGAGGCCATATAGTGGCTGAATGACACAGTGTGGAGGTGGCATCAGTATGAGGAGACCATATCTTGGCAGAATGACACAGCATGGAGGTGTTGGCAGCATGAGGAGACCATATACTGGCTGAATGAAAAAGCTTGGATGTGGCTGAAGCATGAGGAGACATATAGTGTCTGAATTACACAGCGTGGAGGTGTTGTCAGCATGAGGAGACAATATAGTGGCTGAATGACACAGCGTGGAGGTGTTGGCAGCATGAGGAGACCATATAGTGGCTGAATGACACAGCTTGGATGTGGCTGAAGCATGAGGAGACCATGTAGTGTCTGAATGGCACAGCCTGGAGTTGGCAGCAGCATGAGTAGACACTAGGGCTTCACAATACCTAAGATTAAAAGACGAATTTTGAAATTTAAATTGAAATTTAGGGTAGCTACTGCTACCATAAAAAATGTTTAGGCCCAGACCCAGGCCCAGCAGCATCAGTAAACCATATATTGGCTGAATGACACAGCCTGCAGTTGGCTGAAGCATAAGGAGACCATTTAGTGTCTGAATGGCACAGCCTGGAGTTGGCAGCAGCTTGAGGAGACACTAGGGCTTCACAATACTTAAGATTAAAAGACGAATTTTGAAATTTAAATTTAAGATTTAGGATAGCTAGTGCTACCATCAAATTTTTTTAGGCCCAGACCCAGCGGCATCAGTAAACCATATATTGGCTGAATGACACAGATTGGAGTTGGATGAAGCATCAGGAGACCATATAGTATCTGAATGACACAGCCTGGAGTTGGCTGAAGCATCAGGAGACCATATAGTGTCTGAATGGCACAGCCTGGAATTGCCAGAAGCATGAGGAGACCATAGAAATTTAAGATTTTTAAATTTAAATGTAAGATTTTTAAATTTAAGATTTTGACATTGAAATTAAGGATTTTGAAATTGAAATGTCATTACTCTGCCTGACATACTTATTGTGTCTGTGAGGGGAGTACAATATGTTTTACTACGCTTAAAACAGTATTTGTCTAGAACTGCAGCAGGTGTGTACTATTGGCTGTCCTTTCACAGTATATAGACCCTTGACAGATTAACAGGAACAAAATAGTACACTACTTAGATGTAGGTATGTGGTATGCACTTATGAGGGCAGAAAAATGTGCTACAGTACGCTTAAAAATACTTATTTTTACCTGTGTCCCAGATTCCTTTATAATTAGAAAATGTCAGAATACCACCTGACATTCAAAATAAGAAAATTATACATACGTTCTCTGAAAAAAAAAGATCCTTCATTAGATGATAGTTTGAGTATTGTTTGTTCCAGTGACATTAGCACATCGGAGGAACAGGAAAATATGATACAACTTAATTCTGCTACTGAAGAACCACAACAACGAATGAACGACTTTAAGCCTACTGGACTGAGGAACTTCAAAATGGTAAATCTACCACCTGGGATAGTCAGTCAATTCCAAAAGTCAGTGGTCAGTATCCACAGTTCCCTTTTTCTGATAGTCCTTGGCAATATTCCTTTTATTACTGGAATCAACATGGCAATAATGCTGGGAGAGTAACTCAAGGATACCCACATGTTTCCTACAATACACAGTCAATATATGGAGACCATATAGTGGCTGAATGACACAGCCTGGAGGGGGCTGAAGCATGAGGAGACCATATAGTGTCTGAATGGCACAGCCTGGAGTTGGCTGGAGCATGAGGAGACCATATAGTTGCTGAATGACTCAGCCTGGAGCTAGAAGCAGGATAGGGGAGAAACTAGGGCTTCACAATCCCTAAGATTAAAAGATGAATTTTTAAATCTAAATTGAAGATGTAGGGTAGCTAGTCCTACCATAAAAAATGTTTAGGCCCAGGCCCAGCAGCATCAGTAAACCATATATTGGCTGAATGACACTGCCTGGAGTTGGCTGAAGCATGAGGAGACCATATAGTGTCTGAATGGCACAGCCTGGCGTTGGCAGAAGCATGAGGAGACCATTGAAATTTAAGTTTTTTAAATAGAAATGTAAGATTTTTAACTTGAAATAAAGGATTTTGAAATCGAAATTTTTAGTGTCCCGGGCCCTGGCAAGTGGGTACAAAGGACCAAATCTAACAGGGAGTCACATGGCAGCACTATGACAGAGCCCGGAGGTGGCATCAGTATGAGGAGAAAATATAGTGGCTGAATGGCACAGCCTGGAGTTGGCTGAAGCATGAGAAGAGACCATATAGTGGCTGAATAACTGCCTTGAGTTTCTGGCAGCATGGGGAGACCATATAGTGTCTGAATGGTGCAGGCTGGAGGTGGCTGAAGCATGA
Source organism: Hyla sarda (assembly GCF_029499605.1). Classification (NCBI taxonomy): domain Eukaryota; kingdom Metazoa; phylum Chordata; class Amphibia; order Anura; family Hylidae; genus Hyla; species Hyla sarda. The sequence continues at coordinate 77,770,948 of NC_079190.1, forward strand.
GGAGACCATATAGTGGCTGAATGTCACAGCCTGGAGTTTGTGGCAGCATGAAGAGAGGAGACAATAGGGCCTCACAATCTCTAAAAATAAAAGATGAATTTTGTAATTTCCATTGAAAATGTATGGTACCTAGTGCTACATTAAACATATATAGGTAATGTCCTAGGCCCAGCAGCATCACTAAACCATTTTGTTGCGGAATGACACAGACTGGAGCTGGCTGAAGCATGAGGAGACCATATAGTGGCTGAATGACACAGCCTGGAGTTGGCTGAATCATGAGAAGAGACCATATAGTGGCTGAATGACACAGCCTGGAGGTGGCAGTAGCAGCATCAGGAGTCCTGAAAGTGACACGGTGACAGAGTGGTGTGGTGGGTGGTATTACCAGTACCCGGTGATGAAGGTGGGTGAAAAAAGGTCTGATGCAGAGAAATGTTTGTAACTGGGGAGCAGCGCCTTAAATCTGTTTGGCCCTATTTATATTTGTGAAGTGTTGGTGTGGCACCATGGTCAATCTACTCTCATGCATCAGGCATTGGTGGTTAGAAATCCTGGCTGGTCATATATTCGCTAAATTTGCATGTTCGTAATATTCGCGTTTATTTTCACATATGCGAAAATTCGTGTATGCGAAAACGTTTCTATGCGAAACTTAGCATATAAAAAAATTTGCATATGTGAAAATTAGCTTATGCAAATTTCGCATATGCGAAAATTCACACGCCAGTCTCATACAGTAGTATTAGAGCCTTCTTTACACCACACAAGCTGGAAGCAGAGAGGGGGGATCACTGTGATGTGTACTGTGGAAAAAAAAAAAGAATATTCGTAATTACGAATATATAGTGCTATATTCGCGAATATTCTCGAATTCGCGAATATGCGATATTAGCGAATAAAATTCGCATTGCGAATATTCGTGAGCAACACTAGCTGGAAGAAGACATCATGGCGGTCTGAGTCGGACGGGGAAGAAAAGGAAAGAGGACGACGCTGATCAGAAAAGACGTGACTTGTGAGTTCCTTCATGTAGCTGTAATCACTTATATGGGGTATATATCCTGTGTACAGCTGGTATATAATCTCTATATGGTCCTGTATATATAATCTTTTTTGCGCGCATAAGGTGGGGGGGGGGGCCTCCATGTCTATTTTGCTTGGGGCCCCCAAATTCATTCAAACGGCCCTGATGCTGAAGAAAGTAACTGGGAGGTTTATGGCTGCAGTAAAAATCCTTTTCAGTGAAAAAAACACTGCTCTCTGTCCACCAGAACGCTGACGTGACTAGGATGTGAAACGCTGCTGGAATTAGCTTTTCTGTGTAACACACACACACAGCGATGTCCGTCCTATCTCTATGCAGTGTAATAAATGATTTGACGAGCTGCAAAATGGCTGCCAATTATATAGGGCTGTGACATCACAGGGGTAACTGGCTGCTGATAGGCGGCATCCTGCATGTGATTCTGGGTCATCCTGCCTACTTCACTTCCCGCCTTGCCTTCCCACCTCCCCAGCGTCCCTTGCCCCATGTATTGACATGTGGATACACCATTTTAGATGCCCTGGAACGCTGTAAAATGGAGTTAAATGAAACGATTAGCGCGATAGAATCGCGGCAATATTCGCATTTGTTGCAAAGTGAATATTTCATGAAATGCATAACGAATTCGGGTTCGTCAGCTTCGATTTGCTCATCTCTAATCCCTACCTATTGTCACAGATTTCTAAACATTTAAAGCACAATGGTAGCCGTTTTCATATTGACTTACCAGTTGGCTCCCATGTGGTCCCCAGTCGGCATATTGCAGATCTGTATTATTTTTTCCAGGTGGGTTGATATTCCATAGTTTCCTGTAAATGATAATAAAGATTATTGTTAGTACCAGAACTGCTATTATCATTCTTTCGGTATATATTTTGTGTAGAATTACATGGTTTGTTATATTTAAAGGGGTATTCCAGTGTTACATGCTAGTTGTGGTTGCAGATTTGTGAGAATATTTTCCTGGAACTGTAATAATGTTTGGAATATCTCAGAACATGGCCCGTTCCCTAAATATTCATGCTGGTCATGATATTACTTTATTGCTACAATTTGTCCAATCTCTTATAAGAAGGGATTGAAGGATTTTGTGCGTGTGGAATGGTGCCAGGAATACGGAAATGAAACATGTTGATAAAACCAGGACATCTAAACTCTTCATCCTTAGGATCTGCAAGATTTGTAACTATAAGATTTGTAACGTTTCTATTCTCTTCTGACATTTATCTCATCCGACCAACTATTCTCTTCACTGCAGCGTGTTCTGTAATTGAATATTACTTGGGTGTAGGCCAGTCCAAGAATTTCAACGTGATTCAGTTACATTATCATTAACTGTACTTGTGCCTCTCAGCAACCAGCCTTGTAAATATTTAAGCACTAGTAGGGACATTTTTCATCATTGTATGCATAGTCTCCATGGTATTAAAATACTATAGTGCTGCAGATATTGTCACCATGAGCACTTAGGAATAGCGCCAGCATTCATACTTATTGACAATTGTGAAGCCCCTGCGCCATATACAACCGTGTTGGGAAAAACAAGCAGGGCTATAGAGCATCACAGCATGTGAGTCAAATACAAAAAAATCACAGGCACTTTTTAAGACCAGCAATAGTTTCTACCATGCCTTGTTTATTGACAGGACAGATTTATGACAGATTTAAAAGGGTACCCCGAAGCTCAGCATTTAGAACAATCTGTTCTGAATGCTGGAATCCGAACCGGGAGCTTGTGACGTCATGGCCCTGCCCCCTCATTTTATTCCTGGTAGAGGAATAAAATGAGCCGTGTTATTATGAGATGGTGGAAAATCGGTGATGAAAACCATGGCGATATGGGACCAAGGAGTCTCCATAATGGGTAAAGACTGTAAGATTCCTGCAGGTCTCTTTCGAGGAGTTTTGTCACGGGCACAAGTGTCTCTCCCAATATTTCTTCAATTCAAGCCACATTTTTCTATACAGTTGACAATATACTTCTAGACACACAGAATCTATTCAGTATTTTAATCCTATTCATGTAGTCCATTAAAAGGAATCTGTCAGCTACAAATCACTTTCCAAACTTTGCTGGCACTGTTTGATAGCTAAAACCAAAAGTCCCCTTGGACATACACTTTTATAACTGTAAATCTTCAAATTGGTATCATTATGTCCACTTTCTAACTTTTTTGGGCCCCCTGAGGAAGAGACGAAGACGAAGTTGCGGCTGTAGGAGTAGCGGTGGCGATCAGGAGTACCTTCTAATGGGTGAGACACTTTATTATTATCATTAACATGACTAATCTATGCATAGACTGAATAGAGACTGCTTGCATAGTTATAGATACAGGAGGTTACTATAAAGGTAGGATGTTAAAGCACCCTTAGTTGGGGCACAGCATAACTTATATTTAACCCCACGTAAGCTGGAATTGATGTGGCATATATCACTAATGGGTATGCATAGTTGTGTGGCAGAACGGATTGCAAGCCTTTGAGTAATACGCTGTCTAGTGTTCCTATATTATATAGCACTTTATTTCAGTTGTTTCATCTATATGCTTAGTCTACCCTTGTGCTCATTAGCATGCGGGCACGTCCCGCAATGCGAATCCCAGCCCTGCCGGCAGCAGCAGATAATGTGACCATGCGCTCACGGCCAGCATGTGCAGCCGGAGCACATAACGTAACAATACGCACCCCTTTGGTCTCCCCCTCCTTTTACGATTCAGAAAACTCCTGAGAAGGTCACAGTCCAGGATATTCTCCTCAGCTCCTATGATCTCTCCTCAGGACCGTAATCCTCCCAGTCGACCAGAAAAAATTGTTGTCACGATTCGGCTTCCAGGTAGTGGATCCTCTGTGTCAGCGAGGGATTGGCGTGGACCGTGCTAGTGGACCGGTTCTAAGAGGCTACTGGTTTTCACCAGAGCCCGCCGCAAAGCGGGATGGTCTTGCTGCGGCAGTAGCAACCAGGTCGTATCCACTAGCAACGGCTCTACCTCGCTGACTGCTGAGAAGGCGTGGGACAGAAGGACTAGGCAGAGGCAAGGTCAGACGTAGCAGAAGGTCGGGGGCAGGCGGCAAGGTTCGTAGTCAGGATGGGTAGCAGAAGTTCAGGTACACAGGCTTTGGACACACTAAACGCTTTCACTGGCACAAGGCAACAAGATCCGGCAAGGGAGTGCATGGGAGGAGGTCAGATAAAGGCAGGGAGCAGATGGAAGCCAATTAAGCTAATTGGGCCAGGCACCAATCATTGGTGCACTGGCCCTTTAAGTCTCAGAGAGCTGGCGCGCGCGCGCCCTAGAGAGCGGAGCCGCGCGCGCCAGCACATGACAGCAGGGGACCGGGACGGGTAAGTGACCTGGGATGCGATTCGCGAGCGGGCGCGTCCCGCTGTGCGAATCGCATCCCCAACGGCCATGACAGTGCAGCGCTCCCGGTCAGCGGGACTGACCGGGGCGCTGCAGGGAGAAAGACGCCGTGAGCGCTCCGGGGAGGAGCGGGGACCCGGAGCGCTAGGCGTAACAGTACCCCCCCCCCTTAGGTCTCCCCTTCTGTTTGTCCGGTAACTGCCTCCCCTGGGATGAGGACAACGGGAAAGAATGGAGGGTTTCCTCAACGGAAGGCAGTACAGCAGGTGTGGGGATGGGGAGGGAGGGCAGAGGGCGAGGCCTGGCACGGGGCAGTGTGACACCAGGACGGGGGCCATGGGGAGGCACAGAGGCTTGCCTGACGGGACTGGGAGGGGGGGAGAGGCACTTCCTGTGGCAGGCAGAGTCCCAGTTCCTGATCTCCCCGGTGGTCCAATCAATGGTGGGGGAATGAAGCCGGAGCCAAGGCAGACCGAGGAGGACCTCAGAGGTACAGTTGGGGAGAATGAAGAACTCAATCCTCTCAAGGTGGGGTCCAATAGACATGAGGAGGGGCTCTGTGCGGTAACGCACGGTGCAGTCCAATCTGGCTCCGTTGACCGCGGAAATGTAGAGCGGCTTGACGAGACGGGTCACCGGGATGCTGAATTTATTAACAAACGACTCCAAAATAAAATTTCCAGAGGCACCGGAGTCCAAGCAGGCCACGGCTGAGAGGGAGGCGTTGGCTGAAGAAGAAATCCGCACGGGTACCGTGAGACGTGGAGGAGCAGACTTGGAACCAAGAGACGCCACACCCACGTGAGCTGGGTGCGTGCGTGCGTTTCCCAGGCGTGGAGGACGGATAGGGCAATCCACCAAGAAATGCTCGGTACTGGCACAGTAAAGACAGAGATTTTCTTCCCTACGGCGATTCCTCTCTTCCTGGGTCAGGCGAGACCGATCCACTTGCATGGCCTCCTCGGCGGGAGGCCCAGGCGAAGACTGCAAAGGATGCTGTGGGAGAGGTGCCCAGAGATCTAAGTCTTTTTCCTGGCGGAGCTCTTGGTGTCGCTCAGAAAAACGCATGTCAATGCGGGTAGCCAAATGGATGAGTTCTTGGAGGTTGGCAGGAATCTCTCGTGCGGCCAGCACATCCTTGATGCGACTGGATAGGCCTTTTTTAAAGGTCGCGCAGAGAGCCTCATTATTCCAGGATAGTTCAGAAGCAAAAGTACGGAATTGTATGGCGTACTCGCCAACGGAAGAATTACCCTGGACCAGGTTCAACAGGGCAGTCTCGGCAGAAGAAGCTCGGGCTGGCTCCTCGAAGACACTCCGGAGTTCAGCGAAGAAGGCCTGGACTGTGGCTGTGGCAGGATCATTGCGGTCCCAGAGCGGTGTGGCCCAAGACAAGGCCTTTCCTGAAAGAAGGCTTACTACGAACGCCACCTTAGACCGTTCTGAAGGAAACAAGTCCGACAACATCTCCATATGCAGGGAACACTGAGACAAAAATCCACGGCAGAGTTTAGAGTCCCCATCAAATTTGTCCGGCAGGGACAAGCGGAGGTTAGGAGCGGCCACTCGCTGCGGAGGAGGTGCAGGAGCTGGCGGAGGAGATGGTTGCTGCTGTAGCAGAGGCAGAAGTTGCTGTAACATGGCGGTCACCTGCGACAGCTGCTGTCCTTGTTGGGCAATCTGCTGCGATTGCTGAGCGACCACCGTGGGAAGATCAGCGAGACTTGGCAGCGGCACCTCAGCGGGATCCATGGCCGGATCTACTGTCACGATTCGGCTTCCAGGTAGTGGATCCTCTGTGTCAGCGAGGGATTGGCGTGGACCGTGCTAGTGGACCGGTTCTAAGAGGCTACTGGTTTTCACCAGAGCCCGCCGCAAAGCGGGATGGTCTTGCTGCGGCAGTAGCAACCAGGTCGTATCCACTAGCAACGGCTCTACCTCGCTGACTGCTGAGAAGGCGTGGGACAGAAGGACTAGGCAGAGGCAAGGTCAGACGTAGCAGAAGGTCGGGGGCAGGCGGCAAGGTTCGTAGTCAGGATGGGTAGCAGAAGTTCAGGTACACAGGCTTTGGACACACTAAACGCTTTCACTGGCACAAGGCAACAAGATCCGGCAAGGGAGTGCATGGGAGGAGGTCAGATAAAGGCAGGGAGCAGATGGAAGCCAATTAAGCTAATTGGGCCAGGCACCAATCATTGGTGCACTGGCCCTTTAAGTCTCAGAGAGCTGGCGCGCGCGCGCCCTAGAGAGCGGAGCCGCGCGCGCCAGCACATGACAGCAGGGGACCAGGACGGGTAAGTGACCTGGGATGCGATTCGCGAGCGGGCGCGTCCCGCTGTGCGAATCGCATCCCCAACGGCCATGACAGTGCAGCGCTCCCGGTCAGCGGGACTGACCGGGGCGCTGCAGGGAGAAAGACGCCGTGAGCGCTCCGGGGAGGAGCGGGGACCCGGAGCGCTAGGCGTAACAATTGTTTACCTCTCACGGTTTTAGTGGCAAGAATCTCTTTAACTTTGTAGACATCAGAAGAGCCAGAGACAGGTGTGGGGACAAGATTCTTTTGAGAAAACCGGTTTATGACAAGAGGCTTGAGGAGAGAGACGTGTAAGGAATTGGGAATACGTAATGTAGCAGGTAGACGGAGTTTGAAGAAGACAGAATTAATTTTTTGTAGAATCTGGAAGGGACCAAGGTAGCGAGGACCGAGCTTGTAACAGGGTATTTTGAAGCGGATGTACTTGGATGAAAGCCACAACATGTCACCTGGAGAGAAGGACGGAGGAGGTCTTCTACTCTTATCAGCTAGCGCTTTCATGCGTGAAAAAGCCTGGGATAACAACTGTCGGGTCTGTTGCCAGATGGTGTAGAACTCACGGACCAGCTCATCAACAGCAGGCACACAGGAGGAAACTGAGAGAGGAAGAGGAGAACAGAGATGGAGTCCGTAGACAACAAAAAGGGAGACGACCTCGTGGAATCGGAATCCTTATGATTATATGAGAATTCAGCCCAGGGGAGAAGGTCGACCCATTCTTCTTGGGAAGCTGTAACAAAACGCCGAAGATGAGTCTCAAGAATTTGATTAATCCTCTCCACCTTACCGTTGGACTGAATGTGGTAGGCTGAGAAGAAGTCCAGATTGATGTCCGAAAGGTTACAAAGGGCTCGCCAGAACTTAGAGACAAACTGCACACCACGATCCGAAACGATATGCTGAGGAAGCCCATGTAAATGAAAGACATGCAACAAGAAGTACTTCGCCAGCTGTGGGGCAGAAGGAAGACCTGGTAAAGGAATAAAATGAGCCATCATGGAAAACCGATCTACAACAACACAAATGACAGTGTTATTATGAGTTGGTGGCAAATTGATGATGAAATCCATGGTGTTATGAGACCAAGGAGTCTCCGGAAATGGGTAAAGGCTGTAAGAGTCCTGCAGGTCTCGGTCGAGGAGTTTTGTCACAGGCACAAGTTTCACAGGAACAAACAAAATCAGAAACATCAAGATGGGGAAACCAGTAGTGCCGGGAGATTAGGAGTAGAGTCTTGCATATAACAGGATGACCTGCTGTCAAGGAAGAATGACCCCATTTCAGTACCTTGCGTCTCAATCTGGCGGGCCCAAAGGATTTTCCCGGAGGAACTTGCTGAATTTCAGCAGGAGCGTCAGGAATCAAACAAGTCAGGAGGAATAATATGCCTAGTAGTGGAGTCCAAACCAATGACGTCCGAAGACCTGGATAGAGCATCTTCCCTGATGTTCTTATCTGCTGGACGGAAGTGGATGAAGAAGTTGAACCTAGAAAAGAACAGTGACCACCTTGCCTGGCGGGGGTTCAAACGCTGAGCAGACTAAAGGTATAAAAGATTCTTATGGTCAGAGTAGATGCTGACCGGATGAGAAGAACCTTCCAATAAATGTTGCCATTCCTCCAAAGCTAGCTTGATACCGAGGAGTTCACGATCTCCAATGGAGTAAATCCTCTCAGCAGGAGAGAAGGTCTTGGCGAGGAACCCACAAGTTACAGTCTTGCCCTTGGCGTTTTTCTGAGTAAGAATGGCACCCGCTCCAATAGATGAGGCATCAACCTCCAAAGCAAAGGGCCTCTCCAGATCTGGTCTTGTAAGCACAGGAGCAGAGGCAAATGCAGACTTTAAACAGGAGAAGGCCTCTTCAGCCTGAGGCCAAGACTTAGGATTAGAAGTCTTCTTAATGAGAGCCACGATTGGAGCAACCAAGGACAAAAAATGTTGGATAAATTGATGATAATAGCTAGCGAATCCTAGAAAGCATTGAATAGCACGTAGGCCCGAAGGACAAGGCCAAACCAATACTGCAGATGATTTATCTGGATCCATCTGCAGGCACCGATGAGAGACAATGTAGCCAAGAAACGGAAGACTAGACTTCTTGAACAGGCATTTCTCCAGTTTGGCGTAGAGATGATTCTAGTCGCTGAAGAACCAGACGAACATGAGTACGATGAGTACACAGGTGTAGAGAAGATCACGGAAGATATCAGTGACCAACTCTTGGAAAACGGCTGAGGCATTGCAGAGACCAAAAGGCATTACGAGATACTCAAAATGTCCATCATGAGTATTGAAGCCCGTTTTCCATTCATCTCCCTTGCGGATACGAATGAGGTTATACGCTCCACGTAAGTCCAACTTGGAGAAAACCTTTGCACCACGTAGACGGTCAAAAAGTTCTGAGATAAGAGGTAGTGGGTAACGGTTCTTGACCGTGATTTTGTTAAGTCCCCTGTAGTCAATGCATGGACGGAGTGAGCCATCCTTCTTCCCTACAAAGAAGAAACCAGCTCCAGCAGGAGAAGAGGAACTTCGGATAAATCCCTTTTGAAGATTATCCTGAATATACTCAGCCATAGCTTTGGTCTCAGGAACAGATAGAGGGTATATCCTCCCACGAGGAGGAGTTGTACCATGCAGAAGATCTGTAGGGCAGTCGTAAGAACAATATGGAGGCAGAGACTCAGCCTGTTTCTTGCAGAATACATCAGAGAAATCTTGGTAAGGTGGCTGCAGGCCAAGTAAAGGAGGAAGACGAGAAACAACTTTAGGCTGAACAGGTTGGAGGCAAAGATTTTGACAGGATTGTCCCCAGCAAATTATTTTGCCAGTTCTCCAATCCAGTTGCAGAAAATGGCATTGCAGCCAAAGAAGGCCAAGAAGAATCTCTGAAGTACATTGTGGCAGAACATAGAATTCAATCTTTTCTTTATGCAATACACCCACTTGCATGACAAGAGATTCAGTATGGAAGTGAACAATACAGTCCAGATTTTGTCCATTAACAAAAGCTATTTGGCAAAGCTATTTGTTTGTATACACACATTGTTCATACATTGTCTGCTTCATGGAGGTGTTGTTTTAATCAAATGCAGCAATTGCAAAATAGTGCTGCCTCGCTGTATCTGCCTGTCCCTCCAAGCCAGGGAATAAGTTATCAGACTAAGATAAAACAAGCCAGAAGTGAGCCCCTGTAGAGTAAGGAAAGGTAATGCAATCTCTGCTCCTCAGATAACCTCTTTAAAACATACCTCTGATGATGGTCCCCTAGGCAAGATATCTGTTTACATTTCGTGACATCTTTGTAGCCCAAGACTTACCTTGAGATTATTGTTTGTGATCAGGAGATGCATTTGCCAGAAGACCCATACAAGTCTATCTGTCTTCCAGCAAATCTTCTGATTGCAATAGTCTTGGTGCAAATCTTGGGCTAAGAAGGTACCACATAATTCTCCCGTGGAATTTATTTATTTATTTTTTTAAATCAACTTGTGCCAGAAAGTTAAACAGATTTGTAAATTACTTCTTTTAAAAAATCTTAATCCTTCCAATACATTTTATGGGCTGTATTCTACAGAGGAAATGCTTTTCTTTTTGGATTTCTCTGATGTCATGACCACAGTGCTCTCTGCTGACCTCTGTTGTCCATTTTAGGAACTGTCCTGAGCAGCATGTTTGCTATGGGGATTTTCTCCTGCTCCGGACAGTTCCAAAAATGGACAGCAGAGGTCAGCAGAAAGCACTGTGGTCATGACATCAGAGAAATCCAAAAAGAAAAGCATTTCTTCTGTAGTATATAGCACCTAAAAAGTACTGGAAGGGTTAAGATTTTTTAATAGAAGTAATTTACAAATCTGATTAACTTTCTGGCACCTGCTGATTTAAAAAAAAAAAAAAAAGTTTTCCATGGGAGCAGCTGGGACCATCATCGAAGGTATGCTTTAAGTGAAAAAGAGAAGTGCAGACATTTGTTTATATTCATGTGTCAGAAATGAATGCTGTAAGTGTTACTATATTATTTATTGACTATGCTGACAGAACATCAGTTCAATTCTGAGAATCAAAAGTGACAATGAATATGGCTGCACTTTCTGCCTTTCTTTTGTTGAAAATTATGCAAGATTGTTAAAAAAAATCTAAATATGTAAACATTTTTTTTTGTGTTTCTACATTGATTTGCCAGAAGTGTTCTAAGAATTTGTCATGCGCAACATGTCCCTTATTACAACATCCTATCTTATTTCTTATCTGAGATATTTTCCATCATTTCAATTATCATTACACATCTGTGCATGGATCATGTGCATCAGCCATATGTCCAGTACATTTTGCACTATATCTTTTATAACAACGGTCTGCAAAATGAAACTCTTTCTAATATTTAGTATACCTGCATAATCTTACCTGCTCCTGAGATTGTATATAGTATATGATGCAATGTAGGACACTCCTGTAATCTGCAATATATGAAAATTCCAGAGACAAAAAATAAAGTGAGCTTCTGTTAATAACAGTTATTGGGGGGATATTCAAAGAATTTAGCACCACTCTTTTTTGCTTTAGTTGCGCCACATTTGCTAAAAATGTGGCGCACACTATTAGGGCCACATATTCAGATATTTAGCACCCGATTTAGCATCCTGTTTGCCAATATTTAAAAAAGGGGTGAGGATAGGGCCTATTATCACCCTATTTTCAAAGTTTCAGCACAACTTTTTGGCACAATTTTGGCAGTAAATACCAAGTTAACCTGGTATTAAATGATGTGCTATTTTTTGTTTTCTTATGGGAGTGGCACAAATATGCCCCACATTTTCAAAAGCCATGCCCCACTTCTGAAAATCTAGCGTAATAACACTATTAGTGTCCCTAATAAAACAGCACTGTTTACACAAGTCTTTGAATAGTCCCCCCATTGTTTTTAATTTCAGAAATAACTTGACAGGCAAAATAAAAGTAGCCAAATTTACTGGCTAGGTGTAAAACGGTGTTCTGTGCAGTAGTCCCTCGTGGCTCATTATCAATAAGTTTAAACTAATCTCCCATAGGGAGATGGTTTGCACACAGGGATGGTGGTAGGACCGTATACCCTTCTGGACACAGGGGTGGTGACAGGAGCGTATACCCTTCTGTCTGACCACAGTGCTCTCTGTTGACACCTCTGTCCATGTCAGGAACTGTTCAGATCATTATAGGTTTGCTATGGGGATTTGCTCCTGCTCTGGACATGTCAGTTCCTGACATGGACAGAGGTGTCAGCAGAGAGCACTGTGGTCAGACTGGAAAGCAATTCAAAAAGAAAAAAACTTCATCTGGAGCATACAGATGAGACCCGATCCGATCAGATGTTATTAAGCAGGGGAGCGGGCGGCATGTTCCGATCCCCTGCAATGTACAGTAAACTTTCAATTTTAAATTCCGGGACCGAGGAGCCAATCAGGGCTCCTGGCAGGGTTTTAATATAGAAGCGCTGTGGTGGGCAAAGATGTATAGAATTGCTGTGGTGGGTATATATCTGGCCCCTCCAGCGTTTCTATATATCTTTCCCCCTGCTGCGCTATATCAAACTTAGTGCCCGCTGCATTTGAATAAATGTACTGCCCCCCCAGCGCTATTATATATCTATACTGACCCCCGCTGCGCATATACTGACCCCCGCTGCGCATATTTATATATATACTGACCAACCCCCCCAGCTGCGCATATTAATATTCATATTTTCTCCCTCCCCTGGCTGCCAATGAATGAAAACTCTATTAGCGGCGGAGCGGAAGGCTGCTGCCTGCTCACGCTGCTAAGAGTTTGTCATTCATAGCGGGCAGCAGCTGCATATCATGCTGTGGGGGTCAGACATATGGATATATGTCTGACCCTCACATCATACATATACAAATGCCGGCTCACCGCTATGAATGACAAGTAAAGCAGTGCAGGGAGGCTCGCGCTGCTGCTCCTAATAGCTTACTTGTCATTCATAGCGGTGAGCCGGCATTTGTATATGTATCATGTGAGGGTCAGACATATATCCATATGTCTGACCCCCACAGCATGATATGCAGCTGCTGCCCGCTATGAATGACAAACTCTTAGCAGCGTGAGCGGGCAGCAGCCTTCCGCTCCGCCTCTAATAGAGTTTTCATTCATTGGCAGCCAGGGGAGGGAGAGCATGAATATTAATATGCGCAGCTGGGGGGGGGTGAGTATATATATAAATATGCGCAGCAGGGGTCAGTATAGATATATAATAGCGCTGGGGGGGCAGTACATTAAAGCGCAGCATGCACTAAGTTTGATATAGCAGGGGGAAAGATATATAGAAACGCTGGAGGGGCCAGATATATACCCCCCCCCCCCCCCCCCTGCGATTCTATACATCTTTGCCCACCACAGCGCTTCTATATTAAAACCCTGCCAGGAGCCCTGATTGGCTCCTCGGTCCCGGAATTTAAAAATGAAAGTTTACTGTATATTGCAGGGGATCGGAACATGCCGGCCGCTCCCCTGCTTAATAACATCTGATCGGATCGGGTCTCAGAAGTGAGACCCGGTGCGATCAATCCCTCAGCTCCTCTACTACTACCCCCAACATGGAACAGACCCTGTTCCATGATGGTGGTAGTAGTAAAACCACTAATGTAGTCAGAATTTGCAGAGACTTTTTCCTGTCCCACAGAATACATTTTGTACGACAGAAAGAAAGGGAAATTGGGCGACAGATTAGTAAATAGCATCAGAAAAAAAAGGAGTAAAGGACTTGCAAAAACACAAACCGACACTCCACTCTTAGTAAATGAGGGCCAGTGTTTTCCAACCTGTGAGCCTCCAGCTGTTGCAAAACTGCAACTCCCAACATGCATGGTCTGTCTGTGCATGCTGGGAGTTATAGTTTTGCAACAGCTGGAGGCGCACAGGTTGGGAAACACCGAGTTAGGAAAAAGACAATGTTTCCCAACCAGTGAGCCTCCAGTTGTTGCAAAACTACAGCTCCCAGCATACCCAGACAGCCGAAGGGCATGTTAGGAATTGTAGTTATGCAACAACTGGAGGAGAACATTTTGGAGACCACTGTGTAGTAGTGTCCAAACTATAGCCCTACAGATGTTGCAAAACTACAACTCCAAGCATGCTTAGACTGCCCAGGCCTGGGCAGTCTGGGTATGCTTGGAGTTGTAGTTTCGCAACATCTGGAGCGCTACAGTTTTGACACCACTGTATAGTGGTCTCCAAACTGTGCTCTTCAAGAAGTTGCAAAACCACAACTCCCAGCATGCTGAGACTGTCCAGGCATGCTGGGAGTTGTAGTTTGGCAACATCTGAAGGGACAGATGTTACAGAACTATAACTCCCAGCATACCTGGGCAGTCTGGGCATGCTTGGAGTTTTAGTTTTGCAACATCTGGAGGGCTACAGCTTGGGCACCACTATATAGTGATCTCCAAACTGTCGCCCTCCAGATGTTGAAAAACTACAACTCCCAGCATGCCCAGACAGCCTTTGGCTGTCTGGGCATGCTGGGAGTTGTAGTTTGGCAACTCCTAGAAGGCAGCAGTGAAGATCACGTACCACTGATCTTCACTGCTGCCTCCACCGCTGCCTCTGCCGCTGCCTCCGCCGCTGCCTCCGATCCCGCCGCAATCGCTGGTCCCACCGCCTCCTCGTGGACTCCTGTACCCACCGCCATCTTCTCCCTGCTCTGCCCCGACATCCAGGGGCGAGCAGAGCGGGGATTTCAACTTTAACCCTCTTGTCCCCAACTGACATTGGTCGGTTAGTCCTAACCGACCAATGGCAGGGGATAGGAGGAGGTGGCACCACTACCACCTCGCTCCTATCCTTCAGGATGATTTGGGATGTCTCCGACATCTCCGATCATCCCTATTTTCCGGTATATCGGGTCACCAGAGACCCGATCAGCCCGGAATCTCTGCAAATCGACGATCTGAATTGATCGCCGACATGGCCCCCCCCAGACATTGTCACGGGATGCCTGCTGAATGATTTCAGCAGGCATTCCAGTCCGGTCTCCAACCGGCCAGCGGCGGGGACCGAAATTCCCACGGCGTACCCATACGCCCTCAGTCCTTAAGAACTCTAAAACGGACACCCTCAGTCCTTAAGGGGTTAAAGACAGGAGAGCAGGTGACGCTCACAAAATGTGGTGGTATTATTACGTTCTGAAACTGTGTAAGGGAAAGCAAACATTCTTGAGTATAATTAAGTTATATAATTTGAGACAGGCTCTAATTGTTAGATACTTAGCAATGACAAATTTCCCATATTCATCTTCACAGAAGAATTTGTTATCTGAATTGATTAGCAATTATAAGGAGAATCTTCGCGGCTCCTCTGGGCTGTCATTGCCACCCATGCTCCAGGGAGCTCATATATCACACTTCAGCTTCTGCAGTATATAAGCTTTCCTGCAGATTCAGCACAAGTTCATAAATCATAAATGTTTCATTGACATCCACTAATGCATTTAATCACAGTCTGGCACACGAGGTAAAGCAGTGGGTCCGAAACATTTTTCTTGCTACTGTTAACTTGTATTATTCAAAAACTACAAGGAAACCAGAATAAGGGCAGTGTTTATTATAATGGATCCACACAAATGACTGACCATAAGAATAGCTTAACAAATGACAGCTAACAGCTATTTTACATAAACACTCATGTTCAGCTTGTCAAAGTATTCATGTTTATTTTAATAGAGAGAAGAAAAAAATGTAACCATATAGTAATTCCCCCCATATACAGGACCATATTTAGATTTCAATGGGGTCTGCAGGTGACAAAGTAGTCTGGAGAAGTACTGAGGCCTCAGAAATAAACTGAGGGGTCTGGGGCAGTTCTGAGGTCTGGGCCTCTGATGATAAATTCACCTCTCAATCACATACCAGGATTGTAATGCATTGCACAAGACTCCCCCCAACAACCCATGAAGAAAGAAAACTAAGATAACTGTCATAATGTGCATTATTTGCTGTTCACTTGTACAGCCCTTCTGCTTCCTCAGGGGTGTGGCTGTGTCTCTCCGTTGGTTCAGTGATCACTGACAACAACTGGGAGGGGATTAGCCAGCCTCTGTCCCTAACTCTGTTGTGCCGTCCTTGTGTGCATCCCCTCCGCTGGGAACTAACACATTTACCTAGCAAGTCCAGTGGGTAGAAGGGAAGGATATTTAATAAATAAAATACAGTAAAATGTTTCCTGACGGGGTTAGCAACGTCCCTATGTGTCACCCAGCTTACAGGTGTCACCCGATGTAGGCCGCACCACCCTAGCAACGCCACTGTGTCAGTTGTTGAGCCACTTTACGGCAAAAAAAAAAAAACAGATTCCTTTCAGACAACAACAAAAAAACAACAAGATTTTTTTGGAGCCTCTAAACACACAGTTACACATACAACACGATTCATACCTTTTGGCTTTCTAAAACCAGGAGTAAATGCTGTAGATCTGGGGATAGCTTTGAGCTGGTCATCTGCAGAGACATCTTCCAAAATAAAAGAACACTAATAAAAGGATATTATATTTAGGACTAGAGATAATTTTTTTAATATATAGACACATTTGGTACATGTAAGACAACAAAGCCATATTTCCTATGTAAATCCCTGTTTTACTGATCATAGGCGATACAGCATTGGGACTGCCAGGGATCATACATTTATCACCTATTCTGTGGTGTACGTGAACAATTTTTCTACACCACTAATTTGTGTGGTGGTAAAGTGAACATACCCCAAATTTGTAAAATGTTGCATGGCATGTGACAAATATAGGGGTAATGCAATTTTTTTGACAGGTCTAGGCTGATTTGTGTAGATTTGTGAGGGCTTGATAAATTCATCCCACATGATAAATTAATCCACTGCAAAAAGTTAACCATACTATGACATAGCTAAACAATTTAAGAAAAAACATGTACAGTAAAAGTCACAACAGTAATTGCAACAAATCAAGCCCACAAAAAACAGGGAAAAACCAATGATAAATCCCCCCTAAGTATATTATTTTGAGACTGATTTAAGAAAATTATTTGTATGTATCCTGTCCTTTGGAGCCTCTAATATTTTTATGGGGAGATATTTCTTATGAGAAGTTTCTATATCATTTGGATAGATGTTCTTTTCTTTCAGCTGTTGCTCTAAAGTTATTGGGCAGAATTCATACATTAATCTGCACACCTTTTTGTCATTATACCTTCTCCTTCATGGAATATTCTAGTATATTTTTTGTGAAACTCTCTGTGCACATGCTGAAATAATTTTGCCTTACAACAATTAGATTGATTCAGATATTGGTCAAGTGCAACTTTTTGGTAAATAGGTGTATTATGAGAATACTTACATAGGTGATATTACTCAGTAGGATGGTGGTTTTTTTTGTTTCTAAATTCTCTCTAACTAAATTACCATCTCTAGTTTCTTGAATTATTTCTGAATCTGAAAAAAAGAAAAAGTCATAAACTACTATGACATCTTTATGGTGGAATAGAAAAATATGCCATACCTAGAGTATGTATAATATTTAATGCACCTGAAAAACTCCGGAAACAACTTTTACTATTTACTATTTCAGTCAGCATCTGGCTAAAGCATTTCTGTACAAATAGGTACAAAAAAGGCAGGAAAAATTTAAACCACCCTCCTTACATAGAATTTTTTATTATTATTCTTCTGAATGTATTCTAGGCAATTCATATCCCTTAGGCTAATGATCCCACTAAAAGAAAACATGAAACCAAAGATGAATCATAAATAATATCTTTTTAATCTACTGAAATATTCACAGTTCATATTTAATTTTATTGTGGTAAATATAAGCTAAGCTTTTTACCAACAACTAGTGCGCAAATTTAATTTAAAGGGAAATTTTACATTTTAGAATTAAATAATTTAGTAAATTAGCAAATACTTTACTTAAATTTTATATCCTATAACCATATGCTTTACAATGGTGTAGGCAGTAAAATAGCTCTATTTTGCTGTCTGACATGGCCAATAAGCATAGTTCTAAAGGTCCCCATATATAAAAACCAGGTTTTCAGAGGGAGGCGGTGACTCTTCTCTGAGGTTGGGAAAAGGAATAAGCATGTAGAGATAAGCCTCCCCCAGAGGGGCTGGTTGTGGTTTACTCCCCTTCCCTCATTAAAAACACATGACCGCTCAGCTGTACTGAGAATGTGTATAGGGCAATCGGGAGGATGAGCTGTCAGTCGCATGCTCTGTATTCCAGGTGCATGGACCCCTTTTGTGTGTAAGGGTATATTCACACTGAGGAATGGGAGAAGAATGTATTCAAGTTATTTCCAATTCTGCCTTGAATGAAAGGAATTTCGCACTGAAGAATTTCCACTAGCAGAATTCCGATGCTGAATTCCACGAGAAGATTGAACATTCTTCTGGAGGAATCCGCTTGAAAAAGCCCATTAAAGTCAATAGAACTTTTTTTTTCCTGTTGAAATCAGTTTTGGGCTGAATTGAAGCGGAATTGGAAATGGCTGAACTTCCTCCCCAACATAATTTGCGCCTCCTCCTGAATTCTGCTTTCATTCCGTTCAATTTCCCAGCAAGCTGAAAATGGCAGATTTCAACATTTTACGGACCAAAATGATTCCTCTTCAATTCCTTAGTGTGAACATACCCTAAGGCTGTGTTCACACTTTGGAATTTGCAGCTGGACAAAAATCATCTGGAGATTTCAAGTCCTGCCATGTCTGCGAAGTGGACGGCAATGTCTGTGGAGTGGAAATCCACCAGAATATTGAACAAGTTCAATGTTCTGGCCAGATTTTTCGAGTGAATTTTTTGGGTGGAAAGTCTGCCTTGATAACTCAACAGTGTGCACTGTGCGGTGGAATCTCATTGCTGAACTGGAAACAAATTCTGCTCGGATATTATGAAGTATGAACCCTGCCTAACTGTCATCAAAGCGACCCAGTGGAATTCTTATTATAAATATTTTGTGTGCGAGAAACCATTTTTATTAAATTAGTACATCATAGGATTTGCAAAGCTGCTAAACTTTTCATGTAGACTGTGGAAAACTGTAAAATATTATTTAAATGACATGTTCCTTGTACTTACCACTTGCCCAGAACAAGTTGGGTACGTGGACATGGTAGTCTGGATTCTCAAGGTCAGATAATGTCAAGTATAACTTTTCAGGCTGTCTTGAAATATCTGTCATGTGACAACACAGATAAGCAGTTAGCATATCACAGTGTATATGCTGAAAATATTTCTACTTGATTGAACTTAATGGACAGTTGTCTTTTACTTAACTGCACTATTTAATTTTGACATTTGTACACATGGAGATAATATTACATAAATAAGTATCACATAACTAACAACGAGTACACAGAATTCTCTGCTCCATTATTTATAGTGTAATAAGACTAATATAAGGAAAGATAAATTACCACAAATATAATTGGTGGAATGAAGGAATTATGGAAACATGAAGGAATAATAGAGGAATGCTAATCGTAGCCATACACAAACTACTTAGCGCTAAGAAAATTATATCAGGGCATCTCAAAACTTCCTGCTGCTAGTGACTCCGATTTGGTGATTTTTCGCCCACATCTGGTTTGTGGCCCGGACTGAAAACTGTGGTCTGCTGCGGTTTTCAGTCCAAGCCAAAAACCACATATCGTCGGAAAATGAGCCCACCGGAGTCAATAGCTAACTAAATAAATTTCATTGAATTGGGTACAGAATGGGTCTGGCAGAGATACAGCAGCAGGCAGTTTTAATATTCTCCCATCGCATCTGGCTGTCGGAGACTGAAAACATGGTAAGAATGCATCCTTAGACACATTTAAGATTATTTGGCGACTTGCTTGACAAAAAAGCTTACCAGTAACGCTATGTTCACACACCAAAATTTCCATGCGGAGTTCAGCATTGGAATTCCGCATGGGGATTCCGCAGCAGCTGAGTCCAATTGAATTCATTGGGAGTCTTCTGTGCTGTTCACATTCAAATTTTAAATTTCAGTGTCCACAGAAAGAATGGACATGTCATGGAAATGCAGAGAGTGCATTCCCGAGCAGTCCTAACGCCGGCATGTCATGCCGGCACTTGCAGTCTGCAGAATGTCTACACAGATTTTCTCTGTTGACATTCTGAAATACAAATATAGCCTAAATGGGTGTAACTTCACTAAAAATGAGCTGTCTCTAAACTGTGATGCAGAATGCCAGAATTTTGGTGTACAAATTTTATGTGAAATATATGTCATTAAAGTTTAGGCAGTCTAAAGACAGATTTTTAAACAGGCAGTTATACAAGTCTCCATAGCAGAAAATAAAAGTCTGGCACTACAGCAAGGGTAGTTCTGCGGTGTTCACTCGTGTAAAACACATGCTACATGCTAGTGGTGCTCTGCACTACATGAGATGCGTGGAATTCCTGTATAAATAGTAAATGAATGCAGCACTCACCACTTGCTGGAACTTCTTTAAAGGGGTACTCTGCCCCTAGACATCTTATCCCCTATCCAAAGGATAGGGGATAAGATGTCTGATCACGGGGGTCCCGCCGCTGGGGACCCCCGCATTCTACCATGCGGCACCCACCTGTAACGGCTTCCAGAACTCCTGGAGGCCCTCAGGCTAATACCATCCCGACCACGGGAACGGAAGATCGTGACGTCACGTTTCCACCCCCGTGTGATGTCACACCCCGCCCCCTCAATGCGAGTCTATGTCTGGCCCCCTCCCATAGACTTGCATTGAGGGGGCGGGGTGTGACTTCACACGGGGCGGAGTCGTGACGTCACGATCTTTCGTTCCCGTGGTCGGGATGGTATTAGCCTGAGGGCCTCCAGCAGTGCCGGAAGCCGTTACAGGTGGGTGCCGCATGGTAGAATGCGGTAGTCCCCAGCGGCTGGACCCCCGCGATCAGACATCTTATCCCCTATCATTTGGATAGGGGATAAGATGTCTAGGGGCGGAGTACCCCTTTAATTCAAACACGTAATTGCAGGTAACGGGATACGGCGGGCAGCCAACATGGGCACCTCTGGGACAGCCGTTTTGTGCATTTCAGTGAGCGGTGAGTTGAAGAAGTGCGCATAGACACACAAAACAGCTGTCCCAGAGTTGCCCCTATATGTCTGAATGCCGCTCCCCATTACCTATAATTTTGAGCTCTGTTTGGATTAAAGAAGCGATGATTCATCTGTTATGCTTTTTATACGTTCACTGTTATAAGTCTGGCACATCCTTAGATTGTCAAATTCCTGCTGTAAAGGGGGAGGGGGGGGGATTAAGTAGTGCTCACAGTAAGATTTCATTTAAAGAGTTTTTCCTGTGAGTAAATATATCACAATATTATTTTAAAATACTTAAGCAAAATAATATTTGCTCAAATATACTCTTGGGGGCCAGCTATCTTGCCTGAGCCTCTGTTCTGAGCTCAGAAAGAGAAGATCCATTGTGGCATAGAAATTTTAAATAAAACACCAATTGCTTATGAAAATGTGTTTAACCCTTAAGGACCAAGCCCATTCTTACCTTAAGGACCAGAGCCTTTTTTTGCAAATCTGACCACTGTCACTTTAATTTATTTAAACATTAATAATAGAGATGAGTGAATTTTTGAAAAAAAAACCAATCAGCCGATTCGCCAAATTTACAAAAAAAATTTGTTTGGGTCCGAATTTTTTTTAAGCAAATCACACTTAAAAACGATTATTTCTGGCCCACAGAGAGCCTCTATAGGGGTGTAAAACACTTTGCCTCGCTGTCTGACGCATTGGAGTGTGCTGGGTTAGTGAAATAATACTGTTATTCAGTATGACATGCAGATCAGAGGCGTCACTATTAGAATCACTGTCACAATGATAGAACCTGGAGGTGGCATCAGTATGAGGAGACCATATAGTGGCTGAATGACACAGTGTGGAGGTGGCAGCAACATGAGGAGACCATATAGTGGCTGAATGACACAGTGTGGAGATGGCGGCAGCATGAGGAGACCATATAGTGCCTGAATGACCCAGTGTGGAGGTGGCAGCAGTACGAGGAGACCATATAGTCCCTGAAAGACGCAACAGGGAGGTGGCGGTATCATGAGGATACCATATAGTGGCTGAATGACACAGCGTAGAGGTGGCGGCAGCATGTGGAGACCATATAATGGCTGACTGACACAGCATGGAGTTGGCGGCAGCATGAGGTGACCACATAGTGGCTTAATGACACAGCCTGGAGGTGGCGGAAGCATGAGGAGACCATATAGTGCCTGAATGAGACAGCGTGGAGGTGGCAGCAGCATGAGGAGACCATATAGTGGCTGAATGATACAGCGTGGAAGTGGCGGCAGCATGGGGAGAACATGTAGTGGCTGAACGACAGCCTGGAGTTGGCGGCAGCATGAGGAGACCATATAGTGGCTAAATGACACAGACTGGAGTTGGCGGCAGCATGAGGAGAACATTTAGTGGCTGAATGACACAGCATGGAGGTGGCGGAAGCATGAGGAGACCTTATAGTGCCTGAATGACACGGCGTGGAGGGGGCGGCAGCATGAGGAGACCATATAGTGGCTGAGTGAAACAGCCTGGAGTTAGCAGCAGCATGAAGAGTGCATATAGTGGCTGAATGACACAGCCTGAAGTTTGCGGCAGCATGAGGAGACCATATAGTGTCAGAATGAGACAGCGTGGAGGTGGCAGCTGCAGCATCAGGAGACCTGAAAGTGACCCGGTGACAGAGTGGTGGCGGCAGCATGAGGAGATCATCTAGTGGCTGAATGAAACAGTCTGGAGTTGGCGGCAGCATGAGGAGACCATATAATGGCTGAATGATACAGCATGGAGTTGGCGGCAGTATGAGGTGACCACAAAGTGGCTTAATGACACAGCCTGGAGGTGGCGGAAGCATGAGGAGACCTTATAGTGCCTGAATGACACGGCGTGGAGGGGGCGGCAGCATGAGGAGACCATATAGTGGCTGAATGACACAGCGTGGAGGTGGCGGCAGCATGAGGAGAACATATAGTGGCTGAATTACACAGCCTGGAGTTTGCGGCAGCATGAGGAGACCATATAGTGGCATAATTAGACAGCCTCGAGGTGGCAGCAGTATCAGGAGTCCTGAAAGTGACCTGGTGACAGAGTGGTGGCGGCAGCATGAGGAGATCATATAGTGGCTGAGTGAAACAGCCTGGAGTTAGCAGCAGCATGAAGAGTGCATATAGTGGCTGAATGACACAGCCTGAAGTTTGCGGCTGCATGAGGAGACCATATAGTGGCAGAATGAGACAGCATGGAGGTGGCAGCTGCAGCATCAGGAGACCTGAAAGTGACCCGGTGACAGAGTGGTGGCGGCAGCATGAGGAGATCATATAGTGGCTGAATTAAACAGCCTGGAGTTGGCGGCAGCATGAGGAGACCATATAATGGCTGAATGACACAGCATGGAGTTGGCGGCAGCATGAGGTTACCACAAAGTGGCTTAATGACACAGCCTGGAGGTGGCGGAAGCATGAGGAGACCATATAGTGCCTGAATGACATAGTGTGGAGGTGGCAGCAGCATGAGGAGACTATATAGTGGCTGAATGACACAGCGTGGAGGTGGCAGCAACATGAGGCAAACATGAAGGGGCTGAACGACAGCCTGGAGTTGGCGGCAGCATGAGGAGACCATATAGTGGCTAAATGACACAGACTGGAGTTGGCGGCAGCATGAGGAGACCATATAGTGGCTAAATGACACAGACTGGAGTTGGCGGCAGCATGAGGAAAACATATAGTGGCTGAATGACACAGCGTGAAGGTGGCGGAAGCATGGGGAGACCATATAGTGCCTGAATGACATAGCGTGGAGGTGGCGGCAGCATGAGGAGACCATATAGTGGCTGAATGACACAGGGTGGAGGTGGCGGCTGCATGAGAAGAACATATAGTGGCTGAATGACACAGCCTGGAGTTTGCAGCAGCATGAGGAGACCATATAGTGGCAGAATGAGACAGCCTGGAGGTTGCAGCAGCAGCATCAGGAGACCTGAAAGTGACCCGGTGACAGAGTGGTGGCGGCAGCATGAGCAGATCATATAGTGGCTGAATGAAACAGCCTGGAGTTGGCGGCAGCATGAGGAGACCATATAATGGCTGAATGACACAGCATGGAGTTGGCGGCAGCATGAGGAGACAATATAGTGGCTGAATGACACAGCATGGAGTTGGCGGCAGCATGAGGCGAACATGAAGGGGCTGAACGACAGCCTGGAGATGGCGGCAGCATGAGGAGACCATATAATGGCTGAATGACACAGCATGGAGTTGGCGGCAGCATGAGGTGACCACATAGTGGCTTAATGACACAGCCTGGAGGTGGCGGAAGCATGAGGAGACCATATAGTGCCTGAATGACATAGTGTGGAGGTGGCGGCAGCATGAGGCGAACATGAAGGGGCTGAACGACAGCCTGGAGTTGGCGGCAGCATGAGGAGACCATATAGTGGCTAAATGACACAGACTGGAGTTGGCGGCAGCATGAGGAGAACATATAGTGGCTGAATGACACAGCGTGGAGGTGGCGGGAGCATGAGGAGACCATATAGTGGCTGAATTACACAGCTTGGAGTTTGCGGCTGCATGAGGAGACCATATAGTGGCAGAATGAGACAGCCTGGAGGTGGCAGCAGCATCAGGAGACCTGAAAGTGACCCGGTGACAGAGTGGTGGCGGCAGCATGCGGAGATCATATAGTGGCTGAATGAAACAGCCTGGAGTTGGCGGCAGCTTGAGGAGACCATATAATGGCTGAATGACACAGCATGGAGTTGGCGGCAGCATGAGGTGACCATATAGTGCCTGAATGACACAGCGTGGAGGTGGCAGCAGCATGAGGAGACCATATAGTGGCTGAATGACACAGCGTGGAGGTGGCGGCAGCATGAGGTGAACTTGAAGGGGCTGAACGACAGCCTGGAGTTGGCGGCAGCATGAGGAGACCATATAGTGGCTAAATGACACAGACTGGAGTTGGCGGCAGCATGAGGAGAACATATAGTGGCTGAATGACACAGCGTGGAGGTGGCGGGAGCATGAGGATAATATATAGTGCCGGAATGACATAGCGTGGAGGTGGCGGCAGCATGAGGAGACCATATAGTGGCTGAATGACACAGCGTGGAGGTGGCGGAAGCATGAGGAGACCATATAGTGCCTGAATGACATAGCGTGGAGGTGGCGGCAGCATGAGGAGACCATATAGTGGCTAAATGACACAGACTGGAGTTGGCGGCAGCATGAGGAGAACATATAGTGGCTGAATGACACAGCGTGGAGGTGGCGGGAGCATGAGGATAATATATAGTGCCGGAATGACATAGCGTGGAGGTGGCGGCAGCATGAGGAGACCATATAGTGGCTGAATGACACAGCGTGGAGGTGGCGGAAGCATGAGGAGACCATATAGTGCCTGAATGACATAGCGTGGAGGTGGCGGCAGCATGAGGAGACCATATAGTGGCTGAATGACACAGCCTGGAGTTTGCTGCTGCATGAGGAGACCATATAGTGGCAGAATGAGACAGCCTGGAGGTGGCAGCAGCATCAGGAGACCTGAAAGTGACCCAGTGACAGAGTGGTGGCGGCAGCATGAGGAGATCATATAGTGGCTGAATGAAACAGCCTGGAGTTGGCGGCAGCATGAGGAGACCATATAATGGCTGAATGACACAGCATGAGTTCGCGGCAGAATGAGGTGACCACATAGTGGCTTAATGACACAGCCTGGAGGTGGCGGAAGCATGAGGAGACCATATAGTGCCTGAATGACACACCGTGGAGGTGGCAGCAGCATGAGGAGACTATATAGTGGCTGAATGACACAGGGTGGAGGTGGCAGCAACATGAGGCGAACATGAAGGGGCTTAACGACAGCCTGGAGTTGGCGGCAGCATGAGGAGACCATATAGTGGCTAAATGACACAGACTGGAGTTGGCAGCAGCACGAGGAGAACATATAGTGGCTGAATGACACAGCGTGGAGGTGGCGGAAGCATGAGGAGACCATATAGTGGCTGAATGACATAGCGTGGAGGTGGCGGCAGCATGAGGAGACCATATAGTGGCTGAATGACACAGCCTGGAGTTTGCGGCAGCATGAGGAGACCATATAGTGGCAGAATGAGACAGCCTGGAGGTGGCAGCAGCAGCATCAGGAGTCCTGAAAGTTACCCGGTGACCCGGAGAGTGGTGCGGTGGGTGGCAATAGCAGTTGGCGGCAGCATAAGGAGAACATATAGTGGCTGAATGACACAGCCTGGAGGAGGCAGCAGCAGGAGGAGAACATATGGTGGCAGAATGAGACAGCCTGGAGCTGGCAGCAGCAGCATCAGGAGTCCTGAAAGTTACCCGGTGACCCGGAGAGTGGTGCGGTGGGTGGCAATAGCAGTACTCGGTGACGAAGGTGGGTGAAAAAAGGAGAACTTGGCATCAGGCGTGTGGCCTCAGGTGGGTGGCAGGATAAGAATAGTAGCTGAGGCAGGTAGGCAGAAGAAAACGGTCTCTTTTGTAAAAGTGTTAGTGTACACAAGTGGGTATTGCAGATATGCATTTAATAATATGCTTAGGATAAAATATATGGACCCAATTTTTTTTTTAAATCAAACAAAAGGAAAGGGGTGCAAAAAACACGATGTGCCACCTACACCACCAAGTATTGATGTGATGCAAAGACCTCTAAAAGGTGCAAGGGAGCAACATATGGTCCATTGTAATTAGTGGGGTAAAAACTTCCCCTGTAAGGCCCTATTCTCGCATTATTAATTCCCTTCTTGGCAAGTGTTACTCGCCATATAAAGGGCGGCCCCACACAGGAACCTCTCCCTATTTCCACGTACAAACACTGCCATTTCCCAGGGTTTTTAGGTGGAAATAGGGATTGGTTCCTGTGTGGGGCCGCCCTTTTTAAGACGAGTAACACTTTCCTCGAAAAAGTGGATGGGAACAACGTATTGTCCAGTGGGGGTTAAAACTTCCCATGCAAGGCCCTACTCTAACCCTATTAATTCCCTTTTTGGCAAATGTTACCAACCCTAAAAAGGGCGGCCCCACACAGGTAGCTCTCTCTATTCCCACCTAGAAACCCTGGGAAATGGCAGTGGTTGTAGGGGAAAATAGGGAGAGGTTCCTGTGTGGGGCCGCCCTTTTTAGGGCGAGTAACACTTGCCAAGAAGGGAATTAATAATGCGAGAGTAGGGTCCTACAGGGGAAGTTTTTACCCCCACCGGTTACTATGGACCATATGTTGTTCTCTTCCATCTTTTAGAGGTCTTTGCATCACATCAATATTTGTTGGTGTAGGTGACACATGGTGTTTTTTGCACACCTTTCCTTTTGTTTGATTTAAAAAAAATTTGGGGTACATATATTTTATCCCAAGAATATTATTAAAAGTTAATTTTTAAGTAATGCATATCCTTAATACTTACTAGTGGTCTGATACGGAGGAATATGTTTAGCACTATCCATATTTGTGCAATGTTGGTGTGGCACCATGGTCAGTCTACTGTGATACATCAGGCATTGGTGGGTGGAAATCCTGGCTGATCCATGCCTGATTCATCTTCACAAAGGTCAGTCTCTCCACATTTTCCGTGGACAGACAAGTTCTCCTTGGGGTTACTATGGCCCGTGCCGCGCGAAACATCCGCTCTGATGGCACACTACTGGCTGGGCAGGACAGCTTTTCCAGGGCAAACTCTGCTAGTTGCGGCCACAAATCAAGTTTGGCTGCCCAGAAGTCCAGCGGATCTTCAAGGTGTGTTGGCATGGGAATGTCAAGGTATGCCACCACCTGCTGGTTTAGATCCTGCTCCAGGTCTACCTGCTGCTGATGAGTTGCTTCACTATGCGGGTGAAGAAAGCTACTCATCAGTGACTGTAAACTCAGGCTACTGCTGATGGAGCAAGTACTGCTCCTATTACCCCACCTCTCCCCAGCAGCCGTGGCAGTGGAAGGTGAGCGCAGAGAGCCCCCCGTGTCAGACCTGCGAGAGGATGGACGATGGCACAGATAGGCATCGGCCAACTGACAATGTAGGATGTCTCTGTAGTAGGTCAGTGGGTGTAAAAAAGGCCCCCATTTTGTGTCAGTAGCAAGGGTCCATTAAGGCGGAGAGCCAGAAGTCCTCCCTGATTGGTGACAATTCGGCGGTCACTACACAAGAAAGTGAGCATGCATTGTGCCATTTGTGCAAGTGACTTGGAGGGACTCCTTGCCTCCATCTCCACTGCATACTGCCACGGTGTGTCTGGGTCCTCTGTCTCGCCTTTCTCATAACCCTCTAGCTGCTCCTGCTCCTCCTCTCCTGTCAGATGACTAGAAAAACCGCCCATCTCGCAAAACCTAAACTGTGCTCCACTGTGCCCCTTCTCCTCCAGTTCAGCCCCTAAAGGGCTCATGTGGCCATGAGATGTAGGCGCCAAGTCTCCAGTGCCCTGACCAGCCATTGTTTCCAACACGTGTTGTAGTAGATGAAGCAATGGAATGACATTGTTCATCCCATAATCCTGGCGACTGACTAGCATTGTGGCTTCCTCAAAGGGCAAGTGTCACGTATAAGCTGCCACTGGTTGACATTGAAGTTACACAGGGGAGTCCCCCTATCCGCTTGGATCATGAAGAAATCGGTGATGGCTTTTCTCTGTTCGTATTGTCGGTCCAACATATGGAGGGTAGAATTCCAACGTGTGAAAAAGTCACAAATCAGACTATGTTGGGGGATATCGTTCTGATGCTGCAACTCAAGGAGGGTGTGCTTTGTAGTGTATGAGTGGCTGAAGTGCATGCAAAGTTTCCTTCCCATTGTTAGGATGTCTTGCTGATGGGGGGGAACACTTCAGGAACCGCTTGACAACCAGATTGAACACGTGTGGCATTCAGGGAGCATGGTTCAGGCTTCCTTGTCGCATCACTGACAAGATGTTCTTCCCGTTATCAGTCACCATGGTTCCCATTGCCAGTTTTCGTGTAGTAAGCCATGATTTGATTTCTTGATGAATGACTTGTAGCATTTCTTCTCCTGTGTGACTCCATTCACCAAGGCAAACCATGTGAAGAACAGCGTGATACCGCCATACCCTACACACATGGTATGCTGGAGGGGCACTGAGACTTGTCCGTGCAGTGGAGGCAGAGGACACGGTGGAGGATGAGCAAGCGAAGTCGCACACTGTCACAGGACCAACGCCCTGAGAGCATGGAGGTGGAAGCGGCGTGACTTGTCCAAGTTGCTGTTGTGGCTGTGCAGGAACCACATTCACCCAGTTGGCCATGAAGTTCTGTTCCACAAAATTGTGCAGGGTTGGTACTGCCTTCTTCGCAAAGAAACGGCGTCTTGGGACTCTCCACCTCGGCTCGGCACAAGCCATCAGTTCTGTGAAAGGTGAAAGCATCAAACACATATGAGTAGAGATGAGCAAACTTTTGAAAAATTCGATTCAGCCAATTTGCCTAATTTTTCTAAAAAATTAGTTTCGATCCGAATTTATTCGCAGCAAATCTATATTAAAAACAGCTATTTCTGGACTACAGAGAGCCCCAATAGGGGTTTAGAACCCTTTGCTTTGTCCTAACACGCATATGGAGTGTGCTGGGGTAGTGAAATAATACTGTTATTCAGAATGACATGCAGATTACAGGCATCACTTTTAGAATCACTGCCGAAGAGCAGGACAATGACAGAGCCTGGAGGTGGCATCAGTATGAGGAGACCATATAGTGGCTGTATGACACAGCATGGAGGTGTTGGCAGCATGAGGAGACCATTCAGCGGCTGAATGATACAGTGTGGAGGTGTTGGCAGCATGAGGAGACCATACAGTGGCTAAATGACACAGCGTGGAGGTGTTGGCAGCATGAGGAGACCATATAGTGGCTGAATGAAAAATCTTGGATGTGGCTGAAGCATGAGGAGACCATATAGTGGCTGAAAGACACAGCGTGGAGGTGTTGGCAGCATGAGGAGACCATATAGTGTCTGAATGACACAGCGTGGAGGTGTTGGCTGCATGAGGAGACCATATAGTGTCTGAATGGCACAGCCTGGAGTTGGCAGCAGGATGAGGAGACACTAGGGCTTCTCAATACCTAAGATTAAAAGACGAATTTTGAAATTTAAATTGAAGATTTAGGGTAGCTAGTGCTACCGTAAAAAAACTTTTTAGGCCCAGACCCAGGCCCAGCAGCTTCAGTAAACCATATATTGGCTGAATGACACAGCCTGGAGTTGGCTTAAACATCAGGAGACCATATAGTGTTTGAATGGCACAGCCTTTAGTTGGCAGCAGGATGAGGAGACACTAGGGCTTCACAATACCTAAGATTAAAAGATGAATTTTTAAAATTAAATTGGAGATTTAGGGTAGCTAGTGCTCAAGAAAATTTTTTTAGGCCCTGACCCAGGCCCAACAGCATCAGCAAACCATATATTCTGAATGACACAGCCTGGAGTAGGATGAAGCATCAGGAGACCATATAGTGTCTGAATGGCACAGACTGGAGTTGGCACCAGCATTAGAAGACACTAGGGCTTCACAATACCTAAGATATAGTGTCTGAATGGCACAGCCTGGAGTTGGCAGGAGCATAAGGAGACCATTGAAATTTAAAATTTTAAAATTTAAGATTTTGAAATTGAGGTTTTTGAAATTGAAGTTTTAGTGTCCCGGGCCCCGGGGTGTAGGTACAAAGGACCAAATTTAACAAGGAGTCCAATGTCACATAGCAGCACAATGACAAAACCTGGAGGTTGTATCAGTATGAGGAGACCATGTAGTGTCTGAATGGGACAGCCTGGAGTTGGCTGAAGCATAAGGAGACCATATAGTGGCAGAATGGCACAGCCTGGAGGTGGCTGGTGCATGAGGATACCATATAGTGGCTAAATGAGACAGCCTGGAGGTGGCAGCAGAAGCATCAGAAGTCCTGAAAGTGAGCCTAATGCAGAGGAATTTCTGAAACTGGGGACCAGCACCTTAATATTGTTTTGCAGTATCCATGGCAGCATAATCAGAGAGCCTGGAGCTGGTAGCATCAGCATGAGGACACCAAAGAGCAGCACAATTAGAGAGCCTGGAGGTGGCAGCATCAGCATGAAGAGAGACCATAGAGAAGCACAATTAGAGAGCCTGGAGGTGGCAGCATCAACATGAGGATACCATATGGTGGCACAATGACAGTGCCTGGAGGTGGTAGCATCGGCATGAGGAGACCATATGGTGGCACAATGACAGAGTGTGGAGGAAGTAGCATAAGCATGAGGAGACCATAGATCAGCACAATGAAAGAGCCTGGAGGTGGCAGCATCAGCATGAGGAGACCATAGAGCAGCACAATTAGAGAGCTTGGAGGTGGCAGCATCAGCGTGAAGAGACCATATGGCAGCACAATGACAGAGCCTGGAGGGGGTAGCATTAGCATGAGAAGACCATAGAGCAGCACAATGAGAGAGCCTGGAGGTGGCAGCATCAGCATGAGGAGACCATATGGCAGCACAATGACAGAGCCAAGAGGTGGCAGCAGCAGCATGAGGGCCATGCCAAGTGAGGGTTGAGTCTGAGGAACCCACCGACTGTTTACTGGGGTTGTCGGATGTCACTCAGGATGAAGTGAATGACCGAGTGAACCGATCAATCACGGCTGCTGGGTTGCTGGTCGAGACACGACTGCTAGCTGACACTGGGAGCTCAGACCTCTCGCTGCAACTCCGGTTGCCACACATCCCTACTCTGCTGCGACCTCTGCCTGCACCTGATGAATTTAGGCCTCTGCCACTTCACTGTGCACATCCTGGCACTACTCTGCCTGACATACTTATTGCATATACTAGGGGAGTACAAAACGCTTCACTACGCTTAAAACAGTATTTGCCTAGAACAGCAGCAGGTGTGTACTATTAGCTGTCCTTTCACAGTATATAGGCCCCTGACAGATTAACAGGTAAAAAATAGTACACTATTTTGATGTATGTATGTGGTATGCACTTATGAGGGCAGAAAAATGTACTACAGTACATATGTTTATTTTTATTTACACAGATTATTTCTTTTTTATGGGAAAAGGGGGGTGATTCTAACTTTTATTAGGGAAGGGGTTAAATCACATTTATTAACACTCTATTTTCACTTTTTTTTTTTTTTTTGCAATTTTATAGCCCCATAGGGGACTAGAACATTGCACACACTGATTTCCTACACTGATCAGTGCATTGATCAGTGTTATCACCGCTCGACTGCTCCTGCCTAGATTTCAGGCACAGAGCAGTCATTCGGTGATCGGACAGCAAGGAGGCAGGTAGGGATCCTCCTCGCGTCCTGCAAAATGTTTGGGACACCGCGATTTCACCGCAGCGGTCCCGAATAGCATCACTGAGCTAACCGGCAATGTTTACTTTAGTTTTAGATCAAGTTTAGATCAAGTTTGATCACTGCAGGGTTAAAGGGTTAATGTCAGACATCAGCCCGATTGGCGATATCCGGCATTAGCCATGAGTCCTGGTTACATAGTGCGCTCTCACTCCTGAGCCCTGTTGCGCACAGGGGAGGCAACCATCCAGCTGTTGCAAAACTATAACTTCCAGCAAGCACTGACAGACCGTGCATGCTGGGAGTTGTTCTTTTGCAACAGCTGGAGGCACACTAGTTGGAAAACTGAGTTTTCCATCCAGTGTGCCTCTAGCTGCTGCAAAACTACAACTCCCAGCATGTACTGATCACCGAAGGGCGAAGTTGTAGTTATTCAACAGCTGGAGGCACGCAACAACAACTCCCAGCATGCGGAGACTGCTGTTTGCTGTTTGTGCATGCTTGGAGTTATAGTTATTCAAGATTTTAAAGACCACAGTTTAGAGACCACCGCACAGTGATTTTCAAACTGTGGCCCTCCAGATGTTGCAAAACAACAAATCCCATCAGCTGTCTTGGACAGCCCCGATCATGTTTATTTTCAGGGTCATCGCAGACCCGTATGACCCAGAATCGCCGCAGATCGCCGGTCAATGCAGCGATCATCGACATGGGGGGGTCTCAGGACCCCCCCAGGCATTGGCATGCAGGCATCCGTTTCCGTTCACTGCCCGGTTACCACCAGTGAACGGAAACACCGAGGGCGTACAGGTACACCCTTGGTCCTTAAGTCCCAGGATGCGACCCTTGGTCCTGGTGGGGTTAAGCTATTAAACATAAAAATACAACTATATTTAAACTATTTTTCCAATTATAGTATTATTCACCTCTTCTTCATCCCATGCGAGTGACTGAACTGTCATCTTCACTTCAGTTATGGGTTCTGTTAACTGCTGTGGTATTAACATACTGTATCCAGCTGTGTCTCTACTACTCTGAACGCCATGTCAGATTGCCGAGGCAACTAGCACCCGATGATGACATCAGGCATTTAAAGGGATACTCCACAACTTCTAAACTTATCTCCTATCAGCAGGATAGGGGATAAGTGTCAGATCACAGGGGGATCTGACCTCTGGGACCGTCCCACCACCCCTCCACAAGGGATGTTCAGAACAGGGACCCATCTCTCCATTAAAAAATCTTAATCCTTTCAGTGCTTATTAGCTATTGAAGTTGAGTAGTGTTTTTTTGTCTAAGTGCCCTCTGATGACACGTGTCTTGGAAACCGCCCAGTTTAGAAGCAAATCTCCATAGCAAACCTCTTCTAAACTGTGCAGTTCCCGAGACAAGCAGAGATGTCAGCAGAGAGCACTGCTGCCAGACAGAAAACAACAACTCAACTTCGGCAGCTGATAATTATTGAAAGGATTAAGATTTTTTAATAGAAGTAATTTACAAATCTGTTTAACTTTCTGGAGCCAGTTGATATATATATATATATATATATATATATATATATATATATATATATAAAGTTTTTTCCTGGAATACCCAAAAGATAAAAGATAAAAAAGATATGTACAGTATATGGCTACCCCTCTGATTTTACAAACTCCCTTCAAGAGACTCTGAAACTTTTTGAAATGTTTCTCCCTGATTGGAAAAGCCCTTGTATAATGAAATATTAAGGTATGATGTTCCTTACCTGGAGAGAGCAGGAATATCGCTAACAGGACAAGTGACATTACCACAGATATCACCAACATTGCCAGTCCAATGCCACGCCAGTTACGGGGTGAGGCATCAGAAGAACCCATGCCCTGGTGAAGAAAACAAAACATTAAATTCTAAAGATAATCCACTGTGTTTTTTTTCTTAATATCAGAAAGAATACTACTAATTTGTATGGGAGTGCCTAAAATATCAACTAAGTATTACATTTACAAAGAATATGTCCAACAATAAACCTAATAGGGCTTATCATAGTAGTAGATACAAACGTGGATACAAAGAAGGATACAAACAAGTTACAAACTGTTATCTTGTCTGTAAAAATGATGCATATGAAAATTCTAATAGAAAATTTAAAATAAAATATCTAGGGCCAAGCACATCCCTGCCCAAGGCTTATGATCTGTGATACATTATTGACACTAATGGATTTACATGTTAAATACACCAAGAAAGGCTAAGGGTAGGGTCACACGTCCCATTTTTTGCTGTGTATTTGCTGCTGGAGTATATCCCTACCCATTGAAGGCAAAATATGCAGCTGATTTTGTTACCCATTGACTTCAAAGGGTAAGAAAATATGCAGCAGCAAAGACGGAGCCAAATACAGCACATGTGACCCTACACTAAATGTGCATTTTTCCCAAGTTAGCAGGCCTAATACACAACAGATTGTTGGACAATCCTTTCATCTAAGTTTTCTCTTATGTGTGTAGACAGCTTAAAGGGGTTATCTGGTCTTATAAAATCAATGGCCTAGGCTCTGAATAGACCATCAATATTGCACGTCTTGATAAAGAGCTCAGTCCGAGCTAGAAACGCATTGAAAATACTTTTTAAACCAACTTTTTATGTCTTTCCTGACGGAATAAAGATAACTTTTTATTGGGAGAAGCGCCTGGCTTTGGAGAAAATTTCTTTTTTTTAATCGTCTATTTTACTACTGTCTGCCGACCTCCTTGGATGTTCGGGTTCTCCTGGGCTGCTGACCCACTATTGATGCGCTGTTGTAGATGTTATGCTCTGAGCATAACCAACTCTGGTGAGCATATATGTGTTGAAAACTCTGCCTTTAATGTTTTTGATAATACACTAGGATCGCACTCCTCTGTTCTTTTTGTCTCTTCAGTACACTCATCAATATTACATCGGCAGGGGTCCAACTCCCAGTATTCCTGCGGATTGTCTGTTTGAAGAGACTGAAGTTGCAGCCTTGTTTACTGACGCTCATCTTTGCAATCCTTATATTATTACTATTGGCAGTGCAAGAAACTGCAGCATTGTCCCCACTACTAAAAATATGGCAACTGCAAGGATCAGCAGCAGAAAATGTTGAAAAAGCTGCGGCACAAACACCATGGCTGCACCCCCGCCGATCTACTATTGTTGGCCTATCTGGGGGATAGACGAGATAAACCCTTTAAAGAGATACTCTTTGTAGCTGCTTTCATGTAACTGATAAAGGTTATGGATGTGGAACATTCATCAATTAACTCAGAATTAGAGATGAGCGAACTTACAGTGATTTGATTCATCACGAACTTCTCGGCTCGGCAGTTGCTGACTTTAGCCTGCATAAATTAGTTCAGCTTTCAGGTGTTCCGGTGGCTGGAAAAGGTGGATACAGTCCTAAAAGAGAGTCTCCAGCCCACCGGAGCACCTGAAAGCTGAACTCATTTATACAGGCTAAAGTCACCAAATGCCAAGTCGAGAAGTTCGTGACCAATCGAATTACTGTAAATTCACTCATCTCTACTCAGAATATAATTAGCATTTTTTTTTAAACCCTCAGTCCTTTTAAGTGCTTTAATATTATAAAACTGGTTAATCTATTCACATTGACACTTAATAGCCGCTACTACTCAGACTACTACATTTTTAATTAAAGGTTCTATCTGAAAGTATATTACCAGATAGCTTTATGGCCTGGACATTAAGTACATATTCCTTAGTGTTTTATGACATTAACATAAAAACTTTTTCTGATCACACATTTCTTTTACCCCCTTTAGAACCAAGACAATTTAGCCTGTAAGCCCATGGAAAACTTTTTTTTTTTTTTTTTTTTTTTAAATGAACTGGTGCCAGAAAGTTAAACAGTTTTGTAAATTACTTCTATTAAAAAATCTTAATCCTTCCAGTACTTTTTAGGGGCTATATACTACAGAAGAAATGCTTTTCTTTTTGGATTTCTCTGATGTCACGACCACAGTGCTCTCTGCTGACCTCTGCTGTCCATTTTTGGAACTGTCCAGAGCAGGAGAAAATACCCATAGCAAACATATGCTGCTCAGGACAGTTCCTAAAATGGACAGCAGAGGTCAGCAGAGAGCGCTATGGTCGGGACATCAGAGAAATCCAAAAAGAAAAGCATTTCCTCTGTAGTATACAGCCCCTAAAATGTACTGGAAGGTTTAAGATTTTAATAGAAGTAATTTACAAATCTAAAAGAAATTGGGGTATGTGCAGCTCACAATATAAATTAGTCGAGGCTAAATGGAAAGTATTTACACCAAAAAATACCAGTATAAAATAATATATAAAGATAAAGAGGGGGGTACCAAATGCCTCTAGACTAATACCATAAAATGGTACATGATGATGAAATTTCAGAAAAAATAAAGTCGGACTGCGCTTCACTTTAAATGATGTACAAATTTTATATAAAATATTACAAATGAGACATAAAATAAATAATGCAAATCTAATACATAAATGCCTCCTATCACAGGGCCCTTGTGGGGAGGTATGGTATTGAAATACAAAAAAATATTATATTAAAAAAAGTATTTAAAAAATGGCATGTACATTGTATTCTACCGCTATCCCAATATTGTGCAAACCGACATAATAAGGTACACTCCGTTCTCATATGGTTTAGAACAGTTCGCAAAATGGTATAATTACCAACTCCTAAAGGTGATTTTTGGCTGGACGTCCGAGAGATAGGTGTTGTAGAGGCTGTGTCCAGCGCTAGTATGCGCTTACGGTGACGGGCCCGGATGCCACAGGCCAAGGAGAAATCACCGGTCACGGAATGATTCCGGAGATGGATGCAGGCTCGGAGACAGATGTCGTGGAGGCTGTGTCCAGCGCTGGCATGCGCTTGCGGTGACGGGCCCGGTTGCCGCAGGCCAAGGAGAAGTCACCGGTCACGGAGTGGCTCCGGGGATGTAAGCACACTCGGAGATAGATGGATCTTACTCCGGAAGTGAAGGAAAGCCTCGTGGAGGATCTCTCGGCGTCTGGTGGAATGGCGGATGGAATGCAGCCAGGTGTGGAAACAGCAGATGACAAAGTTGTATCCGAGGTAAGTGATAGCGGTTTGTGGATTGCGGTGGTCATGCGGTAAATATTTCTTTCTCTAGATGCGTTTCAGGGTACTTTATATATGATAAATAGGTATAGTTGAAAAACAACTAAGGACCAGTCCTCAAGGTGTATCAGAAATATTAGCATATGATCCAGATAGTAAATATAATATTTTTAATGATATAAGTCACAGGTATATAAATGTCACTAATACCTGTCCCTGCAGGGCCCTTGCAAGGGACATAGAAATCAGTGCATGTAATTCAGTGCATAAGTAAAATACAAATACTCATAAAAAAATATATATATATATTAAAAAATATTAAAAACTTGCATCCATATGAAAAAATATTAAAAATATTGTGCTAACAGTAGTTCAATGTTCTCATGATAGAGTTCCAGTAGCTAAGTACACAGTTCAATTGTTTGCGATCCTTGTGTGGAATAGACAATAGCAATCGTTGGTGGTACAGTATGCATCACATTTATAAGAATAACGATACGAGGTCTGGTGCACGGCACCACTCACCACTCCTGAAGCCGTCTATGGGGCTGGTTGTACGGGCTGACACGGAGATGTCAGGTCTCCGGAGGTGCCCGGTGTCTTAGTAGCAGCGCAGATCTCCTTCTCCTGTAGTCCTCGGCTGGCACGGGTGGCACCGGCCTCTCTGGTGTGCCGTGGATTGCTGGTTGGTCCAAGGAGACGGCGACAATGGCAATAGTTTAGCAGCAATGATAGTGTAGTAGCAGCGGTGGGAGTAGGTGCGGCGTGCCTCGTGTGAACTGAGCGCTGAGGCACGCCGCACCTACTCCCACCGCTGCTACTACACTATCATTGCTGCTAAACTATTGCCATTGTCGCCGTCTCCTTGGACCAACCAGCAATCCACGGCACACCAGAGAGGCCGGTGCCACCCGTGCCAGCCGAGGACTACAGGAGAAGGAGATCTGCGCTGCTACTAAGACACCGGGCACCTCCGGAGACCTGACATCTCCGTGTCAGCCCGTACAACCAGCCCCATAGACGGCTTCAGGAGTGGTGAGTGGTGCCGTGCACCAGACCTCGTATCGTTATTCTTATAAATGTGATACATACTGTACCACCAACGATTGCTATTGTCTATTCCACACAAGGATCGCAAACAATTGAACTGTGTACTTAGCTACTGGAACTCTATCATGAGAACATTGAACTACTGTTAGCACAATATTTTTAATATTTTTTCATATGGATGCAAGTTTTTAATATTTTTTAATATATATATATATATTTTTTTATGAGTATTTGTATTTTACTTATGCAATGATTTCTATGTCCCTTGCAAGGGCCCTGCAGGGACAGGTATTAGTGACATTTATATACCTGTGACTTATATCATTAAAAATATTATATTTACTATCTGGATCATATGCTAATATTTCTGATGCACCTTGAGGACTGGTCCTTAGTTGTTTTTCAACTATATCTATTTATTATTTTCCATAGGCCCTTGGGTGAGGGCAACACCAGTTAACCTCAGGTTCAAGTATCTTCTTTATTACTGAGTGAGCTACACTATCTTTCCTAATTTTACTTTATATATGACCCTTTCCTCAGTAGAGATGCTGAGGAAAGGGTCATATATAAAGTACCCTGAAACGCATCTAGAGAAAGAAATATTTACCGCATGACCACCCCAATCCACAAACCGCTATCACTTACCTCCGATACAACTTTGTCATCTGCTGTTTCCACACCTGGCTGCATTCCATCCGCCATTCCACCAGACGCCGAGAGATCCTCCACGAGGCTTTCCTTAGCTTCCGGAGTAAGATCCATCTATCTCCGAGTGTACTTCCATCCCCGGAGCCACTCCGCGACCGGTGACTTCTCCTTGGCCTGCGGCAACCGGGCCCGTCACCGCAAGCGCATGCCAGCGCTGGACACAGCCTCCACGACATCTGTCTCCGAGCCTGCATCCATCTCCGGAATCATTCCGTGACCGGTGATTTCTCCTTGGCCTGTGGCATCCGGGCCCGTCACCGTAAGCGCATACTAGCGCTGGACACAGCCTCTACAACACCTATCTCTCGGACGTCCAGCCAAAAATCACCTTTAGGAGTTGGTAATTATACCATTTTGCGAACTGTTCTAAACCATATGAGAACGGAGTGTACCTTATTATGTCGGTTTGCACAATATTGGGATAGCGGTAGAATACAATGTACATGCCATTTTTTAAATACTTTTTTTAATATAATATTTTTTGTATTTCAATACCATACCTCCCCACAAGGGCCCTGTGATAGGAGGCATTTATGTATTAGATTTGCATTATTTATTTTATGTCTCATTTGTAATATTTTATATTAAATTTGTACATCATTTAAAGTGAAGCACAGTCCGACTTTATTTTTTCTGTAATTTCATCATCATGTACCATTTTATGGTATTAGTCTAGAGGCAATTGGTACCCCCCTCTTTATCCTTAATTTACAAATCTGTTTAACTTTCTGGCACCAGTTGATTTAAAAAAAAAAAAAGTACAAGCCTGTTTGTTACGCCGAGCGCTCCGGGTCCCCGCTCCTCCCCGGAGCGCTCGCTTCACTCTCTCCGCTGCAGCGCTCCGGTCACGTCCTCTGACCCGGGGCGCTGCGATCCCGCTGCCAGCCGGGATGCGATTCGCGATGCGGGTAGCGCCCGCTCGCGATGCGCACCCCGGCTCCCCTACCTGACTCGCTCCCCGTCTGTTCTGTCCCGGCGCGCGCGGCCCCGCTCCCTAGGGCGCGCGCGCGCCGGGTCTCTGCGATTTAAAGGGCCACTGCGCCGCTGATTGGCGCAGTGGTTCCAATTAGGGTAATCACCTGTGCACTTCCCTATATTACCTCACTTCCCTTGCACTCCCTTGCCGGATCTTGTTGCCTTAGTGCCAGTGAAAGCGTTCCTTGTGTGTTCCTTGCCTGTGTTTCCAGACCTTCTGCCGTTGCCCCTGACTACGATCCTTGCTGCCTGCCCCGACCTTCTGCTACGTCCGACCTTGCTTCTGCCTACTCCCTTGTACCGCGCCTATCTTCAGCAGCCAGAGAGGTGAGCCGTTGCTAGTGGATACGACCTGGTCACTACCGCCGCAGCAAGACCATCCCGCTTTGCGGCGGGCTCTGGTGAAAACCAGTAGTGGCTTAGAACCGGTCCACTAGCACGGTCCACGCCAATCCCTCTCTGGCACAGAGGATCCACTACCTGCCAGCCGGCATCGTGACAGTAGATCCGGCCATGGATCCCGCTGAAGTTCCTCTGCCAGTTGTCGCTGACCTCACCACGGTGGTCGCCCAGCAGTCACAACTGATAGCGCAACAAGGCCAACAGCTGTCTCAACTGACCGTTATGCTACAACAGTTACTACCACAGCTTCAGCAGTCATCTCCGCCGCCAGCTCCTGCACCTCCTCCGCAGCGAGTGGCCGCTCCTGGGCTACGCCTATCCTTGCCGGATAAATTTGATGGGGACTCTAAGTTTTGCCGTGGCTTTCTTTCCCAATGTTCCCTGCATCTGGAGATGATGTCGGACCTGTTTCCCACTGAAAGGTCTAAGGTGGCTTTCGTAGTCAGCCTTCTGTCCGGAAAAGCCCTGTCATGGGCCACACCGCTCTGGGACCGCAATGACCCCGTCACTGCCTCTGTACACTCCTTCTTCTCGGAAATCCGAAGTGTCTTTGAGGAACCTGCCCGAGCCTCTTCTTCTGAGACTGCCCTGTTGAACCTGGTCCAGGGTAATTCTTCCGTTGGCGAGTATGCCGTACAATTCCGTACTCTTGCTTCAGAATTGTCCTGGAATAATGAGGCCCTCTGCGCGACCTTCAAAAAAGGCCTATCCAGCAACATTAAAGATGTTCTGGCCGCACGAGAAATTCCTGCTAATCTACATGAACTTATTCACCTAGCCACTCGCATTGACATGCGTTTTTCCGAAAGGCGTCAGGAACTCCGCCAAGATATGGACTCTGTTCGCACGAGGCGTTTCTCCTCCTCGGCTCCTCTCTCCTCTGGTCCCCTGCAATCTGTTCTTGTGCCTTCCGCCGTGGAGGCTATGCAGGTCGACCGGTCTCGCCTGACACCTCAAGAGAGGACACGACGCCGTATGGAGAACCTCTGCCTGTACTGTGCTAGTACCGAACACTTCCTGAGGGATTGTCCTATCCGTCCTCCCCGCCTGGAAAGACGTACGCTGACTCCGCACAAAGGTGAGACAGTCCTTGATGTCTACTCTGCTTCTCCACGTCTTACAGTGCCTGTGCGGATGTCTGCCTCTGCCTTCTCCTTCCCTGCTGTGGCCTTCTTGGACTCTGGATCTGCAGGAAATTTTATTTTGGCCTCTCTCGTCAACAGGTTCAACATCCCGGTGATCAGTCTCGCCAGACCCCTCTACATCAATTGTGTAAATAATGAAAGATTGGACTGTACCATACGTTTCCGCACGGAGCCCCTTCTTATGAGCATCGGATCTCATCATGAGAGGATTGAACTTTTGGTCCTCCCCAATTGCACCTCAGAAATTCTCCTTGGACTTCCCTGGCTTCAACTTCATTCCCCAACCCTGGATTGGTCCACTGGGGAGATCAAGAGTTGGGGGTCCTCTTGTTCCAAAAACTGTCTAAAACCGGTTCCCAATAACCCTTGCCGTAACTCTGTGGTTCCTCCAGTAACCGGTCTCCCTAAGGCCTATATGGACTTCGCGGATGTTTTCTGCAAAAAACAAGCTGAGACTCTACCTCCTCACAGGCCTTATGATTGCCCTATCGACCTCCTCCCGGGCACTACTCCACCCCGGGGCAGAATTTATCCTCTCTCTGCCCCAGAGACTCTTGCCATGTCCGAATACGTCCAGGAGAATCTAAAAAAGGGCTTTATCCGTAAATCCTCCTCTCCTGCCGGAGCCGGATTTTTCTTTGTGTCCAAAAAAGATGGCTCCCTACGTCCTTGCATTGACTACCGCGGTCTTAATAAAATCACGGTTAAGAACCGCTACCCCTTACCCCTCATCTCTGAACTCTTTGATCGCCTCCAAGGTGCCCACATCTCCCGCTTCTATTGGTGGCCGACTCTGGAGACGGATGTTGGGGACTTTGTGCGAGCCTGCACTATCTGTGCCCGGGATAAGACTCCTCGCCAGAAGCCCGCTGGTTTTCTTCATCCTCTGCCTGTCCCCGAACAGCCTTGGTCTCTGATTGGTATGGATTTTATTACTGATTTACCCCCTTCCCGTGGCAACACTGTTATTTGGGTGGTCGTTGATCGATTCTCCAAAATGGCACATTTCATCCCTCTTCCTGGTCTTCCTTCTGCGCCTCAGTTGGCTAAACAATTTTTTGTACACATTTTTCGTCTTCACGGGTTGCCTACGCAGATTGTCTCGGATAGAGGTGTCCAATTCGTGTCTAAATTCTGGAGGGCTCTCTGTAAACAACTCAAGATTAAATTAAATTTTTCCTCTGCATATCATCCCCAGTCCAATGGACAAGTAGAAAGAATTAACCAGATCTTGGGTGATTATTTGCGACATTTTGTTTCCTCCCGCCAGGATGACTGGGCAGATCTCCTTCCATGGGCCGAATTCTCGTATAACTTCAGGGTCTCTGAATCTTCCTCCAAATCCCCATTTTTCGTGGTGTACGGCCGTCACCCTCTTCCCCCCCCTCCCTACCCCCTTGCCCTCTGGTCTGCCCGCTGTGGATGAAATTTCTCGTGACCTTTCCATTATATGGAGAGAGACCCAAAATTCTCTCTTACAGGCTTCTTCACGCATGAAGAGGTTCGCGGATAAGAAAAGAAGAGCTCCCCCCGTTTTTTCCCCTGGAGACAAGGTATGGCTCTCCGCTAAATATGTCCGCTTCCGTGTCCCTAGCTACAAGTTGGGACCACGCTATCTTGGTCCTTTCAAAATTTTGTGTCAAATTAATCCTGTCTCTTATAAACTTCTTCTTCCTCCTTCTCTTCGTATCCCTAATGCCTTTCACGTCTCTCTTCTCAAACCACTCATCCTCAACCGTTTTTCTCCCAAATCTGTTCCTCCCACTCCTGTTTCCGGCTCCTCGGACGTCTTCTCGGTCAAGGAAATTTTGGCTGCCAAAAAGGTCAGAGGGAAAAATTTTTTTTTAGTAGACTGGGAGGGTTGTGGTCCTGAAGAGAGATCCTGGGAACCTGAGGACAACATCCTTGACAAAAGTCTGCTCCTCAGGTTCTCAGGCTCCAAGAAGAGGGGGAGACCCAAGGGGGGGGGGTACTGTTACGCCGAGCGCTCCGGGTCCCCGCTCCTCCCCGGAGCGCTCGCTTCACTCTCTCCGCTGCAGCGCTCCGGTCACGTCCTCTGACCCGGGGCGCTGCGATCCCGCTGCCAGCCGGGATGCGATTCGCGATGCGGGTAGCGCCCGCTCGCGATGCGCACCCCGGCTCCCCTACCTGACTCGCTCCC
Source organism: Hyla sarda (assembly GCF_029499605.1). Classification (NCBI taxonomy): domain Eukaryota; kingdom Metazoa; phylum Chordata; class Amphibia; order Anura; family Hylidae; genus Hyla; species Hyla sarda. The sequence continues at coordinate 77,814,546 of NC_079190.1, forward strand.
CGTCTGTTCTGTCCCGGCGCGCGCGGCCCCGCTCCCTAGGGCGCGCGCGCGCCGGGTCTCTGCGATTTAAAGGGCCACTGCGCCGCTGATTGGCGCAGTGGTTCCAATTAGGGTAATCACCTGTGCACTTCCCTATATTACCTCACTTCCCTTGCACTCCCTTGCCGGATCTTGTTGCCTTAGTGCCAGTGAAAGCGTTCCTTGTGTGTTCCTTGCCTGTGTTTCCAGACCTTCTGCCGTTGCCCCTGACTACGATCCTTGCTGCCTGCCCCGACCTTCTGCTACGTCCGACCTTGCTTCTGCCTACTCCCTTGTACCGCGCCTATCTTCAGCAGCCAGAGAGGTGAGCCGTTGCTAGTGGATACGACCTGGTCACTACCGCCGCAGCAAGACCATCCCGCTTTGCGGCGGGCTCTGGTGAAAACCAGTAGTGGCTTAGAACCGGTCCACTAGCACGGTCCACGCCAATCCCTCTCTGGCACAGAGGATCCACTACCTGCCAGCCGGCATCGTGACACTGTTTTTATAAATCGGTGATATATGACTTTATTAGAGAATAACTCACAATAATTCTGTAATTCTGATATTGTTTTTTGTCAAAAGTTGTACCACATGTACATAGTAAAAGTAAGCTGATATAATTTGTGTTTTTGTTAGATGAAATTTAAAGGAAAAAAAAGATTCTTTGCTATTTTAACACTTATAGGTTGCATATATTTATACATACTGAGCAAATAGTTTATGAAACTTATACTTTCATATGTCTTCTTTATTTTGACAGCATTTTACTATTTTACTTGAAATTTTGAAAATTGTGGAGATTTGAAAAGTACATCTTTTTTTTATTTAACTGTTTATTTATTGTTTTAGCAATTAAAAAAATGTTTTTAATACAGCAAAAAAGGAAGAAAAGGAGAAAAACCCAATAGAAACAAGGGTAAAAAAAATTAAGTAAAATACAATTCCAGTAAAGACATGTTATAGGATACCAAGAATCTTATATCATTAAAGCTGCAAACTATGTCTAGGTCTCAATAGGTTTTTGCGTCGATGTTATAAAGACTATCTACAATCTTGTATATAGTAGCTCATTAATATTTTCTTTAAACAGTCTATCCATACTTCTGAATTATGACATCCATAGTTTTACTATTTAGTTCAACAGACATATCCCTAGATGAACACAAAATCTCGTACTATTCACGTTATCAAGTGAACATATAGTAGAGAGAGCATTATATTTAATTCCTGCTAGATTCTCAGAAAATAAATAATAAGGGATGGAAAAGACAAAGGGGAGAGAAAAAAAATAAAAAATAAAAAAACATTCACATGGGCAGGGGGCTTACAGTGAGTATCAGGCTGCAAGTTTGCGATGCAGCAAATTTTGCGCGGCAGCTCAAACTCGCAGCGGGAAACTCGCTGTAATCCCCCACCCATGTGACTGCACCCTAAAAACACTACACTACCACAAAATAAAAAGTTAAAAAACACTACATATACACATACCCCTCCCCAATAAAAATGAAAAACGTCTGGTACGCCACTGTTTCCAAAATGGAGCCTCCAGCTGTTGCAAAACAACAACTCCCAGTATTGCCAGACGGCCGTTGACTGTCCAAGTATGCTGGGAGTTTTGCAACAGCTGGAGGCACCCTGTTTGGGAATCACTGGCGTAGAATACCCCTATGTCCACCCCTATGCAAATCCCTAATTCTGGCCTCAAATGCGCATGGCGCTCTCACTTTGGAGCCCTGTCGTATTTCAAGGCAACAATTTAGGGCCACATATGGGGTATCGCCGTACTCGGGAGAAATTGCCTAACAAATTTTGGGGGGCTTTTGCTCCTTTCACCCCTTATGAAAAGGTGAAGTTGGGGTCTACACCAGCATTTTAGTGTAAAAAAAAAAATGTTTTCACTAACATGCTGGTGTTGCCCTATACTTTTCATTTTGACAAGAGGTAAAAGGGAAAAAAGCCCCCAAAAATTTGTAATGCAATTTCTCCCGACAACGGAGATACCCCATATGTGGGCGCAAAGTGCTCTGGGGGCGCACAACAAGGCCCAGAAGAGAGAGTGCACCATGTACATTTGAGGTGATTTGCACAGGGGTGGTTGATTGTCACAGCGGTTTTGACAAACGCAAAAAAAAAACAAAAAACACATGTGACCCCATTTTGGAAACTGCACCCCTCACGGAATGTAATGAGGGGTGCAGTGAGAATTTACCCCCCACTGGTGTCTGACAGATCTTTGGAACAGTGGTCTGTGCAAATTAAAAATTTTGTACAGCCCACTGTTCCAAAGATCTGACAGACACCAATGGGGGGTAAATGCTCACTGTACCCCTTGTTACGTTCCTCAAGGGGTCTAGATTCCAAAATGGTAGGCCATGTGGGGGTTATTTTGCTGTCCTGGCACCATAGGGGCTTCCTAAATGCGACATGCCCCCGAGCAAAATTTACTCTCAAAAAGCCAAATATGACTCCTTCTCTTCTGAGCATTGTAGTTCGCCCGTAGTGCACTTCAGGTCAACTTATGGGGTACCTCCATACTCAAAAGAGATGAGGTTACAAATTTTGGGGGGTATTTTCTGCTATTAACCCTTGCAAAAATGTGAAATTTGGGGGGAAACACATTTTAGTGAAATTTTTTTTTTTTTTTTACATATGCAAAAGTAGTGAAACACCTGTGGGGTATTAAGGCTCACTTTATTCCTTGTTACGTTCCTCAAGGGGTCTAGTTTCCAAAATGGTATGCCATGTGTTTTTTTTTTTTTTTGCTGTTCTGGCATCATAGGGGCTTCCTAAATGCAACATGCCCCCCAAAAACCATTTCAGAAAAACGTACTCTCCAAAATCCCCTTGTCACTCCTTCGCTTCAGAGCCCTCTACTGCGCCCGCCAAACACTTTACATAGACATATGAGGTATGTGCTTACTCGAGAGAAATTGGGCTACAAATATAAGTATACATTTTCTCCTTTTACCCCTTGTAAAAATTAAAAAATTGGGTCTACAAGAACATGCGAGTGTAAAAAATGAAGATTGAGAATTTTCTCCTTCACTTTGCTGCTATTCCTGTGAAACACCTAAAGGGTTAAAACGCTGACTGAATGTCATTTTGAATACTTTGGGGGGTGCAGTTTTTATAATGGGGTCATTTGTGTGGTATTTCTAAGATGAAGACCCTTCAAATCCACTTCAAACCTGAACTGGTCCCTGAAAAATAGTGATTTTGGAAATTTTGTGAAAAATTGGAAAATTGCTGCTGAACTTTGAAGCCCTCTGGTGTCTTCCAAAAGTAAAAACACGTCAATTTTATGATGCAAACATAAAGTGGACATATTGTATATGTGAATAAAAAAAAATGATTTGGAATATCCATTTTCCTTACAAGCAGAGAGCTTCAAAGTTAGAAAAATGCAAAATTTTCAAATTTTTCATTACATTTTTGGATTTTTCACCAAGAAAAGATGCAAGTTACCACAAAATTTTACCACTATGTTAAAGTAGAATATGTCACGAAAAAACAATCTCGGAATCAGAATGATAACTAAAAGCATTCCAGAGTTATTAATGTTTAACCCCTTAAGGACCATTTTGGCCTTAAGGACTCAGACAATTTAATTTTTACGTTTTCATTTTTTCCTCCTCGCCTTCTAAAAATCATAACTCTTTTATATTTTCATCCACAGACTAGTATGAGGGCTGTTTTTTTGCGCGACCAGTTGTCCTTTGTAATGACATCACTCATTATATCATAAAATGTATGGCGCAACCAAAAAACACTATTTTTGTGGGGAAATTAAAACGAAAAACGCAATTTTGCTAATTTTGGAAGGTTTTGTTTTCACGCCGTACAATTTATGGTAAAAATGACGTGTGTTCTTTATTCTGAGGGTCAATACGATTAAAATGATACCCATTATTATATACTTTTATATTATTGTTGCGCTTAATAAAAATCACAAACTTTTTAACCAAATTAGTACGTTTATAATCCCTTTATTTTGATGACCTCTAACTTTTTTATTTTTCCGTATAATTGGCGGTATGGGGGCTCATTTTTTGCGCCATGATCTGTACTTTTTTTTGATACCACATTTGCATATAAAAAACTTTTAATACATTTTTTATAATTATTTTTTAAATAAAATGTATTAAAAAAGTAGGAATTTTGGACTTTTTTTTTTTTCGTTCACACCGTTCACCGTACGGGATCATTAACATTTTATTTAAATAGTTCGGACATTTACGCATGCGGCGATACCAAATATGTCTATAAAAAATGTTTTTTACGCTTTTTGGGGGTAAAATAGGAAAAAACTGACGTTTTACTTTTTTATTGGGGGAGGAGATTTTTCACTTTTTTTTTACTTTTACTTTTACATTTTTTTACATTTTTTTTTACACTTGAATAGTCCCCATAGGGGACTATTCATAGCAATACCATGATTGCTAATACTGATCTGTTCTATGTATAGGACATAGAACAGATCAGTATTATCGGTCATCTCCTGCTCTGGTCTGCTCGATCACAGACCAGAGCAGGAGGCGCCGGGAGCCGGACGGAGGAAGGTGAGGGGACCTCCGTCCGGCGTTCTGAATGATCGGATCCCCGCAGCAGCGCTGCGGGCGATCCGATCGTTCATTTAAATTGCGAACTGCCGCAGATGCCGGGATCTGTATTGATCCCGGCACCTGAGGGGTTAATGGCGGACGCCCGCGAGATCGCGGGCATCGGCCATTGCCGGCGGGTCCCTGGCTGCGATCAGCAGCCGGGATCAGCTGCGCATGACACGGGCATCGCTCCGATGCCCGCGGTTATGCTTAGGACGTAAATGTACGTCCTGGTGCGTTAAGTACCACCTCACCAGGACGTATATTTACGTCCTGCGTCCTTAAGGGGTTAAAGTGACAGTGGTCAGATGTGCAAAAAATGGCCGGGTCCTAAGGTGTAAAAGGGCTGGGCCCTTAAGGGGTTAAAGGGGTAATCCCGTGGAAAACTTTTTTTTTTTTTAATCAACTGGTGCCAGAAAGTTAAACAGATTCGTAAATTACTTCCATTAAAAAATCTTAATCCTTCCTGTACATTTTAGGGGCTATATACAACAGAGGAAATGCTTTACTTTTTAGATTTCTCTGATGTCATGACCACAGTGCTCTCTGCTGACCTCTGCTGTTCATTTTAGGAACTGTCCAGAGCAGCATATGTTTGCTATGGGGATTTTCTCCTGCTCTGGACAGTTCCTAAAATGGACAGCAGGGGTCAGCAGAGAGCACTGTGGTCGTGACATCAGAGAAATCTAAAAAGTAAAGCATTTCCTCTGTAGTATATATCCCCTAAAAAGTACTGGAAGCATTAAGATTTTTTTTATGGAAGTAATTTACGAATCTGTTTAACTTTCTGGCACCAGTTGATTTAAAAAAAAAAAAAGTTTTCCACGGGAGTACCCCTTTAATCACCTACAAACAAGCAAGATTTCTTTTTCTCACAGACCTGTAACAACTTCTTTAAGAGTCCCCTTTGTCCTCCACTCGTTACCTGTATTAATGGCACCTGTTTGAACATGTTATCAGAATAAAAGACACCTGTCCACAACCTCAAACAGTCACACTCCAAACTCCATTATGGCCAAGACTAAAGAGCTGTCGAAGGACACCAGAAACAAAATTGTAGACCTGCACCAGGCTGGGAAGACTGAATCTGCAATAGGCAAGCAGCTTGGTGTGAAGAAATCAACTGTGGGAGCAATTATTAGAAAATGGAAGACATACAAGACCACTGATAATCTCCCTTGATCTCACCCCGTGGTGTCAAAATGATCACAAGAATGGTGAGCAAAAATCCCAGAACCACACGGGGGGGGGGGGGGGGGGGGGACCTAGTGAATGACCTGCAGAGAGCTGGGACCAAAGTTACAAAGGCTACCATAAGTAACACACCACGCCGCTAGGGACTCAAATCATGCAGTGCCAGACGTGTGTTCCTGCTTAAGCCAGTACATGTCCGGGCCTGTCTGAAGTTTGCTAGAGAGCATTTGGATGATCCAGAAGAGTATTGGAAGAATGTCATAAGGTCAGATGAAACCAAAGTAGAACTTTTTGGTAAGAAAAAGTTGTGTTTGGAGGAGAAAGAAGACCGAGTTGCATCCAAAGAGCACCATACCTACTGTGAAGCATGGGGGTGGAAACATCATGCTTTGGGACAGTTTTTCTGCTAAGAGACCAGGACGACTGATCCATGTGAAGGAAAGAATGAATGGGGCCATGTATAGTGAGATTTTGAGTGAAAACCTCCTCAGCAAGGGCATTGAAGATGAAACGTGGCTGGGTCTTTCAGCATGACAATGATCACAAACACACCTCCCAGGCAATGAAGGAGTGGCTTTAAAAGAAGCATTTCAAGGTCCTGGAGTGGTCTAGCCAGTCTCCAGATCTCAACACCATTGAAAACCTTTGGATTGAGTTGAAAGTCCACGTTGCTTAGCAACAGCCCGTAAACATCACTGCTCTAGAGCAGATCTGCATGGAGGAATGGGCCAAAATACCAGCAACAGTGTGTGAAAACCTTGTGAAGACTTACAGAAAACATTTGGCCTCTGTCATTGCCAACAAAGGGTATATAACAAAGTATTGAGATTAACTTTTGTTATTGACCAAATACTTATTTTCCATAATAATTTGCAAATAAATTCTTTAAAAATCAGACAATGTGATTTTTGGATAAATTTTTCTCATTATGTCTCTCATAGTTGAGGTATACCTATGATGACAATTACAGGCCTCTCTCATCCTTTTAAGTGGGAGAACTTGCACAATTGGTGGCTGACTAAATACTTTTTTGCCCCACTGTATTTTTTTGCACATCACTTCTGATAATGCAAGAAATGCATTGAGGCCTTTTTGTGTTGATGATATTAGCATAAGTCAGTATCAAATATTTATATTTTTTTCACATATGCATCATTTGTGGGATATCATTTTAAATATCTTCTGAAATGAAAGAAATGCACCCTAAATTCTACTATGCTGCTTGTCCCATGTTGGGGAGTACCCCCGCTTAGGCCACATTTTGTTGCTTGGCCACATAGTGGGACCCAAAAGAATTGTGCCATTTGGCTTTCAAGATATCATTATACAAATTAAAGGGGTTATCCAGGAAATTTTTTATATATATATATATATATATATATATATATATATATATATATATCTCAACTGTCTCCAGAAAGTTAAATAGATTTGTAAATTACTTCTATTAAAAAATCTTAATCCCTTCAGTACTTATGAGCTTCTGAAGATAAGGTTGTTCTTTTCTGTCTAAGTGCTCTCTGATGACACGTGTCTCGGGAACCGCCCAGTTTAGAAGCAAATCCCCATAGCAAACCTCTTCTACTCTGTGCAGTTCCCGAGACACGTGTCATCAGAGAGCACTTAGACAGAAAAGAACAACCTTAACTTCAGAAGCTCATAAGTACTGAAAGGATTAAGATTTTTTAATAGAAGTAATTTACAAATCTGTTTAACTTTCTGGAGACAGTTGATATATAAATATATATACCCAATTTTCAAAACTACACCTATAAAATATTCACCTAGGGCAAAAGTGAGTATGTTTAGCCCTTATTGTGTCTTATTGTGTGGAAAAAATTAGAAATTAGCTTTTTTTTCACAAATGCTTTATTTGTGGGACATCATTTTGGTACATCACTTTTGAAATGGAGGAAATGTGCCCCATATTTTGTTAGTCTGTTCGTCCAATGTTGGGCAGTAGAAAAACCACTGACTCCTGGGCTGAAGCCCGGAGAAACTCACACTCCTATATATTGTGCCCACCTATAACATTTAACTTTTATTTATTGTCAGAAAAAACCCTATAAACAGTGAGTTAAAGGGGTATTCCAGGCCAAAACTTTTCTATATATATCAACTGGCTCCGGAAAGTTAAACAGATTTGTAAATTACTTCTATAAAAAAAATCTTAATCCTTCCAACAGTTATTAGCTTCTGAAGTTGAGTTGTTGTTTTCTGTCTAACTGCTCTCTGATGACTCAAGTCCCGGGAGCAGTGCAGTTCCTATGGTGATATTCTCCCATCATGCACAGCTCCCAGGACGTGACATCATCATTGAGCAGTTAGACAGAAGACTTCAGAAGCTAATAACTATTGGAAGGATTAAGATTTTTAAATAGAAGTAATATACAAATCTGTTTAACTTTCCAGAGCCAGTTGATATATATAAAAAAAAGTTTTGGCCTGGAATACCCCTTTAAAATCATGCTGTGACTGTGCTATTATCAATGTCAGATGTTTATCACAGGGTTGCTCCCTGTCTTAATAGAACAAACGGTGCTGCAGACACCTTTTTATGGCACCATCACAGTGTATGATTAAAAGTTTTTACTTTGCCACCCTCAACATGTTTCGCCATAACAACGGTGTTGTCAAGAGGCTGAAAATTGGCAAATGGCCGCCTGTCCCATCCAGCACTTCTGTGTGTAGTCAGCCAATAGTGCTTATTCTAACATCTCTTTTATGTTAACCACCAATCAGGTCCATATCTAAAAACGTGCAGGTTCCAGCTCCCGAATGATAAAAGTCCAAATTTTATTTCACATAATTAAAATGGATGAAAACTAAAAGTGATTTAAAAGCAAAGCAGAAATGTATGCTACAAGTATCTCTTATACACTGTGAGTAATGAACAAATACATGCTTGAATGTGGGAACGCCTTCCAGTGATGAAAATTCCTGGGGTGGAACACATTTGACATATTTGACCAGGTGAGTATCACATATTATTATAAAGAAGGCATATTTGTATAAGTTTCAACATGAAACCACGTTAGGAAATGTGTATGTGTGCATCTACCAATACAGCCTACATGTGTTATATAATTCAATTACATACATACCGTATATACTCGAGTATAAGCCGACCCGAATATAATCCGAGGCCCCTAATTTCACCCCAAAAACCCAGGAAAAGTTATTGACTCGACTATAAGCCTAGGGTGGGAAATACATCATCCCCCCATGTAATCATCCAGACCCCCATCATCATCTCCCCCTTCATCATCACCGCCTGTCAATCCCTTCATCAGTGGTCTTCAACCTGCGGACCTCCAGATGTTGCAAAACTACAACTCCCAGCATGCCCGGACAGCCATCGGCTGTCCAGGCATGCTGGGAGTTGTAGTTTTTAAACCTCTGGAGGTCCGCAGGTTGAAGACCACTGCGGCCTTCATCATCATCCAGACCCCCCTTTTGTTTTGTACTCACCTCCCCTCGGCGGGAAGTTAGGGTGAGCTGGTCCAGGCCATCTATGCTGCAAGGACCGTCCGGTGGGGATGGTTAGTCATTGCGGGCTGTCCATTTTCACTGGGGTGCCCTCTTCTCCGCGCTTCGGGCCTGCCACAGACTAGTGACGTTGCCTTGACGAGGACCCACAGGGACGTTGCACATGAACGTCCCTGTGCGTCATCGTCAAGGCAACATCACTAGTCCAGGGCTGGGCCCGAAGCGCGGAGAAGAGGCCCCCCCGGTGAAAATGGACAGCCTGCAATGACTAACCCTCCCCACCGGACGGTCCCTGCAGCATAGATGGCCTGGACCAGCTCACCCTAACTTCCCGCCGAGGGGCGGTGAGTATAAAACAAAAGGGGGGTCTGGATGATGACGAAGGCCGCAGTGGTCTTCAACCTGCAGACCTCCAGAGGTTTCAAAACTACAACACCCAGCATGCCCGGACAGCCGATGGCTGTCCGGGCAAGCTGGGAGTTGTAGTTTTGCAACATCAGGAGGTCCGCAGGTTGAAGACCACTGAGAAGGGATTGACAGGCGGAGAGTTCACTCGAGTATAAGCCGAGGGGGGCATTTTCAGCACGAAAAATCGTGCTGAAAAACTCGGCTTATACTCGAGTATATACGGTATATACGAGAATTTTCGGGACCAAAGAACGTGTCACATAACATCAATGTGAACATTAGAAAGTGCACATAGATGCAACAGACATGTAATACTCTATGGGGGAGATTTATCAATGTCGGTGTGAGGTAGGAATCATGTAAACCATGTCAGTGCTTTCTATGTTTTGCATGTCTGTGCCAACTTTATTAACCGTGCACAAGCTTGTTGATAAATTTTGCTCAAACATAGACATTCCTTCATGTTTCTACCGTCTGACACATTGGTACGTACACTCCTCGGTGTTCTATATTTGCGCAAAATCTGTTGCCTTTGTGCAAAGTTTTAATATCTAAACAAAAAATGCACAATAGTAAATTAGTGTGTAAAGCATTTTTCTTTCTACGGTATACGAGCACATAGAGAACATTGGAAAATATTCTATCAAAAAAGACTCACAAAAAAGACGCAATGAGAGTCACTGCGCAAATTTTGTGCCCAAAAAAAATTCACAAGAAAAAGGGGTAAACTCAATGATAAATGTCCCCCTATGTAACTAGAACCACAACTTTACATCAATTGAAAAAACTCATAGCAATGACAATTAAATGATAGAGCATTGTACACACAATGCGTCAGGATTAAATAAACTTAAAATAAAAGCTTTTAAGTAGAGGTGAGCGAACTTACAGTAAATTCGATTCGTCACAAATTTCTCAGCTCGGCGGTTGCTGACTTTTCCTGCATAAATTAGTTCAGCTTTCCGGTGCTCCGGTGGGCTGGAAAAGGTGGATACATTCCTAGGAAAGAGTCTCCTAGGACTGTATCCACCTTTTCCAGCCCACGGGAGCACCTGAAAGCTGAACTAAATTATGCAGGAAAAGGCAGCAACTGTCGAGCCGAGAAGTTTGTGACGAATCGAATTTACTGTAAGTACGCTCATCTCTACTTTTAAGCCTTTTTCACTGCCATTAAATAAATGGACTCAGTTGTATATCAATGAGCACTTCTTTGTTGAAATTATTTAGCCCATATATGTCTGTGTAAATAAAACGGAGTGCTTCTCCGCTGGGGTTGCTCAGCCAAAATATATCAGTATTGACTATAGTTCAGACCTAATGGAGAGTGTGATTGTAGCCTTAAAATCCAAAACGCTTCGCTCATTAAAACTTTACATTGCCAGTCTCCTCCTCTTGGTTGCGGGAGAAACTTTTTGATGCCCATGACAGATAAACTAGAAGTGTCACCTTGATGAGCTTCCATGATATGCCTTGATAATCCTGACATGCCTCTAATGTTACCAGAGGATGCATGTAGATGTTCATAAATACAGCGTTTACGTTTTCTTACTGTGCATCCGATATATTGTAAGTTACAAATATATTATGTGAGTAGTGTTACAATTTATGAATGACTTAATATAGTAACTTTGTTGTATAGTAATTGATTTAAATGTATCGGATTTACACATGACATAGGTTACATCTGTTCTGGAAGCATCTGAAATTCCCTTGTGTTTGGAGCCACGTTTGACTAATATTTTTACGTAATGTCAAGTAATCACTGGGACATAGGGACATGCTTAGGAAGGATCTGTGCTTGTCTTTGGGCTATATGGCTGTGCTGTGAGTCCACCATAATGCTGTTGCTTTCTTTTTGTGAAATGGCTATTTCCTGTTGGATTTTCTTCCCTCCAACTACAAGTCCCAGGGTCCCTTGTTTGTAGGCATGAGGTCCCTTTTCTCCCTCCCACACATCAGCCACCCCATCCACTGCAGCACACCGGAGCTCCCTTGCATGTCTGCTCTGTTTGAAACTACAATTCCCTGCAGCCCTTTGGAGAATGATCTCCCTCCCACCCAGTGGTCACTTCACCCATTGACAGGCTCCCTTTCAACACCTGACTAGTGATGTAATGTCTCAGGCCGCACTGTAACCTTGGAGAGACAACTCTCATTTTGTATGCTACCAAAATTAACATCAGGGCAAAGATCACATAAGAATTGCGAGACCATCCATCAGACACAGGTACAGACACTATATTATGAATTATACTAACTTTACAGCCTCTGCAGCACAGTCAAATAAAAAAAAAAAAAATCTCAGAATACCCCATTAAGGCCCTTTTACCCAGAGCAAGGGTAGCAAGCACCAATCTCTATGATCGGTGCTCATTTGCTAAGCCTTTGCTACCCCTTCCCTCTCGGGCCATTTTTCATTTTTGCATGTTTGTTTTTTCCTCTTCACCTTCTAAAGATCAAAACACTTTCAATTTCCCCCCTACAGACCCATATGAGGGCTTGTTTTTTGCGCCACCAATTTTACTTTGTAATACCATTAATCTTTTTATCACAAAATCTATGGCGAAACCAGAAAAAAAATATTTGTGGGGCAAAATCAAATAAAAAAAATGTTGTAAATTTTTTGGGCTTCCGATTCTACGTAGTGCACTTTTCAGTACAAATGACACCTTAGCTTTATTCTGTAGGTCCATACGGTTACAAGGATACCTTATTTGTATATGTTTTACATAAAATAATTATAACTACATGCACCAAAAGGAGTATGTTTAAGGACTCAGCCCATTTTCACCTTAAAGCGTACCCGTCAGATCCAACTAAAAAACTTTTTTTTAAATATATCACTCAGTACCTAATCCTGACCATGTATATCTAATTTTTATGTGTCTAGCACCTTTATTTTATTTTTTTTATTACACTTTTAATTTAGCTCACTAGTCTTAAAGGGTACCTCTCATCAAATAAACTTTTGATATATTTTAGATTAATGAATGTTGAATAACTTTCCAATAGCATGTTAATGAAAAATATGCTTCTTTCTATTGTATTTTTCCCGATCAGTCCCGTCAGCAAGCATTTCTGACTCATGCTGGAGTCCTAAACACTCAGAGCTGCCAGCCTGCTTTGTTCACAGCCAAACAGGCTGTGAACAAAGCAGGCTGGCAGCTCTGAGTGTTCTCCTTTGTGAACAAAGCAGACTGGCAGCTCGTAGTGTTTAGGACTCCAGCATGAGTCTGAAATGCTTGCTGCCAGGACTGGTAGGGAGACCCCTAGTGGTCATTTCTTTCTTCAAAGTGGAAAATTAAATAGAAAGAAGCATATTTTTTAATAACATGAAATTGTAAAGTTATTCTGCATACATTAATCTATAATATATCAAAAGTTTTTTTGATGAGAGGTACCCTTTAATTCCTCTCAAAGGAATTCCTCTCACTGTGCAGGTCTCCACCCCTCCCTCAGTATGCTGTCTGCTCACATCACCCCTAGCATTAGCAAAACTACAACTCCCATCTTGTCCTCACTGACCATAGCGGGACACAAGATGACAGTGGGAGGATTTTTCCTCCAGCTGTGAGCCCTGCGCTAACAGCTGTCAATCAAGGAAGTGAGTCCATGACGCATGGACACAACAGGACTAGTATGTGTCCAAGCAGGCAGGGGGTGCAGTTGTTTGACTGGCTTTTTCAGTATGAAATACTGAAAATTTTCTAATGAAAGCAATTGCAAAACCCATTGGTTTTGCATGCTTTACAACATATCAACATTTTTTGTATCTAACAGTGCTCATTTAAGGAGTCTTCTCTGCAATTCTGACCACTGTCACTTTATGCATTAAAAGGGTACTCCGACGCTAAGACATCTTATCCCCTATCCAAAGGATAGGGGATAAGATGCCTGATCATGGGGGTCCCGCCGCTGGGGACCCTCGTGATCTTCCATTGAGGGTGTGGAGCGTGATGTCACACGGGGGTGGAGCTGTGACGTCACTATGCTCCGACCCCGTGATCGCTAGTAATCAGACCCGGAGCGAGCACAGTTGTCACACCCCCTCCATAGGCTTGCATTGAGGGGGCGGAGCATGAAGTCACATGGGGGCGGAGACGTGACATCACTATGCTCTGTCCCCGTGATCGCTAGTAATCAGACCCGGAGCGAGCACGCTCCGGGGGCTGATTCTAACGGGGTGCGGCGTGGAAGATCACGGGGGTCCCCAGTGGTGGGACCCCCCCAATCCTTTGGAAAGAGGAAAAGATGTCTTAGCGCCGGAGTACCCCTTTAATAACTCTGAGAGGCTTTAACCTTTGATTCTGATTCCGAGAATGTTTTTTTTGTGACATATTCTACTTTTAACATAGTGGTAAATTTCCGTTGTTACTTGCATCTTCCCCAAATTTCATGAACATTTTGAAAATTCAAAATCTTAATTTTTTTACACTCGCATGTTCTTGTAGAGCCATTTTTGGAATTTTTACAAGGGGTAAAAGGAGAGAAATCCCCCCAAAATTTGTAACCCAAATTCTCTTGAGTATGGAAATACCTCATATGTGGATGTAAAGTGTTCTGCGGGCGCAGTAGAGGGCTCAGAAGGGAAGGAGCGACAATGGGATTTTGAAGAGTGAAATTTTCTGAAATGTTTTTTGGGAGGGCATCGCATGTAAGAAGCCGAAGCCCCTATGGTGCCAGAACCACCGATAAAGTCGGATGTGTAAATGAAATTTGTTTTCCATTAAAATGCTGTTTTTTCCTCAAATTTTACATTTTTACAAGGGGTAATAGGAGAAATACCCCATGGAAATAGTATGGAAATACCCCATGTGTAGATGTATGGAAATACCCCATGTGTAGATGTCAAATGCTCTACAATGCTCTGAAGAGAAGGAGTCACATTTGGCTTTTGGAAAGCAAATTTAGCTGAAATGGTTTTTGCGGGGCATGTCGCATTTATGAAGCCCTATGGTGCCAGAGCAGTAAAAAAAAAAAAAAAAACGAACGACGGCATACTATTTTGGAAACTACACCCTTCAATAAACATAGCAAGGGGTACAGTGAGCCTTAAAACCCCTTACAAGAGGTAATAGGAGAAAATGCCCTCCAAAATTTGTAACACCATTTCTTCTGAGTATGGAAATACCCCATGTGTGGATGTAAAGTGCTCTGCGGGCGAACTAAAATGCTCAGAAGAGGAGGAGCGCCATTGAGCTTTTGGAGAGAGAACTTGTTTGGAATGGAAGTCAGGGGCCATGTGCATTTACAAAGCCCCCATGGTGCCCCACATGTGACCACATTTTGAAAACTACACCCCTCACAGAATTTAATAAGGGGTGTAGTGAGCATGTACACCCCACTGGCGTTTGACAGATCTTTGGAACAGTAGGCTGTGCAAATGAAAATTGTAATTTTTCATTTTCACGGACCACTGTTCCAAAAATCTGTCAGACACCTGTGGGGTGTAAATGCTGACTGCACCCCTTATTACATTACATGAGGGGTGTAGTTTCCAAAATGAGGTCACATCTGGGGGGGATCCATTGTTCTGGCACCATGGGTGCTTTGCAACTGCGCTCACTTTACATCCACACATGGGGTATGGTCTCACTATGAAGAAATGGGGTCACAAATTTTGGGGGGCTTTTTTCCTATTTTCCCTTGTGAAAATGAAAAATTTAGGGTAACACCAGCATTTTATTGAAAACTTTTTTTTTCTTTTCATTTTCCCATCCAACTTTAACAAAAATTCATCAAACACCTGTGGGATGTTAAGACTCACTATACCCCATTCTGAGGGGTGTATTTTCCAAACGCGGGTATTTTTTTTTTGTGCGTTTATGTCAGAACTGCTGTAAAATCAGCCACCCCTGTGCAAATCACCAATTTAGGCCTCAAATATACATAGTGCGCTCTCTGTGCTGAGCCTTGTTGTGCATCTGCAGAGCATTTTACATCCACGTATGGGGTATTTCCGTACTCCGGAGAAATTGCGTTACAAATTTTGTGGGTCTTTTTTTCTTTTACCTCTTGTGAAAATGAAAAGTATGGGGCAACACCAGCATGTTAGTGTAAATGTTTTTATTGTTTTACACTAACAGGCTGGTGTAGACCTCAACTTTTCCTTTTCATACGGGGTAAAAGGAGAAAATCCCCCAAAAAATCGTAACGCAATTGCTCCCGAGTACGGAAATACCCCATATATGGCCCTAAACTGTTTCCTTGAAATACAACAGGGGTCCGAAGTGAGAGAGCCATGTGCATTTAAGGCCTAAATTAGGGATTTGCATTGGGGCGGACCCAGATGCAAGCGTTAGGCCCTATTCACATGGCAGAATTTCCTCAAGCGGAATTCCGCTTGAGGAATTCCTCCTCAAATGAAAGTTTAATACACTTCTATGGGAGTTCACACCCCCATTCACACTTCTGCAGAATTTCCGCTTGGATTCCGCTCCAATTCAGCACAAAATCCTCAAAAGCGGTAGTGGAATTGGGGCGGATGAGCGGAAATTCTACCATGTGAATAGGGCCTTACAATTGCCTCCGCTACCAAAAATATTCTACACCAGTGACTCCCAAACAGGGTGCCCCCAGCTGTTGCTAAACTACCAGCAGGCCTGCAACAGCTGGAGGCACCATTTTGGAAACACTGCTGTACGAGATGTTTTTTATTGTTATTGGGGGGGGGGGACAGTGTAAGGGGGTGTATATGTGGTGTTTTACCATTTATTTTGTTTTAGGGTACATTTGCACTCGCAGGGGGTTTACAGCGAGTTTCCCGCTGGGAGTATGAGCTGGGGCAGAAAATTTGTTGCAGCTCAAACTTGAAGCAGGAAACTCACTGTAAACCCCTGTCCCTGTGAATGTACCCTGTACGTTCACATGGGGGGGGGGGGGGGGACATTTAGCTGTTGCAAAACTACAACTCCCAGCATACACTGAAGAATGCACAATAACCCTTTGTTCAGTAGGTATAAGCTTATAAAATTTATAAGGTATAAAACAAAGGGAGGGTGGAACTAGCCCTCCACTGTGCTCACTCCTGTCCTATCAGACTGCAGCATGAAAACAGAGAGGAGGGGGTTACAGAGCAGTCTACAGTGACTGGATGAAGAAACCAGCACATCACAGCATACTTAGGGATGAAGATGAGTCATGCAGAGTAAGGATACACCCCCTCCAGAGCACAGAATGACAAACCAAGTGAGTAACAGAAGAAAGGTATTTGTGAGAAAAATATAGGGGCTAGACATATTAAAATTATATGAACATGATCAGGATTAGTAAAATATAACATTTTGTTTATTTTGTGGGCTTTAATAGGTACTGTACATGATCAGGATTAGGTACTGAATAACATAAAATTTAGCAGTTTTTTTTTGTGAGCTATGACAGGTACAGCTTAAACCTCTACAGCAATTCACCATTAGTTATGAGCTATGAAATATATTAGTTTAGTCCCTAACTTTTAGTCTAATAGACAATAGGATGCTGCTAGCTTCTTTTAATATAGCAATTTGCCCTAATGCCTGCTGGACCTTATGCAGCTGCATAGGTTTCATCCAGAGTAGTATTTACCAACCAGGATGCCCCCTGCCGTTGCAAAACTACATCTTCCACCATGCTGGGAGTTGTAGTTTTACAGCAGCTGGAGATACACTGGTTAGGAAACACTCATCTACAGTATACTTGCCACTGGATCTTATAGATATTTGTTAAGGAGTCTGCCTTTGCTTCCTTTAAGCCTACCACCACATGTCCTTGTCTATGACCGTTACGACTTTTATGCACTCTGTCCATGCACAGCGACCATGACCAGAATACACTAATGAGAATATAGAAGAAAATTCCCAGTCCTGAACAAAGCAATGGGACTCCCGGGGTTACATGTAAACACAAGCAAAAATTATGTTTTTTTATTTATTAATAACGTCTAGAAACTGTATTGGCACACATGCTGCATACTGCTTCCTCGAGGGACTCGTAAAATGACAAAGAGAATATACTGCAAGCTGCACACTTTTCATGATAAAAAGTATTGGAGCAGTTCCCAGGGAGCTACATGTGTAGAATGCAGTCCTCTAATGTGCGCTGGAGCTGGTGAAGAGAATTAATGTTCCGTTGTTTTATTCTCTCACTTTTTACTTTGCTATTCCTCCGCTTGCTCAAGATAAGAGCAATATTGTAGACCCTCATTTAACTCCAGTTCCAATCTCAACTTGCAATATTTTGCAAAGCAAAAGCAATAGGAAGGATTTATGAAACAAAGTTCTGTTGCCAACTGTGGCATAAAACTAAAATAAATGGCGCATGGAACATTTATGTGTTTCAGACATATTTGGCATCTACCTCGACAGTTCTAAAAATTGCATTTAAAGGTGTGAATACAAGACATGGCCTGTAGCTTTTGGGACCAGACATGCTTCTGTAGAGCTCCATAGCCAACCAAGCTTTTATGCTTGTAACATTTCTTACTGCCATGCAAGTAAGCCAAACTTGTCATGCCGGGCTGCTACCTAGGTGTCTTTACTACATGACTGGAGCCATTATGGTTACATAGCTACATTACTCCTTGCCTCTACAAGACACTGCTGTGGTCCTTTGCTTAACTTATGACCAAATTGTTTGACATTGACCCTCCTTCATCTCTTTATCTCTCTTGCTCATTCTTTTTTTCTCGAAACCTGGTACTGGCCCTATTAGGTATTTTCCTATTCATGGTTCAACAGTTGACTATGTCCCAATGTTATGCACCTTGTTATGTTACATGATCTCTTGCCTACACTGCTATATGTTCTGTTGGCCTTCTATTTTTTTTTTGTATTGTATGAAGTCCATTCAATAAAGCTGAATTTAAAAAAAATGTTGTGAGAAGGATGGTAGGTAAAAACAAACATTAGATTAATTGAATGAAATCTTTAGCAAGGATTGAAAAAAAAATATGATTTTGTTAAATAAACAGAAAGGTACATAGATAGAGAGATTATATTGTGTACTCCTGTATTAAATGGTTAATTTAGAATTGTCCCAGTAATTGAATGTCTCCATCTGATGACTTCTAGGAAGTGACTACGGCTGCTAAGAGAAATGTGCTGTGTATTGACAACCTGCCATGGACAGTTGGATTTACTGATCACTATAAATTATGCCTGTCTCCCACGCCTTACTCAGCTTTTCCTTTCTCAGGCAAAACACATCTTGAAACACATTTGTAGAACATATGCAGGTTAGTTTAGATTCAATTTCATATTATTGAACTACAAAGCTCCTTAACGGAGTTGTAGAGGGGAAAAAAAACCTGCTGAATGGCCGCAGGTCCTGTTGGTGGTCATGTCTAATTGGTTGGACATTAGATGCCTCTTCTCCTGCTGTTCCATCTGTCCCCTCACCACAGCATCCTTCTCTGGCTGAACAGTGTTGCCGGGTTGCCAAGGCAATCAATAGTCAAAGATGATGTCAGGCTAGGCGGCCGATTTAAAGGTGGAATTATCCAGCCCTGTATTGCTTGGTAATTCAGGTACATACTTTTTTGCTCTGTTTTTTCAAGTCTGAATAGCTCTTGCACTTTACTACTGATCTTGAACTCATTCTTGTTCGTGAATATGCTTCTGTCTAGCCAATTTGATACTACACCTGGTACTTGCTACTGCTGTTTTTGACTAAGGATTTCACTCCTAGCTAATCTCTTAGCTTGCTGCATTCTGCCTGCTTCCCTGGCAATGAATTCTAGCTCCGTTCTTGACCGTGCCACACTTCCGACGGTGCTTCCACTGGCAACTCAGGACTTTTCTCAGGACCAAGACCTTTGGATTCCAAAGAGAACTTTACTGACTGCGCCTTTGACAAGAAACTTCAGATTTCTCTCTTGTCCCCACAGCAGCCTCTGCGTCCCACCTCTGCCAATGGTACACCAATTCTGCAGTGTTATGTATGTCAAAAAAATTGCTCTGGTAACCTTTCAAGTTTTATTTATAGATTTAGGAGAAACTTTATTTCGGGGACTGGACTATCTAGCTTTATTGGTCTACTGCTCCTTAGATTACCATACCTCAGCCTTAATTCTTCATTACTAGACTGGCCTACTGGTCGGATTGTGCAATGGGGACCCTACTGTTCCTGGCACTGCCTTCTAGATCCAGGGCATTCTTGGTTGAATGGTTGATTTTCCTTCTGACCTAAATCATATTAGGACTTCATAGATGTATTCTCCAAGTAAAAAGCAGAGACCCTCCTGGAAGATCACTTCTTTGATTGTGACATTCCTCTTATTCTATGTGTAATGCCACTGATTGGAAAGCACCTGCGTACTGGCTCTTACCTGCAACAGGTGACATTCTCTGTGTCATGTCTTTGCTGTGCACCCTGGTCTTTCCCCTCCGGATTCTCTCCTGCCTCTTCTGTCAGTGCTGCAGTTTCCCTCCTGGCCCTCAAGGGTTGTGTGCGAGCACTGGCTGAAACTTATAGGGCCAGTGTGCGTTTCCTATTGGATCCTCCTCCAATCCCTGCCAGGAACCACCTAAAAGAAAACACTCTTCCCTTCCTGTGGTGTCTGAACAATATTGAAGATTTACTACAGTGAAGGTTCCAGCTTGTATTGTTCCTGTGTACCAGTTTCCTGACTTGTTCCTGATGCCATCTCTAGCCTTATCCCTCTGTACCTGCCTGCCTCTCCTGGAAGAGAGTCGGATCCATGACCATGCCTCTGCCTTCTAGCAGCTCTATTCATCTAGCTGCCCCTGTGTTATACAGCTCTGCTGTTCTAAAACACCTAGCCAGTCTTGCCTCTACAGATTTTGCTGCTGTTCTAATTCCATCTGATGTCAGCTTGCCTCATCTGTCTGTGTCCCTGGTGCTTGGCACTTAACCGGGACCACTCTTTTGGTAGTGACCTGGGGAATACTTAGATTCCACTCCCAAGTTTGGCTCAAAGCCAAACTGGTAATTGGCACAGCGGGTCCACACCCATTGGGGCGTTACACTAAGTCATGATCCTCCCAGGAAAGTTTAACCTATAATTAGGAAAATTTTCATCTGTTCTTCAACTACTGGAGCTAGATCCTCTTTTTTAAAATAGCAAAAAAGGGATAGATTGCTTAAACTTTACATAGATTATCAAGGCATGTCATTTTGGTCATTTTCTACATTTCTTTAGGTATCTACATTCCTGAAGTGGCTTCAACCGGAGGGTCTCTTATCTCTTCAAAGATTCTAAAGAACTGTGGAATTGCTCCTAGGATAGGAACTGTTTGGTCTGTTCCAGGTGCTGAGTTGAATTAACCATGCCACCTTCTGTTGAAAGCTTTTACATTCTCTCTGAATTCCCAAATATCTCTTTCTTGTGCTTTCTGGTCATCAACAGGTTTTCCTCTAAGTTTTAGAAATTTTCAGCTTTTGCATCCTCTACAGATTTTGAGGTAGAGGAAGTAAATCCTGGATTGTGTGCGGATTTGAGGGAAATGGTATTATTTCATTAGAAAGGATATGGCCTGAAACATGGTTTTCTAAAAAAAAAAAAAAGGTGTTAATGCCCCACTGCTCATTCGAGGATTCAATTTTAAATATTGCCAAAAGCTTTACAGAATCTCTTTCATTTTACTTGTTAAAAATGAAAAAAGTGATCTGATTGGTTGCTATGAGCCACATTTCCTCTGGACAGGTTTTGATAAATCTGCCCCATTGTCCTGCCATGTGTTGCTTGATAACTGAGGTTCTTTCTTCATGGCTTTTGTGCCTTTGAATTGTTGTTACTATTGACTGTTGAGTGAAATTTCAAACTCAGCCTTTTTTTTTTAAATTTATATTCTACCTATCTGTCTGGACACTTTGACTGGTACATGCAGTGCTACCACTGCACTGACTCTTAACTAACTCAGTTCTGCTTATATTTTGGCTTGTTACATCCTTTCTGCTTTTCTGGTGACAAATATCTGGCCCTGTTCCTGACCACACTACAGCTCCAACACTGCTACCACAACCAATCTGTGACTATCCTGGAGACCGAAACCTGGAATTTATCCTGCAGCAAAGGTCACACCTCCTTGTGGTTAAGGTTGAAAACCATAAGATTCTTTGGACTCAGTTTCCAGTGGGAACTGTGTTCTATGTTTCCTGACCTGTTTAGTGTTTGACATTCAGTTCATCTGTTCATCCCCTGCATCTCCCGGTTTCTGCTATATACTTATTCCATATCTAGTCTTGTTCATTTATTCATATCTGCTACAGGGGACGCAGCTATAGGGGGTGCAGAGGTAGCAGTCACGCGGTGGCTTTGGTGCCTAA
Source organism: Hyla sarda (assembly GCF_029499605.1). Taxonomy (NCBI): domain Eukaryota; kingdom Metazoa; phylum Chordata; class Amphibia; order Anura; family Hylidae; genus Hyla; species Hyla sarda. The sequence goes on from NC_079190.1 coordinate 77,836,523, forward strand.
GGGGGCCCCAAAGCACATCTGTCCAATGGGAGACCAGTATTATAATAGGCACCTGGGGCCCTGTTACAGATTTTGCATCAGGGCCCAGAAACTACGCCTCTGAGTACTGTTTATTCTTAAAATTAATACATTTGTTTCATGCTGCTCTACAGCTGTCCAGGACGTCAGCAGAAAAGTACAGCCTGCTGTGTTAACCCTTTAAAGGTCAAAAGTTACCACATTTGATGCTAGAAAGCACAGTATATGTCTGTGTGTACTTGCACATTTAAAAAGAAAAAAGGCATCTTGGTTGTGACGACAAATGCTGGCAACGAGATGTTTTGAGTGGATGTGTGCACTGGTTTTGTAGTGCTATTAACTTTTTGTCTAATGAGAAAAGTATATGAAAAGATCCCCATACAATTTAGTTAAAAGTCAGGCCAATGCCAGCATAGTCAAAGTTGAACATTCATGTGCATGTGGCAGACTTTTAACTGACAGCTATTGAAAGTCTTTGGGCACCTTAAGGCTATGTTCACATGGCAAAATTTCCATGCGGAATTCTGCGAAAGTCTGACCCACAGGAAATGACAGTGCCTAATGTGTCAGAACAGGATGTCAGTTTTGGGTTCTGACTTCCTTTAGACTTCAGGATGAAATCATCAATTACCAGATCCCCTCCCATTTTCTCTCAAATCCCTTCTCACCCTTCCAAGTCCATCTGCTATTCTCTCTATTGGGTCAGAATATATAGTAGTTATACACCTCTTCTGAGGCTGTGTTCATAGATTGCAATTCTTGCTGCATTTTTTTTCTTTTTTTCACCATGATTTTCCCAAAAATCGCAGTGAGAAAGGTGCTATTCTACCACAATTGTGCAAATTATGGTAAAAATACGTAATTTCCTTGTGGAAATTCAGCACAGAAATTCCATAGTGTAAGCATACTCTAATGGTGAGTTGCCAATTGCTTTTCCTCCTGACATTAGCTTGTATACACTTTTTTGGATGAGTGCCAATAGGTTTCCTAGTACTGGAAGCAATTGTTAGGAACCAGGAAAGGTGACTGCTAAAGGCGAAGCCTAGTTCTGCGTTTGAGTGACACATTGGCATCATAACACTCTCACAGACTCATTATACCTATGGCTCTAACAAGTTTTTCTCACTTCTCACTCCTCTTTTTGGTCCCAACACAAACTTACACCACCCAATATATCAGTTACATGGTATCTGTATTTTTCTCAGGCTTCCAACAGGCAACCATCAGCTTACTCCTCAGTGGCTTTACTCAGGTCCTCTCTTTCTCAGCAGATAATTCTTTCATGTGTCCTTTTCATGTCTATGTACACACTTACAGGGTGTTCTCTTTTATGATGGCATCTTACATACACATCAACTCAAGGCCCCTAGAACATTGGCTCATTTCTTATTGACACTTCCATGTCCAAAACATGAAATCCAAGCATCTCATTCCTGGTGCCATTTTCTCAAACAGAAGATTGTGGCACCACCACATTTAGCAGTCTGAAAGCTCATACCCATTGTGCTGGGCAGGTGCACAGACCTTGTGGGACACAACACAAAAGTATAATACAATAACATGTTACATGGCATACATAAGCATTATTCTTCTTCTAAAGGCACACCCATTAAAGGAACATTATGCAAGGGGGGCAAGTATGGGTTATGTGAAGTTTACCCCCTCCCTCCTTACAAGTCACTGCACACTGGACAGAAACACAAACATCGCACTAAAATATACTCATGCATACCCTTATAAAAGAGCAATAAGCTACCGGCAGAGCATTTATACTGTAAACTGAATCTCACACCATGTAAAGGGAGCTATTCATGCTGATTAATTTCTCCACAGCTCTGCAAATGTCTGGCTATGACTGCAATTGCAGAAAAGAACTCAGTGATAAATTCACCTTTATCCAGACGCTATAAAATAAAATAAGGAAAGTGCACAAAGCATGACACACAGCCATGCCATTACAAATTGCAATCTTCAGAATGAAAACTGAGCAGAGAATTTACAGTCACCAGTAGATCTCACATATCTTGGTGACATCCTGCCATCTGGCTGTAAGGAGCCGTACATAAAAGACATTATGGTGTCTGACAGTTGGCTATACAGTAGTATGCTGCAACAGGATACTGCTAACTTACAGGTTGTTTATAAAAGAAGAAGAGGAACAAAGAGAGTCTATTGGCTGTGCATGGTGCAGAGATGTAGATACATTCAGTACATACAGTATATGTATTAGCACTGGCACGCATAGTGTCCTGGGGAAGGCTGCAGTAAAATAGGAGGTATTTGCCCCAGTTATAAAAGGGTAAGTCTAAGTCGGGTAGAATGTGATGCGGAGTTCCCTTATTCTAGTACTAGAAGGTAAATTCTATACTTATAGAGAAAGCATAATCAATAACAGAAAGCACAATAGCTCAAGGAATAAATCAATCACATATATAAACCTGAGGATTCTAGTGGTCATTTAAGGCTAATGCATGACACGGAAGTTATTCGTAAATATGAACGGTGCACCCCATGTAGAAGTGATATAGCAGACATGCAGTTAGCAACATCAGCCACACATCTGTCCTCGTGTTGCAGCTTAGACTATCACTGTTCATTTAAGTCTTTAGTCATCTCAAATGCATCCCTCTACATAGGTCATGGAATATATACTGACCAGCTCCGTCCCGAGATTTTGTTGAGTGCTGACAATCATTGTGCGGGGAAGCGGCAACCTCTTTGTTATGGAGTTGAAGTGGAGTATGTCTTCGCTCCCTCAGCAGTGCAGTGAATGGGGATGCCTCAGCACAACTCAGTGTGTGTCTCCCGCAGCCAGAGAAAGCCAATCTTCTATTGACCAAGGAAATTAATCAGAAAGACAGCAAAAAAAATCCTGACTCTCAGCGAAATAACTGGTAGGAAAAAGGAGGATGTGGGGAGCTGAACTGGCGTTAGAAGAAGGAAAGCTTCAAGGGAACGACTTCACCCAACCTATATAATAGTTATGGAGAAGAAGAGCGAGTGTATGATAAAATCTTCAAAACTAAAAATATTTCAATATCGATTATGAGTCCTCATGTAGATATTTACAATAAAGGTGTATAGATTCCATTCATTTAAAATTTATAAACACATTGTACATTAACCGGGCAACATAATACGGAACCTATACAGTGATCCCTCAACTTACAATGGCCTCAACATACAATAGTTTCAACATACAATGTCTTTTTCTGGACCATCGTAACTTGAAACCAGATTCAACATACAATGTACAGACAGATCTGTGAAACGTGTCACAACTGGAGGAACTGACTGATCAGAATGAGCATTTACTGGTAAATCACCTCTATTACTGAAGTGCCTGCACTGACTGGTGTCTGGTAGCGCCCCCTACAGTACAGGGAGGAACTCCAAGTTCTGTACTACTCCTTACCTGTGCCAGGGTTAGCTGCTCTTTTGGACACCAAGTAAGGGCGGCTCCATTTGGGACACTGCGTGTACTGTATAGGACCCTGAAGAAGCTCCTGTCCTCTACATAAACCATTCTTTCCCAACCAGGGTGCCTCCAGTTGTTGCAAAACTACAACTGCCAGCATGCCCGGCTGTCCGGGCATGCTGGAAGTTGTAGTTTTGCAACAGCTGGAGGCCCCCTGGTTAGGAAACACTGACATAGACAGTGATTACAACTCCCAGTAGCTCTTTCTTAATTTTATATGTAAGGATTTGCTTTATCTCTATTAGTTATCAACTTATTTTTCTTTATTCCTCACTTTTTACTATTTTTGGATGACATTTTGGGGCTTCAGAACCAATTACCAGGTTTCCATAGAGTTATGGTCTCAACATACAATGGTTTCAACATACAATGGTCGTCCTGGAACCGATTAATATTGTAACTTGAGGGACCACTGTATATTTGATATTTCCTTTACAATGCTCAAAATGCATGTCAACAGCACCTCACAAAAGTCACAGATATTTAACTCTGATGAATACATCTCATAAGAATGTGTCATTTTCTTTATCCATAAAAGTTATGGGCTATTTTAAACCAAGCTGTCTTCATGTTTTATGGAATAGGTTTAAAGGGGTATTCTGCTGCTCAGCATTTGGAACAAAATGTTCCAAACGCTTAGAGCCAGCACTGTGGACTCATGATGTCACGGCCCCACCCCCTCATGACGTCACACCCCGCCCCCTCAATGCAAGTTTGTTCCAAAAGCTGAGCAGTGGAGTACCCCTTTAAAGAAATTCTGCAGTGTAAGGGTCTATTCACATGGCAGAATTTCCGCTTGCGGAATTCCGCCTCAAATGAAAGCCCAATTGACTTCTATGGGATTCCACACTTCTGAATTTCCGCACCAATTCCACACAAAATCCGCACAAGCCCAAAACCACCCAAGGAAATGGAATTGGTGCGGAAATTCTGCCCGTGTGAATAGACCCTAAGACAACTTATCCGCAGTATAGGGGATAAGTTTCTAATCATAGGGAGGTCTGACCACTGGGACCCCCCACAACGTCCTGCGTGGCGCCCCGGCTCTCCCATAGACGGTGCTGTGTTGACCCCTTCACAAAGTGGAAACCAACACCTCCCATCCATGCAGCTCTATCTTGTTTGTGTATCTCCGGCTCTCCCATAGAGATACGTGGCGACCACCACTTCCCTGCGAGGGTTGAAAGTCTCCTTGCACGGAGCAGAGATCGCTCCGTGCACAAAGAGAGCAGGGTGCTGGGTAGGAGATTGCGGGGGTCCCAGTGGTCAAACCCCCTCACCTCCCCCCCCCCCCCCCCCCCCCCCGATTAGACACTTATCCCCTATCTTGCAGATAGGGGATAAGTTGTCCTACACTGCAGTTCTCCTTTAAATATGTGTTTACACATAAATGGAGACAAGTGCTAAACTTTAAGAAGATAAAATGGTAGATAAGCAATTTGCAGGCAAAGCAACAGAATTTCCATTAATAGCACCATGTCTTGTTCGCACATGAACAAGACATGGTAGGAAGAGAATGCTGAGGTGGCATTTCTCTGCAGCTTCAAACATTGGAACTGATAATTGGGAATTACATATAACAAGCAGCACTAGCATGCAGGGTGGTTACCCATCTATGCAAAACTGTAACCCATTCAATCCCTCTGTGTATTTTAGTCCTCTGCTTCCTCTAAGCTATCAACAGATATAATCTAAGACAGTGTTTTCCAAACAGTATGTTGGGAGTTATAGTTTTGCAACAGCTGGTGACACAATGTTTGGAAAATGCTGCTCTTAGAAGAATATCCCACAACATAACTACACCACTATTTTCCACACAAATCCTTAAAGCCCCATCTCATTGTAGGAGATGAGCTCCATAGACTTATAATGGAGCCTGATTCCGATGGATTGAGCTAGGAAATGAAGCATGCTGTAGCATACTTCTCCCAACTATATCTAAAGATCAGTGGGGTCTCAGCACTGGGACCCAGACTGATGAAAACTTTTGACATGTGTGAGTGACAGTAAAACTTTAAAGGCTATAGACAAGTTTAAGTTTAAATTTTGTATTATTGCTTGCTACTTATTATGAAGCAGTCAAGTTTCTCTATAGGTATTTTATTAGAAAAATTCTGCTTAGTTTCTGTTCTATAGCCTCTTTGCTTTGACATATAGTGTTATCAGCTGTGCTCTCTGGCCTGATTCATGATCAGATAAAATTTGACCTTTGATCAGGTCATCCTGGGCGCCATCTTTACCATTCATTTGTATAATCATTCAGACCATCATCTCCAGTTCCAGTCACCAAATGGTGAGTTGCCATTATGTGCTTGTTACTTTCTGATATAAAAACGTAGAAATGGAGCAGCACAACCAAAAAAGGAGGAGGTGGATGTGGGTGCCAGCGGTCCGTTGTCCCAGGTAATGGGCCAAAAATAGACAGCAATTCAAAAAGTAATCCGCAGCACTCCAAAGTAAGGTGCAAAAAAGCGATGGATTTACTAGCCTGGCGGCCACCAGGCTAACAAATCCATCGCTTTTTTGCACCTTACTTTGGAGTGCTGCGGATTACTTTTTGAATTACTTTCTGATATTGATATGTGCTTGTATGCTTTTTATTGCGATTGCTTTCTGTTGACTCTATGCTGCTGTAATATAAGTCCTGGGATATCTGAGTACTGGGAGCCACAGTTATGACCTATATTGCAAGAACGAGGATAAGACTGAACAAACTTGTTAATAAAAATTTGTACTATAAACACCAGTGGACAATACATTTTGGATTCCCAGAGGAAGGGAGAACAAACCAACAGGCCACTGGTAAGCATTTGTATGGACTCCAATCCACAATAGACAACAGGAAAACAGTAAACCAGTGGACAGAAAAGTTGTATCCAATGGATATTTCCATTAGGGTGATCATTGTAGCCATAAAACAAAACACAGACAAAAACCACCCTAACTGTAGGGGGACTACTGTAAATATGCACCTATGTACTCCCGGGGTATATGTTATGGGCCTGATATATACTGCTAACCCAGCAAGCTAACTACACATACCAAAAACTGAAAAAAGCTGTAGCAGACCATGTAATCAAAAAAGTCACTTTATTATTAAAAATACACATACAACAAATGACACAAGAGGAATGGCAAACTGATAAATAGGACATTTCCTGGGTAAAGTGCAAGCTTGTGCTCCAAATACCTATTTTAAAGGTATATGTAAAGTGGCTAGTGCCATACGGTATTATGTAAATCACTGGAGCAATGTATACATGCAAATAGCACAGAGCAGTAAAGAGAAATAAAAAATATATGAAGGCAAAACAACAAGGCTATATCAATGGTGCAGGCAGTAATAGTAAATGCTGAAGATATATTGCATAGGTGCATGTAATACAAGCTAAGGTCATACCAACAACAGAAATAAGTAAGCAGCGTGTCCAGGAGACGTCCACCCCTATGACCGTTTCAGACCAAATGTCCTTCTCCCAGAAGAAGGACATTTGGTCCGAAACGGTCGTAGGGGTGATTACATGGTCTGCTACAGCTTTTTTCAGTTTTTGGTATGTGTGATCATTGTAGCCGACTGAAAGAACCCTTCTTCCCATCGGGCAGGAATCCTTAATGTTGCATATCGACGACCTCAGGAGCGAAACTCACATTTACCTATTGTACTGCTGATAGTGATAATTTTTATGGTCAGTGAAGATCACCTGTTAATGATAAAAGTCATAATTTTTCATTTTTCTTTCTTTCACACTTGGCAGTTTCTATTATCGTTATACTGTTTAAGCTGGAGGTATATGGAGACTGTATAGGATAGCTTGCCAAATGTAACTACATACTAAAGCTTCAATCATGTAGAAAAGTTGGACTTGCATTCAACTAAGCACTTTCCCACTCTGCCCCTCCCACAGCCCCTCCCATAGACATGCATTGAGGGGGCGGGGCATGATGCCACATGGGCGCGGGGTCGTGACATCACTATACGCGTCGTTATGCTTCACGCTTGGAGCCTCCAGCGCTGCAGAGAGCTCACAAAGGTGGGTGCAGAATTACAGAATGAGGAGGTCCCCTGTGGGGGGACCCCCGCAATCAGACATCTTATCTTACATAAAAGATGTGTTAGGGCTGGAGTACCCCTTTAAAACTGGTAGCCTAAGGCTATGTTCACACAGCAGAATTTCAAAGCTAAATTCCGACTAAAAATTCAGCTCGGATATTCCGCACATTATTTAGTGCACATTATGCTCAATGGGGATTTCACTGTCCCATCCACACAGCAGTATTTCCGCAGCGGACATTCCACTGTGGAAATTTCACATGGAATTCTGTTCAGAGCCCATTTGAAGTTAATGGGACTCTGAAATTAAGCGGAATCTGTGTTTTAAAAATGCAGAAATACTGCTGGAATTCTGCTCAAAGTCCGTGAAACTTCGAAATTTTTAGCAAAATTGGAGCGGTATGGCAGATATTCCGCTGTGTAAACATAGCCTTGGCAATGTTACTTTAAACAGAGAAAGTAATAAATGACTAAAGCCCTCTGACAGCTCACACTATAGAGCTGCTTTATGTTGAGTCAAGGGAGAGAAAATGCCCTTGAATGCTACACAATTTATTTAGTAGGCAAGATTACAATGACATATGCATATACATAGCATCTCCCACATATCCTACAAGCATATGCAATTTGATCAGATAATAGCACTGTCTTTTATAGTGTAAATTGTCCATTGTAACATAGTTCAGCCAATGGAGAGAGAAAAAACCATATACGTAGTATAGTGTGCTGGTGAGAGGCCACTCGCATGAGTGTAAGCAAAACTTAGAAGGAGTACATCTTGTAAGAAAAGCAAAAAATCCTCATAACAAAGCAAAGTATAATTGTTTCATTCTCCTTTAAGAATCAACTTGATATTAAACCCAGGAAAGATGGTAGAAATTCATTTCATTTAACATTTCTCACCCTTTTGATAATTATATTATCACACAAATGTATTAATTTTATTAGCACATCACACATATATATTGATTGTTTTGCATTTCTCATCTTACTAACATCCTACCTATCCGAAACTGACCCCTTTAGACAGATTGAAGAACAACACCTACATAGGAGACTATACCTCTAAGGGGTAAGTAATGTTTAGATAATTTTTAGATATTCTCTTTCACGTTGATGACAAAGGCTTTTTACATTCCAATTTATACAGGAAACCCACATCTACAAATGCACTGCTACATGCCAACTCTTCACATCCCACCAAATTGATTCGAAGCATCCCTATTGGGCAGTTCCTTCGGGCTCGCAGAATCTGTTCATCCATGGAAGCATTTGAGATACAGGCGAAGGACCTTAGCCAACGATTTCGCGAACGAGGCTATGATGAAGTATGTATCAAGAGAGCATACAAACGTGCCAAATACTCGGATAGAGACTCCCTACTACAACTGAAACGAGCACGCATCGACGACAACCAGGTGAGATTTATCACGAAATACAACTCACAATCAGGACATATACGCCAGATTCTGTTGAAATATTGGGATATACTTACTGTGGATCCTGTTCTCAGATTATACCTAAAACCACACCCGTCCATTACATATAAAAGAGCACCTAATCTTAGAGATGCTCTAGTTCAGAGCCACTATGGGGGCAAGATACCTCATAAAATATTTGGATCACGTGGCCCAAAATGGGGATGTAAACCATGTGGCTCATGTGTGGCATGTTGTAGTGTAGTGGCGGATACACAATTCTGTGACTCGAAAAAAACTAGAGAATACAAGATCACTCATACTATCTCATGCAATACGGCTGGCGTTATATATCATGCTACCTGCCCTTGTGGTTTGATTTATATAGGTCTCACCACAAGGGAATTCAAGAAGAGAATTCGTGAACACGTCCTGGGCATCCGGTCAGCTCAAAATGAAGAAGATGAAACTGCATTGACTACAATACCCCGTCACTTCAAGTCCTTTCACTCCTGCGACCCTTCTGGTCTCCAATTCCGAGGTATTGACCGAATCTTTCCTGGCCAACGTGGGGGAAATTGGAAAAAATTATTGGCCCAAAGGGAGGTCTTTTGGATTTTTAAGTTAAAAACCACTTATCCCCTTGGTCTTAATGACTCACTCAGCTTTTCCCCTTTTTTGTGACCCCCCTATTCCTTAACTATATCCGATATACCTCATATGAGGTAGTTTTGATTACATTGTCCTCATCCGTTCTTCATCTATAGTAGAGTTCTTTGATGTTAAATTATTTTTTCACCCTGATCCGTCCCTTCGTTTGTGACCGTCCTAGGTTAGGCTCTCACAGATTTTTTATTCTTGGTTTTTAATCTAAGTTTTATATTAGTTCTCATCTTTCTCTCTTTTTTTCTTTTTTTGTTTCCTTTCTTGCAGAGTCGTCTCCTGCGCTTTTGAGCCACCTTTAAGCCTTCTTCCATGAAGTCATCTGTTATGCATTATGCACTAGCACCTTATATTGCCCATATATAGCCGTCAAGCCACTCTATTTATGTATCATCGATTTTTGTACTGATCTGCATTTACTTTACTTTTTCCCCACTCCATGTTTCCAGTATTCCGTCTTCCTACCCAAGTATTGCCAGACCTTTTTTTATTTTTCAATTTCTCCTCTTGTTTTTTATTGTACTTTTTAAGATATGTCACTTGCTCTTATAATGTTTGTTTCTATATTCTAACCATTATTTGTTATACATATATATATATATATATACATAGATGGATATATTTTTATATATATTTTTTAAAAAACATAAATTATTTAAGTGCACTGTCCACGTTTTTTATTGCACTATTATGCATTGCACTGTCCACAGTTTATCGTACTATATATTATTGCACTGTTCACAGTCCATTATTACACCATTATATATTGCACTGTCCACAGTCCATCATTACACTTATCATTGCACTCTTCTTAGTCTATTATTGCACTATCATTTATGGCACTGTCCTTAGTCCATTATTGCACTACCATCTATTGCACTGCCCGCTGTCTATTATTGCACTATCATTTATTGCACTGTTCACAGTCCACTATTGCACTCTCCACCATTCACCCAATTTTAACTTACCATCACTATTTTTCACTATTCTCACCAATAACACTTTAACATATTTTTATATTTAATTATTGTCTTTATCATTTTATTATTTCATTATTTATTATGTATCATTGCATCATTCCATTAAATGTACTAATTTATTTTTCCCATCTTGTCAGCATCCATTTACTCACATCTATCTTATTCACTGCACAATTTCTCTTTGGGTTCAATAGGTCACTATCTATTATTATTTTTCTTTTCCTTTATGTGCACGTGTGATGTGCTGTGTTTTGTGTTTTCACTCACTTTTGCTCACTTCCCCCACTTTCGCATCACTTGCCCCTATCTTCTTTGCGCCTGCGCGCTTTTCTCTTCACTTTTTCGTTTGTGCCGGCTTATTCGGTCTGCGCCTGCGCTCTCTCGCTAGGGATCCCGGTCATGTGGTCTACGCACCACATGATCGCATCCGATTGCGATTGAACCCAGTGCGCGTGCGCACACGCTTCTGAAGCCCGGTCACATGATCACATTGATCATGTGACTCGTCTCCTCACCAGAAGTACGCCACCGGCGTCCCGGATACAGCAGCTCTGGCGGTCATTTGCTACAGGTATAACTGGATATAGCCTAATCTTATGGGCGGGCTCATCTTCTAAGTTGCATTGATTGGGGAAATAGATGTCAATCCCGATGGGAGAGTTGGTATTGGCTATGATGCGGCATATAAGGCCAGTAAGAAGGTAGGATAGCCACACCCCCTGAGGAAGCCATTCAGTGGTGAAACGATCGTTGGGGTTGGTAGGTAAGGTCTGGCATACTTGTTCTCTCTGGTCCCTGGGTTTGATCCTTTGTGTCTACTCTTTCCCTGCCCCTGTGCTTGCGTTTAGCAGCCATCTGGTGCGTTCCCTGTTTGACTCATACTCTTTTTGCCTTATGACCTAGCATTTATATCCATTATCAGTACTTCTCTATACCTAGTTCCAGTCCTTACCTACCCATCTGCAGTATTCTCTGGTGCCTTGTTTTTATTTTGTATTTATGCTATTGTCTTTTAACTAATGATATACTTTAATAAAGATTTTGTTAATTTTCTCTTATCTATTGCTTAGTTATTTATCTGTGCATAATTCTTTTTGCAATTTTTTTGCAATTTTTTTGGTGGCACAGATTGAAGAACACAGATTATACAGATAAGCCATATAAACCATGGGATGTTATACACATCCATTCCTCTCTGCCTATTAGCGGTCAGTTAAACATTCACAAAGCTTTATTGATAAAACACACATATGTATGCTAACTAAATAGATTACTGACAGCGGCCAAAGATGCGCCACAACTCAGGCCCAGGCTAGGTCATGGGACCCATGCACTGGATGACAAACTTGAATTTTGCAAAGCCCAAACTGCTATGGTGCAACTGTGGGACCATCGTTCAGAGATGATGTCTTTCACCTGGCTTTCAGAATAGCTGGAAGGTCTGCAGGAAAGTCAGGTAGTTGAGCTGGGCTATCAGACGGTCATCTCTGAGGCTGTGATGTCATCTGTCAGGGAGTGGATTTATCCACTTCTTTACTGCCACGAGAAATACAAAACATTAACATTTTCCAAGTAATTAAACACAGAAATATTAATCCTATAACTACCACTATGAGTTATGAGGTCTGGAAGCATATTATTAAACCAACCACCAATAGAACCCATCCGGGAAAATAGATTCCACCCCTCCTTAGATATGTCTCTAGCTTTTAGCTGAAGTTCTTTTACTTTATTCATGTCTGCCTCGATGGAGTCATGTGAATCTTCAATCCAAGAACAACACTCCTCCCCTATAACAGTGCAGCTCCCACCCTCTATGGCTAGTACATAATCCAAGGCCATTCTATTTTGAAGAGCTACCTTTCTGACCTGGGCTAGTTCTTCATTAAGGGCATGTATAGAACTTGTAGTCTCATTGATAATCCCATCCATAATGCTAGCATTCATCCCAATCCCATCCATAATGCTAGCATATTTAACTTATTTGCTAACTCAACTCCTCATCCTGGCCACATCCAGGCTTCATCCACAGCTGAAAACAATTCTCACTTATGTCTGTTTCCTCCAGAAAATGTTTCAAATAATGAAATATTTGAGCGTGCACCAATGGTTGGTACAACTCTTCCTATAGTACAGTCACCCCATGCTACCATAGGAAGCCATGAATAGGCCCGGTTGCCACAGATGTAATGGAGTCCCTGCTTTAGGACTCTAGTAATTATCTTATCATGATTTCCCAGACACTTTTGAAACCATACCATATTACAGTACAACTGAGTGTTACAGATCCAGTCATCCCATCTGTCTGTGCAGGACAGGCACACCTGGGGGCACAAAAAGCTTTAACAGTTGAACAAAAATATAAACTATTACAGCCACCATCTTTCATATCACATGGCATCTCTCTGTATTCCATATTAAATATCAGGGTGGCATTTTTACAATTTTTTTCTCCAACATATATATTGGACAAACTAACAAGTCTACCTTTAATTTTGGCTTTGTGATTCACGTATATTGGACCTAGACATATTGTGGGTGTAGAAACAATACCAGCAATTTCTATATATGTATCCTGGTCTGAGATTTGGATCCCTTCAGGACTCCTATAGTTCATATATTTAACTTCCTTTCCTATTCTTTTGACTCAGGCAAGGCATATCGTACTATTAACCTTTATCGTTCGGCTATCTCCTTTCATCATTTTCCCATTGAATCTATTCCTGTGGGTAAAATCCTTTTATATGGAAACTTTTAAGAGGTATTTGTCTCAAGAGACCTTCTCTTGCCCAATATCAATCTACCTGGGATGTTAATTCTCTTCTAAACCTTTTTGTCCTCTATCTTTGAAATTTCTTTAGTTTAAACTTACTTCTCTTCTTTGCTTAATTTCTATGAAAAGAGTTTCTGATGTTAAGGCACTTGTACAATTCAACGGTGTACAATTTAACATCTTCAAATGTACTAAAACGAATCTATCTTTAGTTTTCTATCCTTCTTTTCCACATAATGACAAATTATGTGTGGTACGTTGCTTAAAATCTTATGAACAACGAACTTCTTCGCTTAGATCTCTATCCTCTTCACAACTTCTAATCTCATATTGCAATATTTACCAGTATCTACCCCTAATTTTGCTAAATGGATCAAACAATCCATGTCAATGGCTGGCATAGATATTTCCATTTTTGATGCTCACTCTACTAGAGGAGCTATGTCCACTAAGTTATTTCAATCTGGCGGTTCTTTATCAGACATCCTTAAAACTGCGAATTGGTCTTCGGAATCCACATTTAAGACATTCTATTTTAAACCTGATCCTCGTGTCTCTATGATAATTCTCTAATTATCTAATTTAATGTTGTTATTTTATATTACTATTATATATTCTTATTGTTATATATTATTATAAGCTTTGAACTTGCAATAATGTGAAGTCTCCGTCTTTCAATAAAATTGGAGATTTTCCTAGTCCTAATGACGGAAAATATGGATTTTATTAAAGACAGGAGACGAACATTATCCCTCCCATTTTCCCATCCCTGTTAATATTTAATTTAGATATTCTTTATTTGTTTTCTCTTCCCGCATACTGATGTCATCATGATGCCTTCTATCATTTCTGCATTAATCTACGTTTTCATCTAGTTTGATATCTCCTTTCATAGATTTTACTTAGAACTTCATCTACCTTCTTAAACCCAGTTATTCCAGATGTTATTCATTACTTCATTCACCTAGGAGTTATGGACTGATAAAGAATCTTAATTATATATCTCTACCATCAAAGAAAGAGGGATTACTATTGGCAACAGCATTTTATATCAACTAAATCCTAATCCGATTGGCAGTTACTGTGATATAGCATGTTTGGCTGTACCATTCCATTCAAGTTTTTTCTCTGTTATATTTTAACTATTTGTTTGCTGCTATTCTATAAAAAGCAAGAGTGCAATGCAATAATGTTCTTCTCCTGTCTGTAATAAAATCCCTATTTTCCGTCATTAGGACTATAGGACTAGGAAAATCTCCAATTAATCTGCAACAGTTTCAGCATTTCTGCAAACACTTGTCCAGTAAAGTGAGTCCCTCGGTCAGACTCTAATGTCTCAGGTAGGACATATATAAACACAATTTCAGATATCAACTTCTTTGCTGTCACACTTGCTGTTGCCTTTGTAACAGGCAACGCCTCCACCCGAGAAGAGAACATGTCTACACACACCAGAACGTACTCATAGACACCACATTTGGGCAGCTGGATGTAGTCTATTTGTAGTCTCTGGAATGGGTAGTCAGGTTTTACAAGATGTTTCATTTCCACCTTTGTCATTTTACCTGGATTGTACTTGGCACAGATCATCAGATCATACACTTTTTACACCACTAAGTTTCAAATTGTGAGAATCCTGGTGCTAACCAAAATTTGTTTATACTAGCAATCATTCCCCCTTTGAAAACATGGGAAGGGAGATGAGATAAACTCGCCAAAATGGGATACAGGACTGGGGGTGCACACAATCCACCATCCCCATATTTCCAAACATCATTGTCCGGTCTGCAACCAGCCTCTCTCTCCACTTGCTCACATCCATTGTCACATTCTCTGTGGTTGTAGAAGGCAGCTGGAGAAGCATTAGAGCTGTTCTCTTAGCTGTTTCATCTGCTCTATTGTTACCCATAGTGATAGGGTCTATAGCTCACTGATGTGCTTGGCATTTCATCACAGCTATGGCTTTAGGTAACCTTACTTTTTGTAATAGATCTTGTATGAGATCTGCATGTTTCACCGCTTTTCCAATAGAGCTCAGGAAACCTCTGTGGGCCCAAAGAAAACCAAAATCACGGAGAATTCCATGGGAGTAGCGTGAATCAGTATAGATATTCAAAGTCTTACCTTCTGCCAATTCACATGTCGTGATCAGGGCAAGCTACTACTGCAAAACCTGCAGCAAATCCTCTCAGTTTTCTGCAGCCTTGACCCATCTACATAGAGTCATTTCTGCATTGAGAATGGGATAATCCAGGACAGGATTAGGAGGAGTGTAGTAAAGTTCCATCTCCTGCTCACAGCTCATGTCCTGGATGTTGTTCACAGTCATGATCATGAAGTGGCAAAAGGGTAGCTGAGTTTAAAACATTACACCTGAGTATGGTGATGTTAGATGGAGCCAACAAGGAAATCTCATATTTAGTCAGTCTGGCAGCAGATAAATGTCTGGTGGTCAGGCTATGGAGGACGGCTTGTACAACATGAGTAACCATGAGGAATAACTGGTTCCCAAGAACTATGTCAGGTGTTTTCTCAACTAAGATGGCTGCCGCAGCCACTGGTTTTACACATGCAGCTCCAGCTGAGATCACAGAATCCAGTTTGGCACTGATGTACCCCACTGGCTTCTGTTTACCCCCATATTTCTGGGTGAGTACTCCTGAAGCCTGTTTTTCCTGTTTGTGACAGAACAGATAAAAGGGCTTGGTGTAGTTTGGGAGTGCAAGTGAAGGAGCACTGAGTGTGGCAGCTTTTAGCTCGTCCACAGCCTGTTTTTCCTTGTCAGACAGTTGTATGCGTCTAGCCTGAGTGGTCAAAGCCTACAAGGCATATTTGGTTTCCACTGCCTGCAGTACCCGACTAGTCCCAAGGAGGCTCTGTGGGTATGGTGCCTTCTGTATCACAGAGACCCTATCCACAGTAATGTGTTTAGAGCCCCGTGACATGCAGTGGCCCAGAAAACTGTAGTTTACTGGGGGATACCTTGCATCCCTCAGTGCTCAAGTGGGAAAGCAGTGAAATAGTGGCACTGATGCACAGCTTTTTGGAGGTAGCTGCTAACAAGAGATCATCCACCTAATGTACAACAGTCACTCCATCCAGTGCTTGCCACCGATCTAAAACTTGTTTCGTGACTTGGCCAAAGATGGTGAAGAGACAATTCCCTGTTTCAACCTTGTCCAAGCATATTGTTGTCCCTCAAAAGTGAAGGCAAACTAATACTGGTATTCAGGGTGGACAGGTACACAAAAGTAAGCATCAACCAGGTCAAGTATGCTGAACCATGAGGCAGCTGTAGGAATTTCACCTAAAATAGTGTGAGGATTTGGAACAAGCGGAACATGAATACTTTTATTCATGGCTCGCAGGTCATGGACTAAGCGAAACTGATCAGGCCTTCCTGGTTTAGCCACAGGATACAAAGGTGTATTTACAGGTGATTTTATAGGAATCAGCATCCCCTGACTCACAAAGGCTTTGATTTGGACTCTTACACCATTCATTTGTTTCATGCTGAGAGGATACTGAGGAATCCTGGGTAATTTTACTCTTTGGTGACTCAGTACAAGAGTTGCACCCCTGTACCCTAGCTGCCCTGTCTGGCAGACTCCATACAGTGACCCCTGGGGCCCCGCTGCACCTTAAACACTGTACCTCCAACTATTCCAAAACTACAAGACCTAGCATTAAATGACTGGCAAAGGATGACACACAGGAATGACATAGAAACATATATAAAATGTTTGGATAAAAAACACTGTATTTTTAGCACTTAACCTCTGCACTAATTTAGGAAGATGTAAGTTATACACTCACCATATTATCTTTGGTGGTAGAGTATAGGCAATCTCCAATAACCATTGTGTGTGTGTGCGCGCGCATGTATAGCATAAAATCAGAGAGGAAAGGGTTACAGAGCCGGGCTGCCAGGCTCGCTCCCAAGAGCAGTCAGTCAGCAGAGTGAGGGAGGGGGAGGAGTCATCACGGTGCAGGCAAATGGAAAAGAAAAATACATTGAGTGTCTGTAATGTGCTATTTTTTTAGTGAAATATTCATGATATAGACATAAAATGTTCATGATCAGGATTAAGTACTGAGTAACATATAATAGTTTTTTGTTTTTTTTCTTGGGATCTGACAGGTACGCTTTTTGTGGCCATGCAAGGCCTTCTAGAAAAACCTGCCCATAGGAATTACTTTGAATGCAAAAACAAACATCCCCAATACACTCTGTAATTTCTTCAATAGGACCTTACATCTTTGCAATATATTTTGAGGAATGGTCAACATTCTAACACTTGTATTAGCTGCTAAACTGAACTGCATAGCCTGAGTATAAATCAAAATCCCTAAAAATTCAAGACAAGTGCAAGGTAAAACTGTTTTCCAAAGCCAACTGTATTCCAAAATAATCTAAAAAAGAAAGGAAAAAAACAGTCCATAGTGCAAACTACTAGGTGGTAGGAAAATGCACAATGTAAATATGCGCTTACCACAGAAAGTTGTGCCAACCATGCACAACAATGGAATGGGCATAAATTATGTCACACAGCTCTCCTGTTGCCGATTCTGCTTCAGAAACAGTAACTAAGACCAGATATTCCTCCTCAAAGCTGACCGCTGCTTCTAAAGTAAAAGTGACCCGGCTGCTCAGTCGGGCTGTTCGGGACCGCCGCGGTGAAATCGCGGCGTCCCGAACAGCTGACAGGACACCGGGAGGGCCCTTACCTGCCTCCTCGGTGTCCGATCGGCGAATGACTGCTCCGTGCCTGAGATCCAGGCAGGAGCAGTCAAGCGCCGATAACACTGATCACAGGCGTGTTAATACACGCCTGTGATCTGTGTAAAAGATCAGTGTGTGCAGTGTAAAAAAAAAGTATTAATAAAGGTCATTTTACCCCTTCCCTAATAAAAGTTTGAATCACCCCCCTTTTCCCATAAAAAAAATAAAACAGTGTAAAAAATAAATAAAAATAAACATATGTGGTATCGCCGCGTGCGTAAATGTCCAAACTATAAAAATATATCATTAATTAAACCGCACGGTCAATGGCGTACGGGCAAAATTCCAAAGTCCAAAAAAGCGTATTTTGGTCACTTTTTATACCATTAAAAAATGAATAAAAAGTGATCAAAAAGTCCGTTCAAAACAAAAATCATACCGATAAAAACTTCAGAACACGGCGCAAAAAATTAGTCCTCATACCGCCCCGTACGTGGAAAAATAAAAAAAGTTATAGGGGTCAGAAGATGACATTTTTAAACGTATAAATTTTCCTGCATGTAGTTATGATTTTTTCCAGAAGTGCGACAAAATCAAACCTATATAAGTAGAGTATCATTTTAACCGTATGGACCTACAGAATAATGATAAGGTGTAATTTTTACCGAAATATGCACTGCGTAGAAACGGAAGCCCCCAAAAGTTACAAAATGGCGTTTTTTCTTCGATTTTGTCGCACAATGATTTTTTTTCAGTTTCAACGTAAAATGACTAATGTCACTGCAAAGTAGAATTGGCGACGCAAAAAATAAGCCATAATATGGATTTTTAGGTGGAAAATTGAAAGGGTTATGATTTTTAAAAGGTAAGGAGGAAAAAACCAAAGTGCAAAAACGGAAAAACCCTGAGTCCTTAAGGGGTTAAAAGGCGCTGGAGAAAAGATTACATTCAGCTGATATTCGTTTATTACCCACAATGCAACATGTTTCTTGGTGCTTGCTGACCACTTCCTCAGGCAACATGAAACACATTTATCTGGTTGTGAAATCTGCATAAAACAATCTAATAACTCATGATACTCTAATGAGCCCACCCTACTGAAAAAACTAAAAATCATCCAAATCATACAACAGGCCTCCCCAGAAAATCCCAACCTGACCAGCTATTCCATATAAAAGGAAAAGGATTACAGTAAAAGAATGACAGGGAGAGGCCCATTGGTAAAGGTTTATCAAAATAAAAGAACCCGTTACACTGAAACCCAGTGAACTGAAACCTGACTCACAAACTGGTGACAATCTAAACACACATTTGACGTCCGCTTTGACCAGCAGCGCTTCCTGCAACAACCACAAAGCTTTATAAAAAGCACAATTCCACTGTATATTCAGCTTTATTCACAGACATTCCAGGGAAAACTTCAGTGGGTAAGAGAAATGATTAATAAAGTGATATGCATTAGGCTCACGTATAGGAACTTAACCCTGTGGTGACAAGTGGGAATAGGGGAAAGCAGGTAAAGCAAAAAGGCTCCACTTATCTCTTGTTCCCTATAAATCTTCTCCTGTACCAAATCCATATTCATAAGCACCACCTTCTAATTCTTCAGCCAACAGCAACTCTCACCTTTAAACTCCAGACAAAAAATCCTTTAGAAAAACCCCTAATAGCTCAGCCATGGGTAGCAGCTTAGCAATGATTTTTTTTTTTTTTTAAAGATTTACCGTAGTCCATGCTCTTGAAAAATGACTCCTTAGGGGAGGGTGACTGCTGATTAGGCTGACTGTCTTTATATGAAATCATGAGGACAAGACTGACCCACTGCAGTGGGCACACCCATGCCTATATTTACAATTAGCCTGCCATCTACATTGGGACTAATTGAACGCAAAACATACCCCTTTATGAAAGCTAGAACACACTGGATTAGAAAACTGCCTTGTACTCTGTGGGATCATAAGGGTTATCCAAAACCCTATACCCTTTTAAAGGGGTACTCTGCTGCTAGACATCTTATCCTCTATCCAAAGGATAGGGGATAAGATGTCTGATTATGTGGGGTGGGGAAGTCTGGCCACTGGGACCACCCCCCACCACCCCCCATTTCTCGGGCGAATTCTCTCCCAATACTAAAGCAAAAATACAAAATGCTTGTAACCAATTATTGAAATATTTAATCACTGTCGGCCTTTTCCTTTCATCATCCCTATTATTCTCTCTCTTTTTTTTTATCAGCCTTATCCGGCTGCTCCTGAAAGGACGGCAGCAAAGAATACACATGAGTAAATTCGCCATGCCAAATTTTCTTCTAAAGCTAAGTGATAACCCAAAAATTAAATTTCACACATCATAGCCTCTTTAAAGGGGTACTCTGGTGGAAAAATTATTTTTTAAATCAACTGGTGCCACAAAGTTAAACAGATTTGTAAATTACTTCTATTTAAAAAGCTTAATCCTTCCAGTACTTTGCTGTATACTCCATCGGAAGTTATTTTCTTTTTGAATTTCTTCTCTGTCTGACCACAGTGCTCTCTGCTGACACCTCTGTCCGTATCAGGAACTGTCTAGAGCAGGAGAGGTTTGCTTTGAGGATTTGCTTGTACTCCGTACAATTCCTGACATGGACAGAGGTGTCAGGAAAGAGAACTGTGGTCAGACAGAAAAGAACTCCAAAAAGAAATACAACTTCCTGTGGAGCATACATCAGCTGATAAGTACTGGAAGGATTAAGCTTTTTAAATAGAAGTAATTTACAAATCTGTTTAACTTTGTGGCACCAGTTGACTTTAAAAAATGTGTTTTACTCCAGAGTACCCCTTTAAGGCATATCTCAGGAACTGACTTAGCCTAAACTTGGATAATTTGCTTTTTCAGCTGTGCACCTGGCACCTCATCACCATGCATCGGGCTTGAACCACTGTACTCTGCAATGGCTCCTACTTTTCCGGCACTATAGTATCTTATTCCTCTGGCATGCCCCTGGGAAAGACCCTTTGTGCTGCTGGCTAATCTTCTTTCTGCAGGAACATCGCCGCCTCTTCCTGTCCAGTGACCTCCTCTTCAAGGCAGTACTGGAGCCAGGCTTCCCTGCCAGAAGATACTGCCTCCTTTAAAGGGGTACTCTGCTGGAAAACTTTTTTTTTTCTCAACTGGTGCAAGAAAGTTAAACAGATTTGTAAATTGCTTCTATTTAAAAATCTTAATCCTTCCAGTACTTATTATCTGCTATTTGCTCCACAGGAATTTCCTGTCTGACTACAGTGCTCTCTGCTGACACCTCTGTCCATTTTAGGAACTGCCCAGAGTAGGAGAAAATCCCCATAGCAAACCTATCATGCTTTGGACAGTTCCTGACATGGACAGAGGTGTCAGCAGAGAACACTGTGGTCAGACAGAAAGGAAATCCAAAAAGAAAAGAACTTCCTCGGGAGCATACAGCAGCTGATAAGTACTAGAAGGATTAAGATTTTTAAGTAATTTACAAATCTGTTTAACTTTCTGGCACCAGTTGATTTAAAGAATTTTTTTTCCAGCGGAGTACCCCCTTAACAGCTGGATATAGAGCTCTTTTGCTCAGGCTGATCTTGACCTGAAGACTAAACTTCCAATGATCTGCTTTCCTTCTTAATTAAAGACAATGGGAGTGATATATCAAAACTAGTGCAAAGGAGGAGATGCTCGGAGCAACTGATTCATTTTCTTTCATAAGGGCCCCTAAAAAATTTGAGATTTATTCTAAATAGTTGCTATGGGCAGCTCATTTAATTCCTTTATAATACTTGTGATTCTTATCAATCGTCTTTGTAAATCATTAAAACTAATGCAGCTTCATAAAAGCTTCTACTGTAATTATTTCCGTTGTAATTCTATGTGGCATTCTGTGTAATTCTATGTGGCATGTTCAACACAGATGATCTTGTTTGTGCATTTAGAGGATGTGCGCTGGTTTTATTTCACTATTTCTATGTATACAAATATTCAGCTTCTCAAGGGTGTTAATCTACGAGCCCAAGCAGGGATGATTTTCGGATAGTTTGATTTATTGTGCTTTTTCGGTATAATTCCCTTGATAATTGAGGATTTTTCCTTGTCTTGGGTTGTGTGCACTTATCACTTTTCTAAATGAGGCAGGTTAATGATGCAAACAAAGTCATTTTTCAGCGTACAGCACTGTTAAGGGAATTTCTTCCAATGTGCCTTGTACATTTTATTAGCACTTCTCTATTTGAAATGCAAAGAGTAAACCAGAAGATATGAGCATACAAAGCATCTAATGAAACATTCTGATCTGCAGATTGTAACTATTTTGCTCCACCTAATAGAATTACACAGTGACCATGAGATGTAATGAAATTCTCCTAGAACAGGGGTCGGCAACCCGCGGCTCCGGAGCCGCATGAGGCTCTTTTACTCCTTTGCCGCGGCTCCGCGAGTTTGTCCCAGGTCCCGGTCCCCCTCATTCCGGGACAGTGCAGTGTCCCGGAATTATCTGAGCCCTTGAGCCACCGTCGGTTTACTTACCTGCCCTGGTGCCATCGGAGCGGAGTCTCTTCTTCCGGGGCCGCGCGGATCCTCACTGTCATGTGACAATGTAACGTCACATGACAGTGACGTCGCCGGCCTGCGCCTCAGTCGAGGAGCGCCGCCGGGAGAGGAAGACGCCACGCGAGGAGCTGGTGAGTATGTAAAGTACATTACTCACTTGACAGCGGGGAGTTAACCCCTCACCCCACAGCAGCGTTAATGCTGCCGCGGGGTGAGGGGTTAATGCTACCGCTGCCATGGGGTGAGGGGTAACTTAACCCCTCACCCCATGGCAGCGGCAGCGTTATCGCTGGAGCGGAGTGAGAGGTTAACGCTGCCATGGGGTAGGGGGTAACTTAACCCCTCACCCCATGGCAGCGGCAGCGTTATCGCTGCCGCGGGGTGAGAGGTTAACGCTGCCGCTGCCATGGGGTGTGGGGTAACTTAACCCCTCACCTCATGGCAGCGGCAGCATTATCGCTGCCACGGGGTGAGAGGTTAACACTGCCGCTGCCATGGGGTGAGGGGTTAAGTTACCCCTCACCCCATGGCAGCAGTAGCGTTAACCCCTCACCCCGCGGCAGCATTAACCCCCCTCTCCCCAGTGCATTAACCCCCTTCTCCCCAGCCCACCCCAGGCCTGGGCCCCAAAAAAGCCCACCCCAGGCCTGGGCCCCAAAAAAGCCCACCCCAGGCCTGGGCCCAAAAAAAGCCCACCCCAGGCCTGGGCCCAAAAAAAGCCCACCTCAGGCCTGGGCCCAAAAAAAGCCCACCCCAGGCCTGGGCCCCAAAAAAGCCCACCCCAGGCCTGGGCCCAAAAAAAGCCCACCCCAAAAATATATTTTACATTGTTAAGTGAAAGTCCTTTTTTTCTTCAGATTGACAGCTGACTGCACCATCCTGTATACAGTAACCCCCCGACCTACGATGGCCCCGACATATGATAAAATCGACATACGATGGCCTCTCAGAGGCCATCGCATGTCGATGTCAGCATCGACATACGATGCTTTTATATGTCGGGGCCATCACATTAACTGCTATCCGACAGCGCAAAATGCTTAAGCTGCTGTCGGATAGCAGTTTAAGCATCCCTGGCAGGTTCGCTTACCTATTCCCGCTGCTTCGGGTCCACTTCGCGATCCTCCGGTGTCTTGCGCATCTTCTCCAGGGTCCGGGCCTCGCTTTCCGGCGTCGTTATTACGTCACTACGCACGCCGCGCCGGCGCAGCAGCGTAATAACATCACCAGGAAGCGAGGCCCGGACCCTGCAGAAGATGAGGAAGAAGCCGGAGGATCGCGAAGAAGACGCCGGAGCAGCGGGACAGCATCGAGAGCCCCTGGGACAGCATCGGGAGCGGTGAGGACCTGGTCCGGAGCGACGGGGACAGGTGAGTACAGCTTCCTATACTTTACATTGCACGGATCCCTCAACATACGATGGATTCGACAAACGATGGGTCGTTTGGAACGAATTACCATCGTATGTTGAGGGACCACTGTATATAGCATTATGGTAAGAAACAATATAAGCAGTGTTATATTTGTTTTAAATGTCGCAATGGTTTTGCGGCTCCCAGTTTTTTTCTTTTCTTCGGAAACAGGTCCAAGTGGCTCTTTTTGTCTTAAAGGTTGCAGACACCTGTCCTAGAACAAACCTTCCCACACGTGTCCTAAACTGCGCAATGATCCTTCATTAGAATCCCTTGCATTGTATGTGTAGAAATTTGCTTGTCATTAGAAAGGCTCGAAGATGACATAGGAAGAGGTATAATTATGGGGGAAGGTATGGTAGCAGTCACACCCGGGCCCCAGTACTCAAACTGCCCTTTACCATGCAAGCGGATACCTGTATATAAATGGCACATGGTAGGTTGGGGGTCACTGTTACAGAGTTTGCATTAGAGCCAAGTAGCTTTAAATAGACACTGCCATTTGGACAAACTTTGCATAGATCAATAGTACAAGCCAATATAAGACACTTTGTTTTATATCTTATTAGACAAAACACTTATTTATACTGTTATCAAACTGTTTCCTTCCCCACCCTCTCCTGCTGCTCAAATCTTCTTTGAAACTTAGCTCAGCTTGTCCTGTATCTGCAATACAAATCTGTAAAGGGTCAGGGGGAGGGTCCATCCACCAACTCTGGAAGAACTGTAAATTATAGATGAAGCCTGCAGAGCAAAAATCTGCTAAAAAATATCATACACAATGTATATTCTGGCAGACCAGAGAAGTAGATCACAGATAGTACTGATCAGTGTTATGCCTAAAGTATGTATAGCACTGAACAGTATTAGCAATTGAGTGATTGCTATAAATAGTCCCCTATGGAAATAAAAAATGTAAAATAAATAGTGAAAAAGTCCCCCCCACTAAAAATGTTAATCACACCCTTACCCATTTTACAAAAAAATTTAACAAAAAAGTTAACATAAGGGTAAACGGTGTAAACATAAAAAAAAAAAATCCAAAATTGCTACTTTTTGGTCACATCACATCCCAAGAAAATTAAATAGAAAGTGATCACAAAGTCACATACAGTGGGGCAAAAAAGTATTTAGTCAGCCACCAATTGTGCAAGTTCTCCCACTTAAAAAGAAGAGAGGCCTGTAATTTCCATCATAGGTATAACTCAACTATGAGAGACATAATAAGAAAAAAAAAAACATAAAATCACATTGGCCCTCATTTACTATTCTAAACCCGACTTGTTTTGTCGGGTTTTTTTGGTGCATCTTTGTCTGCGACATGTCGCAGACATCGTGCGCCAGTCCGCGACACGATGTGACATTTTTCCCGACGGACCCGATGTGGATTCTCCCAAACACGAAAAAGGGGCGTAATCCCACATTTCTGAGCTTTCCCACGTATTTATAAAGGTTTCCAATCCGAATACCGTATATACTCGAGTATAAGCCGAGTTTTTCAGCACGATTTTTCGTGCTGAAAACACCCCCCTCAGCTTATACTCGAGTGAACTCTCCGCTCTAAGTGGTCTTCAACCTGCGGACTTCCAGATGTTTCAAAACTACAACTCCCACAACTCATCATCACCGCCTGTCATCATCCCCTTGTCATCATCCCACCCCCCCTTCATCATCACCGCTTGTCAATGTCTGATTACAGTGGTTTTCAACCTGCGGACCTCCAGATGTTCCAAAATGTTGTAGTTTTGAAACATTTGGAGGTCCGCAGGTTGAAGACCACTGTGACCTTCGTCATCATCCAGACCCCCCCCCTTTTGTTTTGTACTCACCTCCCCTCGGCTGGACGTTAGGGTGAGCTGGTCCAGGCCATCTGTGCTTCAGGGACCGTCCGGTGGGGAGGGATAGTCGTTCCGGGCTGTCCATCTTCACCGGGGGGCCTCTTCTCCGTGCTTCGGGCCCGGCCCCGGAATAGTGACGTTGCCTTGACGACGACGCACAGGGATGTTCATGAGCAACGTCCCTGTGCGTCGTCGTCAAGGCATCGTCTCTATTCCGGGCCCAGAGCGCTGAGAAGAGGCACCCCCGGTGAAGATGGACAGCCCTGAACGACTATCCCTCCCCACCGGACGGTCCTGCAGCACAGATGGCCCGGACCAGCTCACCCTAACGTCCCGCCGAGGGGAGGTGAGTACAAAACTAAAGGGGGGTCTGGATGATGACGAAGGCCGCAGTGGTCTTCAACCTGCGGACCTCCAGATGTTTCAAAATTACAACTCCCAGCATGCCCAGAGTTTTGAACATCTGGAGGTCCACAGGTTGAAGACCACTGTAATCAGACATTGACAGGTGGTGATGATGAAGGGGGGGTGGGATGATGACAAGGGGATGATGACAAGCGGTGATGATGAAGGGGTGTGTGTGGGATGATGACAGGGTAATGATGACAGGCGGTGATGATGAAGGGGGGTGTGGGATGATGACAGGGTAATGATGACAGGCGGTGATGATGAAGGGGGGGTGGGATGATGACAGGGTAATGATGACAGGCGGTGATGATGAAGGGGGGGGTGTGGGATGATGACAGGGGTGATGATGAAGGGGTGTGGGATGATGACAGGGGTGATGATGACAGGGTAATGATGAAGGGGGGATGATGTACAGGGTGATGATGATGAGGGTGTTAATGACGGGGGTCTGGATGATGACAGGGGGGGATGATGTATTTTCCACCCTAGGCTTATAGTCGAGTCAATAACTTTTCCTGGGTTTTTGGGGTGAAATTAGGGGCCTCGGCTTATATTTGGGTCGGCTTATACTCGAGTATATACGGTATGTTGAATTGTTGTGGATTTTTTCCCGACAACTCAGAGGAGTTGGAAACCAAAACCAACCAAATCCACGTGCGACAAACAGGATGCGACATAATAATAATAATAAATACCAGGGGAAAAAAGCAGTCGGGTAAGAAAGCAAGATAGACTTACAACCCGATTTTCTAAGTAAATGAGGGCCATTGTCTGATTTTTAAAGAATCTATTTGCAAATTATGGTGGAAAATAAGTATTTTGTCACCTACATACAAGCAAGATTTCTGGCTCTCACAGACCTGTAACTTCTTCTTTAAAGGGGTACTCCGGCCCTAAGACATCTTATCCCCTATCCTTTGGATAGGGGATAAGATGTCTGATCGCGGGGGTCCCGACGCTGGGGACCGCCACAATCTCTCATGCAGCACCAACCTGTGTGAGCTGCTCGCCCTGCCCCTCAATGCAAGTCTATGGGAGGGGGTGTGACACGTGTCTCGCCCCCTCCCATAGACTTGCATTGAGGGGTGGGGCGAGATGTCACGATACTCCGGCCCTGTAGTTGTGAGGCTTCAGACTCAGAGCCTCTAGTGGCTGCGTGCAGCTCACACAGGTTGGGGCTGCATGAGAGTTTGTTTCCCTCCAATAGACTTGCATTGAGGGGGCGGGGCGTGATGTCACACAGGGCGGAGTCGTGACGTCACGATACTCCAGCCCCGTAGTTGTGAGGCTTCAGAATCGGAGCCTCCAGCTCTCATGCAGCACCCACCTCACACAGGTGGGTGCTGCATGAGATATTGTGGGGGTCTCCAGTGGCAGGATCCCTGTGATCAGACATCTTATCCCCTCCTTTGAATAGGGGATAAGATGTCTTAGAGTTGGAGTACTCCTTTAAGAGTCTCCTCTGTCCTCCACTCATTACCTGTATTAATGGCTCCTGTTTGAAGTGGTTGTCAGAATAAAAGACACCTGTCCACAACCTCAAACAGTCATACTCCAAACTCCAATATGGCCAAGACAAAAGAGCTGTCGAAGGACACCAGAAACAAAATTGTAGACCTGCACCAGGCGGTGGGACACCCACGATCAGATATCTTATTCCCTAGCCTTTGGATAAGATGTCTAGGGGCAGAGTACCCCTTTAACCCGTTAAGGACACAGGGCGTAACGGTACACCCCGTACCCGAGTCCTTAAGGACTGAGGGTGTACTTGTACGCCCTGATCCCGCTAACGGGGTTTAAACCGCTCTCACGAACGGTGAACGGGTTAAACCCCATGGGTTCCGGTTGCTACGGGCAGCCAGAACCCACAGCTAATGTCAGGCACCCACGCATTAACCCATTAGATGCTGTGATCAAAGTTGATTGCGGCATCTAAACTGAAAGTGAAACTATCCCGGCAGCTCAGCGGAGCTGATCGGGACTATCGCAACAGAATCACGATGTCCTAATCCGCTTACTGGACGACCGGTGGGTCCTTACCAGCCTCCTTGTCGTCTGATCGGCGATCTACTTCTCCATGCATGCGCAGCAGGCTAGAGCAGCAGAGCGCCGGTAACACTGATCAATGCTATGCTATGACATAGCATTGAACAGTGTATGCAATCAAAGGACTGCATGGTATAGCCCCCTAAGGGGGGCAAAAAAAAGGAATAAGTGTTTAAAAAAATAAGAGAATAAATGTGAATATGCTCCCCCCCTAATGAAAATTTAAATCACCCCCCTTTTCCTATTTTTTAAATAAAATAATGTAATAATAATTAAAAAAATCATATGTGGTACCGCCGAACTATTAAAATATAAGGTTAGCTAAACTGCACTGTCTATGGCGTACACGTAAAAAAATAATTGTGAATTTTTGGTCACTTCATATACCATGAAAATATTAATATATAATGGTCAAAAAGTCTCATCAAAACAAAAATGATACCGATAAAAACTACAGACCACGGCGCAAAAAATTTGCCCTAATATAGCCCACGTGGAAAAATAAAAAAGTTATAGGGGTCAGAACATGACAATTTTAACCTGTTGGGGACGAAGGGCGTATGCATACGCCCTTGCGTCCTGGTACTTAACCCCTTAAGGACCAGGCCATTTTACACCTTAGGACCGGAGCGTTTTTTGAACATCTGACCACTGTCACTTTAAACATTAATAACTCTGGAATGCTTTTACCTATCATTCTGATTCCGAGATTGTTTTTTCGTGACATATTCTACTTTATGTTATTGGTAAAATTTTGTCGATACTTGCATCGTTTCATAGTGAAAAATTTCAAAATTTGCTGAAAAAATTGAAATTTTGCATTTTTCGAACTTTGAAGCTCTCTGCTTGTAAGGAAAATGGATATTCCAAATAAAAAAAAAAATTATTCACAAATACAATATGTCTACTTTATGTTTGCATCATAAAATTAATGAGTTTTTACTTTTGGAAGACACCAGAGGGCTTCAAAGTTCAGCAGCAATTTTCCAATTTTTCACAAAATTTTCAAACTCACTATTTTTCAGGGACCAGTTCAGGTTTGAAGTGGATTTGAAGGGTCTTCATATTAGAAATACCCCACAAATGACCCCATTATAAAAACTGCACCCCCCAAAGTATTCAAAATGACATTCAGACAGCATTTTAACCCTTTAGGTGTTTCACAGGAATAGCAGCAAAGTGAAGGAGAAAATTCACCATCTTCATTTTTTACACTCGCATGTTCTTGTAGACCCAATTTTTGAATTTTTACAAGGGGTAAAAAGAGAAAATGTATACTTATATTTGTAGCCCAATTTCTCTCGAGTAAGCACATACCTCATATGTCTATGTAAAGTGTTCGGCGGGCGCAGTAGAGGGCTCAGAAGCGAAGGAGCGACAAGGGAATTTTGGAGAGTACGTTTTTCTGAAATGGTTTTTGGGGGGCATGTTGCATTTAGGAAGCCCCTATGGTATCAGAACAGCAAAAAATCCCCACATGGCATACCATTTTGGAAACTAGACCCCTTGGGAAACGTAACAAGGGGTAAAGTGAACCTTAATACCGCACAGGTGTTTCACGACTTTTGCATATGTAAAAAAAAAAAAAAAATTTTTTCACTAATATGTGTGTTTCCCCCCAAATTTCACATTTTTGCAAGGGTTAAAAGCAGAAAATACCCCCCAAAATTTGTAACCCCATCTCTTCTGAGTATGGAGGTACCCCATACGTGGACCTGAAGTGCACTACGGGCAAACTACAATGCTCACAAGAGAAGGAGTCATACTTGGCTTTTGGAGAGCAAATTTTGGTCGGGGGGCATGTCGCATTTAGGAAGCCCCTATGGTGCCACAACAGCAAAAAACCCTCACGTGGCATACCATTTTGGAAACTAGACCCCTTGAGGAACGTAACAAGGAATAAAGTGAGCCTTAATACCCCACAGGGGTTTCACGACTTTTGCATATGTAAAAAAATATATATTTTTTTCACTAAAATGTGTGTTTCCCCCCAAATTTCACATTTTTGCAAGGGTTAATAGCAGAAAATACCCCCCAAAATTTGTAACCCCATCTCTTCTGAGTATGAAGGTACCCCATAAGTGGACCTGAAGTGCACTACGGGCGAACTACAATGCTCAGAAGAGAAGGAGTCATATTTGGCTTTTGGAGAGCAAATTTTGCTCGGGGGGCATGTCGCATTTAGGAAGCCCCTATGGTGCCAGGACAGCAAAATAACCCCCACATGGCATACCATTTTGGAAACTAGACCCCTTGAGGAACGTAACAAGGTGTACAGTGAGCATTTACCCCCCCACTGGTGTCTGTCAGAACTTTGGAACAGTGGGCTGTACAAAATTTTTAATTTGCACAGCCCACTCTTCCAAAGATCTGTCAGACACCAGTGGGGGGTAAATTCTCACTGCACCCCTCATTATATTCCGCGAGGGGTGTAGTTTCCGAAATGGGGTCACATGTGGGGTTTTTTTTTTTTTGCGTTTGTCAAAACCGCTGTAACAATCAGCCACCCCTGTGCAAATCACCTCAAATGTACATGGTGCACTCTCCCTTCTGGGCCTTGTTGTGCGCCCCCAGAGAAGTTTGCGCCCACATATGGGGTATCTCCGTAGTCGGGAGAAATTGC
Source organism: Hyla sarda (assembly GCF_029499605.1). Taxonomy (NCBI): domain Eukaryota; kingdom Metazoa; phylum Chordata; class Amphibia; order Anura; family Hylidae; genus Hyla; species Hyla sarda. Next base: position 77,867,499 of record NC_079190.1, read on the forward strand.
ATTACAAATTTTGGGGGGCGTTTTTCCCTTTTACCTCTTGTCAAAATGAAAAGTAAAGGGCAACACCAGCGTGTTAGTGTAAAAAATTTATTTTTTTAGAATAACACGCTGTTGTAGACCCCAACTTCACCTTTTCATAAGGGGTTAAAGGAGAAAAATCCCCCCAAAATTTGTTAGGCAATTTCTCCCGAGTACGGCAATACCCCATATGTGACCCTAAACTGTTGCCTTGAAATACGACAGGGCTCCAAAGTGAGAGAGCGCCATGCGCATTTGAGGCCTGAATTAGGGATTGCATAGGGGTGGACATAGGGGTATTCTACGCCAGTGATTCCCAAACAGGGTGCCTCCAGCTGTTGCAAAACTCCCAGCATGCCTGGACAGTCAACGGCTGTCCAGCAATACTGGGAGTTGTTGTTTTGCAACAGCTGGAGGCTCCATTTTGGAAACAGTGGCGTACCGGACGTTTTTCATTTTTATTGGGAGGGGGGGGGCTGTGTAGGGGTATGTGTATATGTAGTGTTTTTTACTTTTATTTTATTTTGTGTTAGTGTAGTGTAGTGTTTTTAGGGTACAGTCACATGGGCGGGGGATTACAGCGAGTTCCCGCTGCGAGTTTGAGCTGCCGCGCAAAATTAGCTGCATCGCAAACTTGCAGCCTGATACTCACTGTAAGCCCCCTGCCCATGTGAATGTACCCTGTACATTCACAAGGGGGGGACCTCCAGCTGTTACAAAACTACAACTCCCAGCATGCACAGTTTATCAGTGCATGCTGGTAGTTATAGTTTTGCAACAGCTGGAGGCACACGGTTGGGAAACACTGAGTTAGGAAACAGACAATGTTTCCCAACCAGTGTGCCTCCAGTTGTTGCAAAACCACAACTCCCAAACATTCTCAGGAATGCTGGGAGTAGTAGTTCGGCAACATCTTTAGAGCCAGATGTTGCCGAACTACAACTCCCAGCATGCTGGGAGTTGTAGTTTTGCAACATCTGGAGGACTACAGTTTGCAGACCACTAATACAGTGGTTCCCAATCTGTGCCCTTCCAGATGTTGCAAAACTAGAACTCCCAGTATGCCAAAACTGTCCAGGCATGCTGGGAGTTGTAGTTCTGCAACATCTGAAGGGTCAGATGTTACAGAACTACAACTCCCAGCATGCCTGGACAGTAAGGGCATGCTGAGGATGTGTAGTTTTGCAACATCTGGAAGGGCACAGTGGTCTCCAAACTGTGGACCTCCAGATGTTGCAAAACTGCAACTCCCAGCATGCCCAGATGCCAAGGGCTGTCTGGGCATGCTGGGAGTTGTAGTATACACGGTCCCATTACAGCAATGCATGTCGCTTTACGGCGACGTGCATTGCTGTAAAGGGCCCGACCGCGGCTGAAGATCTACTCACCTGTCGCCGCCGCCGCCATCTTCCTCGCCGGGATCCGGGTCTTCAGGGACGAGGTAAGTACCGGGGCCGGTCCCCTGCACTCCCCCGTCCCCCGCCTCGTCCTCCGGTCTTCCTCCCGTCCTCTCCGGACTTTCAGGGGCCGGGCAGGACGGGAGGAAGTAACCGCCCCCCCTCCTGCGATTGGTCAGTTAACTAACCGACGGATCGCAGGGGATCGGAGGAGGTGGCAGGTTTGCCACCTCGCTCCGATACTTCAGCATGGTCCTGGCTGTCTGTGACAGCCGGGATCATGCGAAATTACCGGGTGGTCGGGTCCCAGAGACCCGATCAGCCTGGTATCGCCGCAGATCGCAAGGGCGATTTCCCTTGCGATTTGCGGCGATCGCCGACATGGGGGGCCTACATGGCCCCCCTCGGCGTTTGCCCTGGATGCCTGCTGAAGGATTTCAGCAGGCATCCAGTTCCGATCTCTGCCCGGCGAGCGGCAGAGACCGGAAATACAACAGGACGTTCTCTAACGTCCTTGGGCATTAAAGCCCAGGTAGTGAGGACGTTAGAGAACGTCCTATGTCCTTAACAGGTTAAGGACGAAGGGCGTATCCATACGCCCGTGGGAATTTCGGCCCCCGCCGCGCGCCGGGCGGGGACCGGGCCGGGGTGACTGCTGATATCTATCAGCAGTCACCCCGTGCAAATGCCCAGGGGGGTCATTAGACCCCCCCATGTCGGCGATCGGCGCAAATCGCAAGTGAATTCACACTTGCGATTTGCGCCGATTCCGGGTCATTACGGGTCTATGGTGACCCGGTGACCCGGAATAGAAGGGGGATCGCGGGTGTCTAAGACACCCACGATCCCCCTAAAGCGATAGGAGTGAGGTGGCAGAGTTGCCACCCCTCCTATCTCTGCTATTGGTGATCTAGACGCGACCACCAATAGCAGATCAGGGGCGGAGGGGTTTACTTTCGTTTTCCCCGTCCTGCCCTCCCACAAAAGGCGGGGCAGAACGGGGAAAACGAAGAGGAGCGGGCGCCGGAGTCCACTTACCCCTCCGGAGGCAGCGGAGCGACGGGGATCGGCGGCGGCGACGGAGATCTGCGGCGGCTTGCGGCAGAAGAGGACGGCTCCCGGATGCGACGGAAGCCGGTGAGTAGTTGCATAGCAACATCTAGAGGGCTACAGTCTGAGACCACTATAGTGGTCTCTAGACTGTAGCCCTCCAGATGTTGCAAAACTACAACTCCCAGCATGCCCAGACAGCTGTTTGCTGTGTGGGCATGCTGGAATTTGTAGTTTTGCAACAACTGCACAGTGATCTCTATACTGCCCTCTAGATCTTGCAAAACTACTACTCCTAGCATGCCCACACAGCTGTTTGCTGTCTGGGCATGCTGGGAGTTGTAGTATTGCAACACAGTTTGGAGATCACTGTTCAGTGGTCTCTAAATTGTAGCACTCCAGATGTTGCAAAACTACAAATTCCAGCATGCCCACACAGAAAACAGCTGTCTGGGCATGCTGGGAGTTGTAGTTGCGTACCTCCAGCTGTTACATAACTACATCTCCCAGCATGCCCTTCTGTGATCAGACATGCTGGGAATTGTAGTTTTGCAACAGCTGGAGGCACACTGGTTGGAAAATACTGAGTTAGGTAACAGAACCCAACTCAGTATTTTCCAACCAGTGTGCCTCCAGCTGTTTCAAAACTACAACTCCCAGCATGTACTGACAGACCGTGCATGCTGGGAGTTGTAGTTTTGCAACAGCTGGAGGCTCACTGGTTGGAAAATACTGAGTTAGGTAACAGAACCTAACTGAAGGTTTTCCAACCAGTGTGCATCCAGCTGTTGCAAACCTACAACTCCCAGCATGTACTGACAGACCGTGCATGCTGGGAGTTGTAGTTTTGAAACAGCTGGAGGTTTGCCCCCCCCCCCATGTGAACGTACAGGGTACATTCACACGGGCGGGTTTACAGCAAGTTTCCTGCTTCAAGTATGAGCTGCAGCAAATTTTTCGCCGCAGCGCAAATTCCTAGCGGGAAACTCACCGTAACCCGCCAGTGTGAATGTACCCTAAAAACACTACACTAACACCTAATAAAGAGTAAAACACTGCATATACACCCCCTTACACTGTCCCCCCCCCCCAATAAAAATGAAAAACGTATTGTACAGCAGTGTTTCCAAAACGGAGCCTCCAGCTGTTGCAAAACTACAACTCCCAGCATTTCCGGACAGCCACTGATTGTCCAGGCATGCTGGGAGTTTAGCAACAGCTGGAGACACCCTGTTTGGGAATCACTGGCGTAGAATACCCCTATGTCCACCCCTATGCAATCCCTAATTTAGTCCTCAAATGCGCATGGCGCTCTCTCACTTTGGAGCCCTGTCGTATTTCAAGGAAACTGTTTAGGGCCACATATGGGGTATTTCCGTACTCGGGAGAAATTACACTACAAATTTTGGGAGGCTTTTTCTCCTTTTACCCCTTATGAAAAGGAAAAGTTGGGGTTTACACCAGCCTGTTAGTGTAAAAAAAAAAATTTTTTTACACTAACATGCTGGTGTTGCCCTTTACTTTTTATTTTCACAAGAGGTAAAAGGAAAAAAAGACCCCCAAAATTTGTAACGCAATTTCTCCTGAGTACGGACATACCCCATATGTGGGCGTAAAATGCTCTGCGGACGCACAACAAGGCTCAGGAGTGAGAGCGCACCATGTACATTTGAGGCCTACATTGGTTATTTGCACAGGGGTGGCTGATTTTACAGCGGTTCTGACATAAATGCAAAAAAATAAATACCCACATGTGACCCCATTTTGGAAACTACACCCCTCACGGAATGTAATAAGGGGTACAGTGAGCATTTACGCCCCACAGGGGTCTGACAGATTTTTGGGACAGTGGTCCGTGAAAATGAAAAATTTAATTTTTTTGTTTGCACAGCCCACTGTTCCAAAGATCTGTCAAACACCAGTGGGGTGTAAATGCTCACTGTACCCCTTATTACATTCCGTGAGGGGTGTAGTTTCCAAAATGGGGTCACATGTGGGGGGGGTCCACTGTTCTGGCACCACGGGAGGCTTTGTAAATGCACATGGCCCCCGACTTCCATTCCAAACAAATTCTCTCTCTAAAAGCTCAATGGCGCTCCTTCTCTTCTGAGCATTGTCGTTCGCTCGCAGTGCACTTGACGTCCAAACATGGGGTATTTCCATACTCAGAAGAAATGGGGTTACAAATTTTGGGGGGCATTTTCTCCTACTATCCTTTGTAAAAAAGTAACATTTGGGGAAAAATCAGCATTTTAGTGGAAAAATATTTTTTTTTCATTTACACATCCGACTTTAACAAAAAGTTGTCAAACACCTGTGGGGTGTTAAGGCTCACCGTACCCCTTGTTACGTTCCTTGAGGGGTGTCGTTTCCATAATAGTGTGCGATGTGGGTTTTTTTGCTGTCCTGGCACCATAGGGGCTTCCTAAATGGGACATGCCCCCCAAAAACCATTTCAGAAAAACTCACTCTCCTAAATCCCATTGTTGCTCCTTCGCTTCTGAGCCCTCTACTGCGCCCGCCGAACACTTGACATACACATATGAGGTATTTACTTACTCGAGAGAAATTGGGTTACAAATTTTGAGAGGATTTTTTTCCTTTTACCCCTTGTAAAAATTCAAAAACTGGGTCTACAAGAACATGCCAGTGTAAAAAATGAAGATTTTGAATTTTCTCCTTCACTTTGCTGCTATTCCTGTGAAACACCTAAAGGGTTAACACCCTTACTGAATGTCATTTTGAATACTTTGAGGGGTGCAGTTTTTATAATGGGGTCATTTATCGGGTATTTCTAACCAGAAGACCCTTCAAATCCACATCAAACCTGAACTGGTCCCTGAAAAATTCCGATTTTGAAAATTTTGCGAAAAATTGGAAAATTGTTGCTGAACTTTGAAGCCCTCTGATGTCTTCCAAAAGTAAAAACTCATCAATTTTATGATACAAACATAAAGTAGACATATTGTATATGTGAATCAATATATAATTTATTTGGAATATCCATATTCCTTATAAGCAGAGAGCTTCAAAGTTATAAAAATGCAAAATTTTCAAATTTTTCATGAAATTTTCAAATTTTTCACCAAGAAAGGATGCAAGTATCGCCGAAAATTTACCACTAACATAAAGTAGAATATGTCACGAAAAAACAATCTCGAAATCAAATTTATAAGTAAAAGCATTCCAGAGTTATTAATGCTTAAAGTGACAGTGGTCAGATTTGCAAAAAATGCTCCCGTCCTTAGGGTCATAATGGGCTCCGTCCCCAAGGGGTTAAACATACTAATTTTGGTGCATGTAGTTATAATTTTTTTAAAGTAGTAAAATAAATAAAACCTACATAAATTGGCTATCCCTGTAACCGTATGGACCTACAGAATAAAGATAATGGGGGAGATTTATCAATCAGCTTAAAACCTTGTTTGGTTTCTCCCACAACCAATCACAGCTCAACTTTTTAATCTTAACAAGCTATTGTAAAGTAAAAGTTGAGCTGTGATTGGGTGCTATGGGAAAAAACAGACAATTAGGGTTTTAGGCTGATTGATAAATCATGGCCAATGATTTGTGCACTGCGTAGAAACGGAAGCCCTAAAAATTAGCAAAATGGAGTTTTTTCTTTTCATTTCACGCTACAAATAAAAAATTTTTTGCTGCAGATTATGTTATAAAACAATTGGTGATGCAAAAAAAAAACAAGCCCATATATGGCTCTGTAGGTGCAACATTGAACACGTTATGATTTTTAGAAGATGAGGAGAAAAAAATGAAAGTGCAAAACATAAAAGTCCTTAAAGGGGTATTCCAGGAAAAGATTTTTTTATATATATCAACTGGCTCCAGAAAGTTAAACAGATTTGTAAATTACTTCTATTAAAAAATCTTAATCCTTTCAGTACTTATGAGCTTCTGAAGTTAAGGTTGTTCTTTTCTATCTAAGTGCTCTCTTATGATATGTGTCTCGGGAACTACCCAGTTTAGAAGAAAATCCCCATAGCAAACCTCTTCTAAACTGGGCGTTTCCCGAGACAGGTGTCATCAGAGAGCACTTAGAGAGAAAAGAACAACCTAAACTTCAGAAGCTCATAAGTACTGAAAGGATTAAGATGTTTTAATAGAAGTAATTTACAAATCTGTTTAACTTTCTGGAGCCAGTTGATATATAAAAAAAAGTTTTTTCCTGGATAACCCCTTTAAGGTGAAAATGGGCTGAGTCCTTAAGGGGTTAAAGCAACACAATAATAGAAAGGCATGTAGCCCAGGGTATCATTTTAATTGTACTGACCCACAAAATAAAGAAAACATGCCAGTTTTACCATAATGTACAGCATAAAAACAAAACCCTCCAAAACTTCCAAAATTGCAGTTTTCTTTTAAATTTTACCACACAATTAATATTTTCTTGGTTTTGCCATTTATTTTATTGTAATATGAGTGGTGTCATTACAAAATATAATTGGTCGTACAATAAAAAAGCCCTCATATGGGTCTGTGGATAGAAAAAAAGAGAGTTATGGCTCTTAGAAAGTGAGGAGGAAAAAACTAAAATGCAAAAATTAAAATTGTCTATGTCCTAAGGGCCAAAATTAACTGTGTCCTTAAAGGAGTATTCCTATGCCCCAGCGTTCTGAACATTTTGTTCAGAATACTTGGAGCGGGCTGCCGTGATCTTGACGTCACGGCCACACCCCCTTGTAACGTCACACCACGCCCCTACATTCATGTCTATGTAAGGGTGTGTATCAGTCATCACGCCCCCTCCCATAGACATGAATGGAGGGGTGTGGCATGATGTCATGAGGGGGCGTGGCCATGAAAACCACTGTCGCCAGAACGTGGTGTTTAGAATGCTGTTTGCTGTGGGAAATCACAGGGGTCCCACCGCTGGGCCCCCCACGATCAGACAATCTTTTCCCTATCTTTTGGATAGGGAATAAGATGTCTAGCAGCGGAGTACCCCTATAAGATGTTAATATCCTTTTTGCTATTTACTCTGTTTTCATGTTAAAATCTCTAGATTCTAAAAATTTATTTTCCTGTGTTAATTTAAGGTGTACTTGTCATTTTAGGTGAGATGTATATGTGCATTAGGGGCAGCACAATTTCTGACCATTATATGACTTGTACATTACATTTTTCTTTTGATTAACACCCTGCAGGCTCCATCTGTGTCAGCTTTCCCAAATCTCAGCGACAGAGTAGATGCAGATTAGCCTGTATGATGGCTCCCATACACACAATAAACAAAGAACCCTGCTTCCCTACCTCTCTGTAACAAACCCTCAGATGTTGTAGCTGCATACAGAGCAGTACTAAATAGCCTTACTGTAGAGACAGTAAGTCTGCAAACTCTGTGTCTGTGTTCCTAGCTACACTCCCTTCTCCCCACTGGACCCTCTCTATAGACTTATGGGCAGTGTAAGTGATCCCAGTGCAGCTAAAAACCTGTCTCTTCATTCTGCTGAAGACAGATTTTCACATAGTGATGAGCTGATAAATCATGAGAGGGGAGGAAGAAAGCAACCTTGAAAGTATACAACATGTTACACTGTTACATTTTTGTTTATGAAGACATTTTAACTTATATTCTCTCTGTGGAATATTGATCCTCTGAAAATCTGTCATTAGTTGCATGTAAGCATTTCTACTGCCGAATACAAGTAAATAAATACATGATCACACATACATAATAAAACGTCTTTCCTTATGTCATCAAAATCTTCTAAAATATAAATCTAGGAATCTTAGAAAATGTATAAAGGAGTCCTTATAGGTAATATATTATTGTAATAAACAATGCACATAGGGGACCTTTTACACGGGCTAATGGGCTGCACAGAACAAGCGCCAATCCTATTTATTGGTGCTCGCTTGCTGAGCTTGTACAAGGCCTGATTAATTGTGCGGTTCGCTGGATATTTAGTGCGGCAAATGAAATTCATCATTGTAGGCCGCACATCACCTGTTTACACAGGGCTGCCACTTCTTTATAGTAATAGGTAGAGGTCACAGCACTCACAATCCCCCCAGTTTGTGGCATATCCTAGCAATATGCAGCCAATGTCTATCCTGAGACAACTCTCTCTAATGAGTACCTATCATCATCCTAACTCTCCCTAATTCCCCATCCCCATCTGTCCCTAACTCTACCCCTAAATCTATCCCTGTTCTTTTTTTTGTTCAAAACCCCCTAAAAATACCTTTTTATTGATGTCTTTGGTAGCTCAGTTGGCTGCCCTGTGCCAGTTGAGGAAGTGGACGTGTCCCAGCAGGCGCGACATCATCTGATGCCTGCCGGGGCTCGCAAGGCAGACCCGATCCTTGAGCAGCGCTCCATTGACTCGGGGCCAGCGCACGCAGGCTCTCCTTGTCAGGGGGCAGAGCCTGGGTACACGGCCGGCCGAGTCAGGAGTGCGCCCTGCTGATGAACGAGCACATCGCTTGTTCCCGCCTGTCTCATTGTCAGGTGGGGAGCTGCACTGAGCTCACCTGTGTCCTGCCTTCTGTCTGTGTTTTCGAACTCATGCCGGCAGACTCAAAGCCTCTAGACTAATACCATAAATGGTACATGATGGTTAATTATAGAAATAAAAGGAAATATCTCCGTTTAGGAACTTACGTCAACAGTTCCGTCACTATATCGGCGAAACCCGGCCGTTACAAAACCCCTGATGGCCGTGACTAAATTGCATTGCAGCCTATGGGGTTTTGTAACTGCCCGTTTGCACCCGCATATGTCCTTAATTCATTACGGGCATTATACAGTGACGGGACATCGTGGCTGAAAAATTACTGCATGCAGTAATTTTTCCGCCACGATTTCCCGTCACTGTATCACGTTAGTAATGAATTACGGGCATATACGGGTGCAAACGGGCAGTTACAAAACCCCATAGGCTGTAATGCGATTTAGTCACAGCCGTCAGGGGTTTTGTAATGGCCGGGTTTCGCCGATATAGTGACGGAACTGGTGACGGATGTTCCTAAACGGAACTATTTCATAGTAAAAAAAAAAAACAATAAAGGATGCAAAAATTTTAATACAAACCAATTCAAAAGATATTCATTAAGGCTAGATCTACACTTTATCAAAAGTTTTTTTGATAATAGGTACCCCTGAAGGAAATCCAATAAATCATGTTGAGATACAGATAGTTGTAGTAATTTTGACATTAACACAACGCCTCTAGTACATTATCAGTTATACCTAGTGGTCTGCAGACAATTGTTCCGGATGCATTGATCATAAAAAATCTAATCTCATTATTCACTTATTTGTGCATGGAAAGTTGCAGGTATTAATTAAACAACATTATAGCAAATAGAATAACTTGTGTTGACTGGATGCAGTAGTTTGGAAGGCTTTATGTATTGGTTTATTATATATAGAAGCTCCTAGAAATATTACAAAACCTAAAAGATTCTGTTTGCAATTTTATTTCAACGGTATTTAATGGTTTTTCCTACAAAGAGTGGATTTATATATAAATGCATGGTGTGCTCCCTCTAGTGGACAAGATTGTGTGCAGCCGGTAATGTTATTAGATCCAGTGCACAACTCACTTAACCCCTTAAAGGGGTATTCCAGGAAAAAACTTTTTTTAATATATCAACTGGCTCCAGAAAGTTAAACAGATTTGTAAGATAGAAAAAGGTACCAAAAGCCTCTAGACTAATACCATAAATGGTACATGATGGTTAATTATAGAAATAAAATAAAATCGGACTGTGCTTTACTTTAAATTATGAAAAATAATTTATTATAAAATAATTTTGTAAAGATGAGACATTAATATAAAACATAAATAAAGAACATAAATGAATACCTCCTTACACAGGGCCCTTGTGGGGAGGTAATGTGGAATAATATAAAGTAATAAAACATTAAAATCCGCTTATATGGTTAGATCTTCCGCTAATCCGACATTGTATAAACCGGCATAGTCCCCATTTTATAAAGTGCACTCCGTATTCATATATGTTGTAGAATTTCAAGATTTTAAAGACAACTCATATAGTTGTATAGTTACCAGCTCCCATAGATGGAAAAAAGTTATTGATATAATAGTATGGCTGGACGTCCGAGAGGCAGATGATAAATACTGTGGAGGCTGTGTCCAGCGCTGGCATGCCCTGCGGCGATGAGCCTGGTTGCCACAGGCCTAGGAGAAGTCGCCGGTCATGGAGATAGATTGATTACTCTGGAGGTGGAGGCAAACTCGGAGACGGATGGATCTGCTCCGGGGACAAAGCAAAGCCTCGTGGAGGGCCTCTCGGCGTCTGACGTTAGCAAAGCAGGTAGATACAGCCAGGTGTAGATGCAGGATTTGGCAGAGCTTTGGAGGAGTGGTATCAGAGATAGGGAGATGCGGTTGGTGGATTGCGGTAGTCGTGCGGCAATGGTCTCTTTCTCTAGACGCGTTTCAGGGTACTTTATAAACTACCCTTTCCTCAGTAGTTACTGAGTTACGTCAGACGCCGAGAGGCCCTCCACGAGGCTTTGCTTTGTCCCCGGAGCAGATCCATCCATCTCCGAGTTTGCCTCCACCTCCGGAGTAATCCATCTTTTTCTGTGACCGGCGACTTCTCCTAGGCCTGTGGCAACCGGGCCCATCGCCGCAGCGCATGCCAGCGCTGGACACAACCTCCACAGTATTTGTCATCTGCCTCTCGAACGTCCAGCCATACTATTATATCAATAACTTTTTTCCATCTATGGGAGCTGGTAACTATACAACTATATGAGTTGTCATTAAAATCTTGAAATTCTACAACATATATGAATACGGAGTGCACTTTATAAAAAGGGAACTATGCCGGTTTATATAATCTCGGATTAGCGGAAGATCTAGCCATAAAAGCGGATTTGAATGTTTTATTGCTTTATATTATTCCACATTACCTCCCCACAAGGGACCTGTGTAAGGAGGTATTCATTTATGTTCTTTATTTATGTTTTATATTAATGTCTCATCTTTACAAAATTATTTTATAATAAATAATTTTTCATCATTTAAAGTGAAGCACAGTCCAATTTTATTTTATTTCTATAATTAACCATCATGTACCATTTATGGTATTGGTCTAGAGGCTTTTGGTACCTTTTTCTTTTTTACAAATTATTTTACATTTGTACTTTTTTTGGTGTAAGTACATTCCATATAGAAAGTAGAAAAAAGTGGTCCCTATATAGGATTGAGGTGCCTTAATAAAATGTAACTTTTAATAGTTAATCGCTTAAAAATATTATCTTTATCAAATGATAGTGCTCAAATAGTGCAACCAAACAAATATATATATATACCAAGCAAATCAACGCTAGAGAGCTAGTTGGCTAGCGTATGGCGTTCATATATCAGCCTCGTGTCACGATAAAGGCTGTAGCAATTAGTACTTGTCAACATGCCACCATATCAAAACTGATACTATAAGAACAGAATAACTGCATATTAAATATATTGTTTTAGAGTCCCTTGTCCCAACGCGTTTCCATGGGTGGAACTGGTAAATAACTTTGTTCCCACCACTTCATCAGGGGACTAGAAATCAACTTCATATATTACAAGTATCCAAATAGTAATATGGAGAACAGATACATTGTACTCCAAATAATATACAGGAATATGGTGTATCACTGCCTGTGTCTCTCTAATAGCTTAAAGCGATCAGTTATCCACCGTTTGTTCCTCTCAGGGTCCTGGTCGCAACCTAGAATAAACACAAAAATCTCCCTTAGCAACATGTTGTAACTCACCAGGAATCATGCCTGACAGGGATTTAGGGCTTGTACTCACGATTATGTGTGGATACTGGGCTAGCTTGAGAGACCACCGGGTGCTGTAAAGGCAATATGCCTACATTAGATATCTATAGAGACGTCATACAGACAAGTGTGTAGTATGGAGACCATAGTATTATTCCAGATGTACTTACAGTTTGTTGATAGAGATGCACGCAAAAAACGCTGCAATGGCAGGGAGTGCAGGAGCGGTGTGCGGAGCTAGTGCGTGTATGGTGAACACGCCGGCGTCTACCTGAAGCCCGCGCGCACCTTTTTTACGTCACCGGAGGGCGCTCCCTATGACGCCATCAATAGGGGCGCTGCCTCCCTGTCAATCATTAGAACTCCGTTCCTAAGATTGGAACATGTTCAGACGTCGGGTGTGGTAGCTACCAGAGGTACAGTCAATAAAATAAATTATTATATTAACGAAATTCCTGACTTAGGCTAATGGTAAGACTAATATCTATGGGCAATCTGATCTCCGCAGGAGCATATGTCAGGTTAATAAAACCTACATATGTAAACCATCTCCTTATCTAAAAGGATTCAAGTGCCAGCTTTTACATAGTATAACTGCCAATAAACCTTTTTGTAATTATTCATAAGAAAAAAATTATTTATAGAAAGGAATATGTCTTGTATCTAAGTCTTATAATTTCATGCTTATAAAACATTTAGCTAACAGGAGTGTTAGTATAACATGTAATGTTAGTATACTCAGGCTAGAGGCTGGGGCACACATGTGAAACATAAGACAAGGGGGGGGAAGAGGGGGGAAGCTACCAATGGAGCATCATCTGGAGCTATCTTTTGGGGTCCTAACATAGGAATGGCGAGACATCAGTAAAGGGCATTATGAGATTTCATAACTGTGGATTAAAAGGTTCAGGCAGTAATTATTACTGCAAATGGTATATATTGGGAATAGTGGCTCACTATATAAAGAAAGAGGGGTGGGATGCCCTATCAGGAGGTGAAAAGAAATATGTATGGTACAGGGCCTAGTGAAGCCTATATATTCCCTGTTCCGACCTATTCTGTTTTACCTATACCTAGTCGGCATGGACGCCCTAAAAAGGGAGGTACCGGATTCACAGGAACCTCCTATATGCCCTACTTAGCCCTAGCTATAATGGTGGCTTCTCGATGAAGAGGCCCACTGGGATCTTCCCTCTCTACCTCATACTGCCACCTCTGTGAAATAGACAGATAGTGAGCCAGCTCCTCCATGCATAATTAAATAAAACAGGTATAGGACAGTTGCTCATTTAGACCTCCTGGGGCCATAGTTTGGAGTCTATAGATCCATCTGCACTCACGTTGCAGTATGGCTCTATCCCAATCTCCGCCCCTCTGTGATGGTTTGACCAAATCAATGCCAATAAATTTAATTACTGATGCGTCGCCATTGTGTCTTAAGTTGATATGGTTAGCTACAGGGTTATTCCTGTTATTGCGGACATCTCCCACATGCTCCAGTACTCTGCGTCTAAACTCTCGTATTGTCTTTCCCACATACCTCTCTCCACAAATACAATTAGCCAAATATATCACCCCTTTTGAGCTGCAGTTCACGAAGTGCCTAATAGATTTCTGTGTCCCTGATGGGATATCATCAAAGGTTTTGGTCTTTAGTACAAAAGTACAGGCTCGACAATGGCCACATTGGTAGCATCCCACAGTTCTTCCCACATCTAGCCAGGTCTGTGGTGTGGTGGTTGAGAGATGGCTATGAACTACTTTATCACCTACGCTTTGACCTTTACGGTAAGTAATCAGAGGTCTTGGGCCTATCACTTCTCTGAAATCAGGGTCCATTTTTAATATGTCCCAGTGCCGCTCTATGATGTTTCTCACTTCTTGGAACATATTATCAAAGGTACCTATTATACGTGTGAAACTGTTCCCCTCATTTTTGGGTCTCGGTACCAAAAGGGATGTCCTGTCCTGAGACAGGGCATATTTATATGCTCTCCTCAGAATGTGATCTGGATAACCACGTTGATGGAATTGATTTCGCAAGTCTCTCGCCTGGTGTTGGAATTCTTCCCTGGTGGAACAGTTCCTCCTGAGACGGAGATACTGCCCCCGCGGAATGCCCCTTTTGAGGGGCTCCGGGTGGCAGCTCTCCCATCTCAGGAGGCTGTTCGTGGCGGTAGTTTTTCTAAATACAGTGGTGTACAGACTGCCTCGTAAATTCTTACTTATCAAGACATCCAAGAAAGCTAGTTTCTGTTCCTGGATCTCATACGTGAAATTCAAACCAATTTGATTCTGGTTTAGATGACATACAAACTTATCAAAAGTTTCTTTAGTGTCAGACCATAATACAAGAATGTCATCGATATATCTAGACCAGAAAATGGCCTGATTTGACAAAGTCTCCTGCTCACCCACAAATGCAATGATTTCCTCCCACCAGCCTAGGGTCAAATTTGCATACGATGGGGCACATGGGCTCACCATCGCAGTGCCCCTAAGCTGGTGGAAGTACCGCCCCTTAAATAAAAAATAATTGTGGGTGAGCGTGAAGGAGAGGAGATCAAGGATAAATTGGTTATGTATCTGATGTTGTAGGCCACGTGACGACAAAAAGTGGGCTACCGCTCCCAAATTGCCTAAGTACTTTGTCAAGGTATATACCAATGTTCTGCCCAAGGCCCCCAATTCCCGCCACTATGGGGCGGCCTCGAAGGGGGACTACCCCCTTGTGGATCTTTGGGAGTGCATAGAAGGTAGGTATAGTGGGGGTCCTGGGCAGCATAAAGTCATATTCCTCTTGTGATACAATATTAGCAAGTTTAGCTGCATCTAGAAGATGTTTTAATTCACTGTAATATAGCCGCGTGGGATTACTGGGAAGAATCTCATACGTCTGGGAGTCATTCAATAGTTGAAAACACATCTCTTCGTATTGATTAAGATCTAAAAGTACAACATTTCCCCCTTTGTCTGAGGGTTTTATGATGACGTTTTTATCCCCTTCCAGGTGGTCCAAAGCCCTCCTCTCATTGTAAGAGAGATTAGGTCGTGGTCGAATGGACAACCTGGAAATGGATCTGAAATCTCTGGTGACCAAATCTGTAAAAACATCGATACAGGAAAGATCATTGGTAGGGGGGGGTCTGACGATTTTTTATCTTACAGTCAGTATATGGACCCTGGCCTGGTATCCGTTCATTATCTGTAAGTAGCGCTGCAAGGTCTCTTGTAACTTGCAGGTCATCAACCGTTACACCCTGTTCTCTGGCTAATCTTCTATCCCTCACTTTGAAAAATTTATGCCACGCCAATTTGGGTGCATACAGATGTATGTCTTTTGTCCACACAAACGAATCATAATTTGTTGTAGGGACAAAAGAAAGACCCTTACGCAAGATATTCAGTTCTGATGGTGCAAGGGTGTGATGAGACAGATTGATGACCTGTGAGGACTGTTCTAGGCCGGGTACCTGCCTCGATATGGTCGCTTTCTTAGTTGGTATGGATCCTTGGGTAGCTCTAAAAAACCTGATGAAGAGGATTGTGATGAATAAGACTGTCCTGAATTTGTATAAGTTTGAGTCGGTGTCTGATTTTGTGGTGGTATACCCATATTCCTTCCTCCTCCCCATGTCTGTTGTTGCTGGTTACGGTAATCCTGTGGGGGGGAGGTCTATGATAGGTGTTTCTGGGTTTATAAGGACCCCTTGGACGACGACCCCTTTGTGATGGACGCCCCCTAACTGTCCATACTATATTTCTCTCTGTCTCCGATATGTCCGTGTCAGATGTGGAGAGGTCTGTTTCGGTGTCCCTCTGTATCTGTTTAGTTAATACAGAGTATAATTTATTCTCCCTGAAGTCCTGCAAATCACGAACGTATTGTGAATGCTTGCGTTCTTTCAGGAAGAATTGGAAGCGCTCAATGGTCGCTTGTAATTGGGTCTCCTTAGAGGTAAATTCGGGGTCTGATTTGAATTTTAGTACTATTTCTTTCTGCTCAGCTAATTTTTTAGCAGCCAACTCTAGATGTATTTTCTCCTCCTCTAATAGAGTTGTCAAAAATTCTAGGGAACACTTGGTTGCCGATTCTTCCCACTTTTTTAACACCGTAGTGGAGTGGAGTCGCTGAGCCGGAAGAATTAGTACCAGTAGTCCGCGAGGGACTATGTTGTTTTTAATATAATTTTCAAAGCTCTGGACTTCCCAGAAAGAATTAATGAATGATTTATGACAGTTTTGCAGTTCTCTAAATGCAGAGCGGAGTGAAGGGGATGGTTTAGGTTGTGAGAAAACTTTCTCAGAAAAAATATCTTTGGCTTCCGTTAGCCAGTCCTCATAGTTAACTGTCCCTGTTACAAAATTAGCCATATCAGGAGGAACACTCTTTAGAGTAGATAGAATGTATAAAATAGGAGGCTATACATGAACCCTAATTAGATAATACCTCACGGCAAGAAAGTAGAAAGTAGAAAAAAGTGGTCCCTATATAGGATTGAGGTGCTTTAATAAAATGTAACTTTTAATAGTTAATCGCTTAAAAATATTATCTTTATCAAATGATAGTGCTCAAATAGTGCAACCAAACAAATATATATATATACCAAGCAAATCAACGCTAGAGAGCTAGTTGGCTAGTGTATGGTGCTCATATATCAGCCTCGTGTCACGATAAAGGCTGTAACAATTAGTACTTTTCAACATGCCACCATATCAAAACTGATACTATAAGAACAGAATAACTGCATTTTAAATATATTGTTTTAGAGTCCCTTGTCCCAAAGCGTTTCCATGGGTGAAACTGGTAAATAACTTTGTTCCCACCACTTCATCAGGGGACTAGAAATCAACTTCATATATTACAAGTATCCAAATAGTAATATGGAGAACAGATACATTGTACTCCAAATAATATACAAGAATATGGTGCATCACTGCCTGTGTCTCTCTAATAGCTTAAAGCGATCAGTTATCCACCGTTTGTTCCCCTCAGGGTCCTGGTCGCAACCTAGAATAAACACAAAAATCTCCCTTAGCAACATGTTGTAACTCACCAGGAATCATGCCTGACAGGGATTTAGGGCTTGTACTCACGATCATGTGTGGATACTGGGCTAGCTTGAGAGACCACCGGGTGCTGTATAGGCAATATGCCTACATTAGATATCTATAGAGACGTCATACAGACAAGTGTGTAGTATGGAGACCATAGCATTATTCCAGATGTACTTACAGTTTGTTGATAGAGATGCACGCAAAAAACGCTGCAATGGCAGCGAGTGCCGGAGCGGTGTCCGGAGCTAGTGCGTGTATGGTGAACACGCCGGCGTCTACCTGAAGCCTGCGCGCACCTTTTTTTACGTCACCGGAGGGCGCTCCCTATGACGCCGTCAATAGGGGCGCTGCCTCCCTGTCAATCATTAAAACTCCGTTCCTAAGATTGGAACATGTTCAGACGTCGGGTGCGGTAGCTACCAGAGGTACAGTCAATAAAATAAATTATTATATTAACGAAATTCCTGACTTAGGCTAATGGTAAGACTAATATCTATGGGCAATCTGATCTTGGGCAGAACGTTGGTATATACCTTGACAAAGTACTTAGGCAATTTGTCAGCTCCCTACCCTCCTACACTCGTGACACTCTTGATTTATTGGGTAAACTTGAAGACCTCACAATAGAGGGGGAGACTTTACTGGCCTCAATTGATGTGGAGGCTTTATATTCTTCAATCCCCCACACCATGGATTGGGAGCGGTAGCCCACTTTTTGTCGTCACGTGGCCTACAACATCAGATACATAACCAATTTATTCTTGATCTCCTCTCCTTCATGCTCACCCACAATTATTTTTTATTTAAGGGGCGGTACTTCCACCAGCTTAGGGGCACTGCGATGGTGAGCCCATGTGCCCCATCGTATGCAAATTTGACCCTAGGCTGGTGGGAGGAAACCATCGCATTTGTGGGTGAGCAGGAGACTTTGTCAAATCAGGCCATTTTCTGGTCTAGATATATCGATGACATTCTTGTATTATGGTCTGACACTAAAGAAACTTTTGTTAAGTTTGTATGTCATCTAAACCAGAATCAAATTGGTTTGAATTTCACGTATGAGATCCAGGAACAGAAACTAGCTTTCTTGGATGTATTGATAAGTAAGAATTTACGAGGCAGTCCAAGAATTCCAACACCAGGCGAGAGACTTGCGAAATCGATTCCATCAACGTGGTTATCCAGATCACATTCTGAGGAGAGCATATAAATATGCCCTGTCTCAGGACAGGACATCCCTTTTGGTACCGAGACCCAAAAATGAGGGGAACAGTTTCACACGTATAATAGGTACCTTTGATAATATGTCCAGAGAAGTGAGAAACATCATAGAGCAGCACTGGGACATATTAAAAATGCACCCTGATCTCAGAGAAGTGATAGGCCCAAGACCTCTGATTACTTACCGTAAAGGTCAAAGCGTAGGTGATAAAGTAGTTCATAGCCATCTCTCAACCACCACACCACAGACCTGGCTAGATGTGGGAACAACTGTGGGATGCTACCAATGTGGCCATTGTCGAGCCTGTACTTTTGTACTAAAGACCAAAACCTTTGATGATATCACATCAGGGACACAGAAATCTATTAGGCACTTCGTGAACTGCAGCTCAAAAGGGGTGATATATTTGGATAATTGTATTTGTGGAGAAAGGTATGTGGGAAAGACAATACGAGAGTTTAGACGCAGAGTACTGGAGCATGTGGGAGATGTCCGCAATAACAGGAATACCCCTGTAGCTAACCATATCAACTTAAGACACAATGGCGACGCATCAGTAATTAAATTTATTGGCATTGATTTGGTCAAACCATCACAGAGGGGCGGAGATTGGGATAGAGCCATACTGCAACGTGAGTGCAGATGGATCTATAGACTCCAAACTATGGCCCCAGGAGGTCTAAATGAGCAACTGTCCTATACCTGTTTTATTTAATTATGCATGGAGGAGCTGGCTCACTATCTGTCTATTTCACAGAGGTGGCAGTATGAGGTAGAGAGGGAAGATCCCAGTGGGCCTCTTCATCTAGAAGCCACCATTATAGTTAGGGCTAAGTAGGGCATATAGGAGGTTCCTGTGAATCCGGTACCGCCCTTTTTAGGGCGTCCATGCCGACTAGGTATAGGTAAAACAGAATAGGTCGGAACAGGGAATATATAGGCTTTACTAGGCCCTGTAATATACATATTTCTTTTCACCTCCTGATAGGGCATCCCACCCCTCTTTCTTTATATAGTGAGCCACTATTCCCAATATATACCGTTTGCAGTAATAATTACTGCCTGAACCTTTTAATCCACAGTTATGAAATCTCATAATGCCCTTTACTGATGTCTCGCCATTCCTATGTTAGGACCCCAAAAGATAGCTCCAGATGATGCTCCATTGGTAGCTTCCCCCCTCTTCCCCCCCCCCTTGTCTTATGTTTCACATGTGTGCCCCAGCCTCTAGCCTGAGTATACTAACATTACATGTCATACTAACACTCCTGTTAGCTAAATGTTTTATAAGCATGAAAATATAAGACTTAGATACAAGACATATTCCTTTCTATAAATAATTTTTTTCTTATGAATAATTACAAAAAGGTTTATTGTCAGTTATACTATGTAAAAGCTGGCACTTGAATCCTTTTAGATAAGGAGATGGTTTACATATGTAGGTTTTATTACCTGACATATGCTCCTGCGGAGATCAGATTGCCCATAGATATTAGTCTTACCATTAGCCTAAGTCAGGAATTTCGTTAATATAATAATTTATTTTATTGACTGTACCTCTGGTAGCTACCGCACCCGACGTCTGAACATGTTCCAATCTTAGGAACGGAGTTCTAATGATTGACAGGGAGGCAGCGCCCCAATTGACGGCGTCAAAGGGAGCGCCCTCCGGTGACGTAAAAAAGGTGCGCGCGGGCTTCAGGTAGACGCCGGCGTGTTCACCATACACGCACTAGCTCCGCACACCGCTCCGGCACTCCCTGCCATTGCAGCGTTTTTTGCGTGCATCTCTATCAACAAACTGTAAGTACATCTGGAATAATACTATGGTCTCCATACTACACACTTGTCTGTATGACGTCTCTATAGATATCTAATGTAGGCATATTGCCTTTACAGCACCCGGTGGTCTCTCAAGCTAGCCCAGTATCCACACATAATCGTGAGTACAAGCCCTAAATCCCTGTCAGGCATGATTCCTGGTGAGTTACAACATGTTGCTAAGGGAGATTTTTGTGTTTATTCTAGGTTGCGCCCAGGACCCTGAGGGGAACAAACGGTGGATAACTGATCGCTTTAAGCTATTAGAGAGACACAGGCAGTGATGCACCATATTCTTGTATATTATTTGGAGTACAATGTATCTGTTCTCCATATTACTATTTGGATACTTGTAATATATGAAGTTGATTTCTAGTCCCCTGATGAAGTGGTGGGAACAAAGTTATTTACCAGTTCCACCCATGGAAACGCGTTGGGACAAAGGACTCTAAAACAATATATTTAATATGCAGTTATTCTGTTCTTATAGTATCAGTTTTGATATGGTGGCATGTTGACAAGTACTAATTGCTACAGCCTTTATCGTGACACGAGGCTGATATATGAGCGCCATACGCTAGCCAACTAGCTCTCTAGCGTTGATTTGCTTGGTATATATATATATTTGTTTGGTTGCACTATTTGAGCACTATCATTTGATAAAGATAATATTTTTAAGCGATTAACTATTAAAAGTTACATTTTATTAAGGCACCTCAATCCTATATAGGGACCACTTTTTCCTACTTTCTACTTTCTTGCCGTGAGGTATTATCTAATTAGGGTTCATGTATAGCCTCCTATTTTATACATTCTATCTACTACATTCCATATAGCCTCGACTAATTTATTCTGTAAGCTGCACATACCCAAATTTTTAGATTTGTAAATTACTTCTATAAAAAAATCTTAATCCTTTCAGTACTTTTTAGCTGCTGAAGTTGAGTTGTTCTTTTCTGTCTAAGTGCTCTCTGATGACACATCTCGGGAACTGTCCAAAGTAGAAGCAAATCCCCATAGCAAACGTAATCTACTCTGTGCAGTTCCCGAGACAAGCAGAGATGTCAGCAGAGAGCACTATGGCCAGACAGAAAAGAACAATTCAACTTCAGCAGCTGATAATTATTGGAAGGATTAAAGGGGTTGTCCACTATAAGGTGATTTTAGTATGCACCTGGCAGGCAGTAATGGACATGCTTTGGAAGGATCTGCGCTTGTCTTGGGGCTAAATGGCTATGTTGTGAGATTACCATAACACTGTGGCTAGCTTCTTGTGAACTGGTATTTCCTGTTTGACTTTTCTTTTTTTGACTACAAATCCCACAATTCCATTTCCCTCCCTCCCACACATCAACCACCCCACCCATTGAAAAATTAATGAGCTGCATCCATTCAAAAGACCTGTGGTTTTCAATCAAGGTGCCTACAGCTGTTGCATTAGTTGCCGGTTGATCCCTCTACCACCAAGTGATCGCTCCACCCATTGAAGCAGACAGGGTCCCTGTCATCAGCTGACTAGTGAGTCAGGTCCCGGCTGCATTGCAACCTGGGAAAAATCTGAGACAACTGAGTAATTTTGTATGCTGCTAAAAATAAATATTGGGTTGAAAATCACAGAAGAATTGTGAGAAAACCGTCACACACAGGTACAGACACTATTTTATGAACTACACTAACTTTACAGCCACTGCAGCATAGTCAAATAAAACAAATCCTGAAATGCCCCTTTAAGATTTTTTAATAGAAGTAATTTACAAATCTGTTTAACTTTTTGGAGCCAGTTGATACATAAAAAAAGTTTTCCTGGAATACCCCTTTAAGGACACAGCCCATTTTGACTTTAAGGACACAGCCAATTAAATTTTTGCGTTTTTTCCTCCTCGTCTTCTAAAATCCATAACTCTTTTATATTTCCATTCACAGACCCATATGAGGGCTTGTTTTTTGCATGACCAGTTGCACTTTGTAATTACATCACTTATTTTACCCTAAAATGTATGGTAAACCTCCCCCCTCCACGCCCAAAATAAAAATTTTGTGTAAGGAAATTTAAACAAAAATCTTAATTGTGCAAATTTGGGGGGTTTCCTTTTACGCTGTACACTTTACGGTAAAAATGACATGTTTTCTTTATTCTCTGGGTCAATACAATTAAAATGATATCCATGGTTACATACATTTCTATTATTGTACTGCTTTTAAAAAAATCTCAAACTTTTTTTTTTTTTTTACAAAATCAGTAAGTTTAAAATTGCCCTACTTTGACCACCTATAACTTTCTTATTTTTTCGTCTTCAGGGATGTGTGAGGGCGCATATGTGACTTTTTGATTGCTTTTTATGAAATTTTTTTTGCAGTTTGATGTGACAAAAAAGCTGAAATTTGGGACTTTTTTTGTTACGTTTACGCCGTTCGCCATAAGGGATCATTAACATTATATTTTTATAGTTCGGACATGTACGCACGCGACGATATCAAATATGTTTATTATTGTTTTTTTACTCTTTTGTGTATTCATTTGGAGAAAATGGGTGATTTAAAACATTATTGGGGGAGGGACTTTTTATTTCACTTTTTTTTACATTTATTTTACCCTTTTATAGTCCTCATTGGGGACTATTTATAGCAATCATTAGATTACTAATACTGTTCAGTGCTATGCATAGGGCATAGCACTGATCAGTAT
Source organism: Hyla sarda (assembly GCF_029499605.1). NCBI lineage: Eukaryota > Metazoa > Chordata > Amphibia > Anura > Hylidae > Hyla > Hyla sarda. The sequence goes on from NC_079190.1 coordinate 77,890,517, forward strand.
TATCGGTGATCTTCTGCTCTGGTCTGCTGGAAGGCAGATCAGTGCAGAAGACCCCGGAAGATGGATGGAGGCAGGTGAGGGGACTTTTGTCCGCCATCTTTAATGATCTGATCCCTGCGGCAGTGCCGAGGGCGATCAAATCAGCCATTCAAAGTACTGCATTGCCGCAGATGCCGTGATCTGTATTGATCACGGCATCTGAGGGGTTAATGGCAGACATCAGCATGATGGCTGATGTCTGCCATTACCGGTGGGTCAGCGGCTGCTGACAGCTGCCACGACCCGCCGGGAATGAAGCTGCTGCACCCCACTATCATTACTGCACAGAGCGAGTTCGCTCTGTGCGTAATGAGGGGCGATACAGGGGACGGAGCAGAGTGACGTCATGGCTATGCCCCTCGTGACAGCACGGCCTGCCCCCTTAATGCAAGTCTATGGCAGGGGGTGGGACGACCGCCACGCCCCTCCCATAGACTTGTAATGAGGGGGTGGGCCGTGACGTAAGGGGCGGAGCTGTGATGTAACGATTCTCCGGCCCCTGTATTGCGAACTCGCTCTGTGCAGTAATGATAGCGGGGTGCCGCAGCGCCGATCCCGGGGGTCCCCAGCAGCGGGACCCCGGCCATCTGACATCTTATCCCCTATCCTTTGGATAGGGGATAAGATGTCTAGGGGCGAAGTAACCCTTTAAGGGGTTAAAGGGGTACTCCCGTGGAAAACAATTAATTTGAAATCAACTGCTGCCAGAAAGTTAAACAGCTTTGTAAATGAACGTGAAGAGAAAAGGTAATAGTTCTCTAGTAAGATGCTTATATATATATATATATATATATGTTACGCCGAGCGCTCCGGGTCCCCGCTCCTCCCCGGAGCGCTCGCTACACTCTCCTCACTGCAGCGCTCCGGTCGGTTCCACGGACCCGGGGCGCTGCGATACCGCCTCCGGCCGGGATGCGATTCGCGATGCGGGTAGCGCCCGCTCGCGATGCGCACCCCGGCTCCCGTACCTGACTCGCTCTCCGTCAGTTCTGTCCCGGCGCGCGCGGCCCCGCTCCCTAGGGCGCGCGCGCGCCGGGTCTTTGCGATTTAAAGGGCCACTGCGCCGCTGATTGGCACAGTGGTTCCAATTAGTGTTTACACCTGTGCACTTCCCTATATCACCTCACTTCCCCTTCACTCCCTCGCCGGATCTTGTTGCCATCGTGCCAGTGAAAGCGTTTCCTTGTGTGTTCCTAGCCTGTGTTCCAGACCTCCTGCCGTTGCCCCTGACTACGATCCTTGCTGCCTGCCCCGACCTTCTGCTACGTCCGACCTTGCTTCTGTCTACTCCCTTGTACCGCGCCTATCTTCAGCAGCCAGAGAGGTTGAGCCGTTGCTAGGGGATACGACCTGGTCACTACCGCCGCAGCAAGACCATCCCGCTTTGCGGCGGGCTCTGGTGAAAACCAGTAGTGACTTAGAACCGATCCACTAGCACGGTCCACGCCAATCCCTCTCTGGCACAGAGGATCCACTACCTGCCAGCCGGCATCGTGACAATATATATATATATATATAGTGTATAGGAGCTTGTTGTGTGCAATGAATCAGATATATTACTTGTATATACAGTATTGATGTTGTATCCAATCAGTAGAAAAATATAAATCAAATTACATTATTAAAATATACACATTTAGTATATGATCATAACCTCAAGCTGTCTGCAGGGCCCTTGCAGAAGCTCACTGTATTTAAACGTAAATAAAAATATTTCATACAAAAACATAAAAATAATAACAAACGTATAAAACAGAATATAGTACTGCCACTTAAGTCACTTAAAAATGAGTCAAAGCTTATCTAAGGGGATATTGCAAAGGTGTGCTATTTATAGCTCCTGAAAGATAAGTAGAAAATCTTGTTTTCTGATTCTGGGAAAGCAGGGTGATGTTACAATTAGATGCTGTGCATCCGTTGGTGGTATATTAGAATCCTGTAGTGGAAAAAAGGTGATAGGTACTATGCCCCGTACTGTAGATGGTATGTCCTATTTGATATTGTATATCCGTTGGTGGTACAGTAATAACCTATGAGGGAAACCTGTTGGAGGAAAACATTGCGTGCAGTGCACTGCTTACCGATCCCAATGTTCGGTCCCCCAGCGCTCTCTCACACTTACCTGCCTATGGTTCTAGTCAGATAGTGGTATCGCCTGTCCTGGTTGGCGAGCCTGGGGAGAGAGAGATCGCTGTGTGATGTGCAGAGTCGGAGAAGTCCTGAAGATGCTGCAGGCGGCGTCTTCTACGTGGGTTTAGCACGCCAGGTGCTAAAGTCCTGTTTTTATGTTGGGTGGGTCTAGATGTATGTACGGTATACAGATACATATATCCAAGGATGGACAGAATATTACATGAAATATAGCATTATAATGTATAGTCAGGTATAAATGTATAATTAAATGGGCACTCTCATTAAAACATTCTAATACACTTTGTTTAAAAAAAAAAAAGTTTTCTGTTTTATTTGTGCTTAAAAATGCTCAAGAGCACATTTTCCCCCATCTCAGACACAGACTTTGGACCGAAGTCTAAACACAGGAAGTGCAGCCTGGAGTGCTGAGGGGGGGGGGGGGGGTCCAGCTTTATCCAATCATAGCTCCTCTCACACTTAACTGCCATATGTTGTTGGAACTCCAGGCTGCACTTCCTGTGTTTAGATTTCGGTCCTAAGTCTGTGTATGAGATGGGGGAAAATGTGCTCTTGAGCTTTTTTAAGCACAAATAAAACATAGAAAGCTTCATTTTTTTTAACCAAAGTATATTAGAAATATTTTTTATTTACCATAAGGAGTGCAATAGCAAACATTTTATTAATGAGAGTGACCATTTAAGTATATAGTTAATGGAGTGAGACGTATCTTTTAGAGGGTATAGGTACAGTATATGAAAGTAAAAATTTTACAGTGTGTATAATGTAGAGGAAAATGAATACGGGGACGGTGGACTCTTGTGCGGGAGGAGTCAAGGCACTGGGTATGCAGTCTGGCTCTTGATTCCTCTTGCAGCTTGGGGTCAGTCTCCAAGATAAAAAAAACTAAAATTTCTAACACTGCGTTTAGCCCTTTCGGGATTAATGTGTCCATTTGATAGATCATCTTAGATTCTGAAATAGACATTTTTTAAATAAAATTTCCTCCTCTCCAGTCTGGGTGACTAGACTGGAGGGCTGCATAGCTGGTCCCTCTGATATGGCTGTTATGGCTTGTAATGTGCAGACAGTGAGTGTTTTTCAAACCCCCTTTGTGCCCTGTAATGTGTTTTTTCAGGGTTCTTGATGTCCGACCAATGAACTGTTTCTTACAGGGGCATTGAATAATGTAGATCATATTTTTGCTATTGCAGGTTAAAAGTTCTTTGATGGTGTAAACTGTATTGTTTGAATTTGATGTCACTGTTTCTGTTTTGTTGGGGAAGGTGGTGATCTTACAGTAATTAAATTGCATGCATCTGAAAAAAACTTTTGCATCTGATAACGTTGATTGGTGGTTATGTTGATGTATGTTTTTTGTGGTTTTTGTTGTGGGAGCAATTTTGAGACCTAGTAGTGCCTTAAAGGAGTATTCCGATGCAGGAACACTTATTCCCTATCCAACTGCTAGGACCCCCCACAATCTCCTTCCCGGCACTGTGGCACTCTTCAACGTGGCGTTTCGCCCCCCTATGAAGAGGCAGCCTACATGTCCCCTACCCGAATGCTGTATCTCCAGCTCTCCCATAGAGATACACGGAGAACACCCTGTTCCAGGGGACTGCCAATGTGACATGCAGGAGATTGTGGGGAGTCCCAGTGGTCAGATCCCCCCACCCCCGATTAGACACTTATCCCCTATCCTTTAGATAGGGGATAAGTGTTTCTGCACCGGAGAACTTCTACAAAAATATAAAATACACAATATTCACATGTATAATTCCCTGCTGCTGCCCCTTGAAAGGTTTCCAGGTCCCTGCTGCTCATCTTTTTCTTGTGATCTCTTGATACTCAGGAAATGCTAGGCCACAGTGACAACCCTCCCCAGCCATTAGTTCCCATTTTACAGCCAGTCAGGAATTACCTGCTCAGACAATATCTGAGGAGTAGCAGAGCAGAGCTCTTAGGGCTACTGTAAGGGTAAGAATAGGAACCCAGAGCCTCAAAACAGATCCAGATAATATCACATAGACCTAATTCTCACCCTCATATATCCCCTAACTGACAGAGGATGTATTACTGTGTGACATATGAGTAATGTGACATTTGGCACACATTGTTGTAATACCTGAGCTTACACACATTTTTCTGATTAGAAAAACACCTCACAACATTTACTAAAAGTTGATCTCCCAATACTGCCCCAAATCAGCATTTTTTTTTTTACTACGGTAGCTCTTCAGAAGGATCAAATTAGCTTACACCCACATGCATTATTGAGCCTTGGGTGGCCATCATGTTGCTGGTTCACTGGTTATCTTTCCTTAAAGCATTAATCCACCATCGGACTTTAGTACTTATCTGTCACACAGTAATGGGCATGCTTAGGAAGGATCTGTGCTTGTCTTGGGGCTAAATGGCCGTGTTGGGAGTCCACCATAAAGCTGCTGCTTTTTTTTTTTGTGAAATTGCTATTTCCTGTTGGAGTTCCCTCCCTACAACTACAAGTCTCAGGATCCCTTGTTTGTAAGTGTGAGTTCACTTTTCTCCCTCCCACACATCAGTCACTCGTCCCTTTTCAGCACACCTGAGCTATGCGTGCTGTTCATTAAACTACAAGTAGACAGCCTCCATTTCAAAACCTGACTAGTGATGTAATGTCTCGAGCTGCACTGCAATCTGGGAAAACCTGAGACAACATTAATTTTGTATGCTGCTAAAAAATAAACATTGGGGAAAGATCACATAATCACATAAGAATTGGGAGACCATCCATCAAACACAGGTACAGACACTATATTATGAACTATACCAACTTTACAGCCTCTGTGGCATAGTCAAATGAAAAAAATCCTGGAATACCCCTTTAACCCCTTAAGGATCAAGCCCACTTTGACCATTTCATTTTTCCCTCCTCCCCTTCTAAAAATCATAATGCCTTCAATTTTGTACCTACAGACCCATATAAAGGCTTGTTTTTTGTGCCACCAATTATACTTAATAATGACATCAATCATGTAATAACAAAATCTACTGCACAGCCAAAAAAAAGCCCCCAAAAGTTACAAAATGCCATTTTGTAACTTTTGGGGGCTTCTGTTTCTACACAGTGCAATTTTCGGTAAAAATGACACCATATCTTTATACTGTAGGTCCATATGGTCACAAGGATACATAATGTATGCAGGTTTTGTTTTATTTTACTACTTTAAAAAAATTATAACTACATGCACCAAAATTAGTATGTTTAAAATTGTCATCTTCTGACTCCTATAACTATTTTTCTGCATATGGGGCTATATGAGGGCTCATTTTTTGCACCGTGGTCTGTAGTTTTTATCACTACCATTTTTGTTTTGATAGGACTTTTTGATCGCTTTTTATTCATTTTTTATGGTATATGTAGTATGCACTCGGTGATACCACATATGATTATTTTTATTTCATTATTTTATTTAAAAAATGGGAAAAAGGGGGTGATTCCCTTTTATTAAAAGGGGGTTTATTGACTTTTATTTTTACACTTAATTATTATATTTTTTTAGCCCCCATAGGGAGCTATAACATGCAATCTTCTGATTGCTTACATTGATCAATGCTATGCCATAGCATATCATTGATCAGTGGTCTCAGCACACTGCTGCTCTAGCCTGCATAGCAGGCTAGGAGCAGAAGAACCCAGATCGGACGCAGAAGAGGCAGGTGAGGACCCTCCCGGCATTCACTCATCTGATCAGGACCTGCGATGTCGCCACGGATGTCCCAATCAGCTCCACTGGGCTAACCGGCATTGTTATCCCCGCACTTTAGATGCCGCAATCAACTTTGATTGCGGCATCTAAAGGGTTAATGCCGGGCATCGGCCTGATCGGCAGTGCCGAGAATGGTTTAAACCCGGTAAATGGGACTCAAGATGTACAGGTACGCCCTGGGTCCTTAAGTACCAGGACGTCAGGGGGTACCTGTACGCCCTGTGTCCTGGACGGGTTAAACCATTTTTTGTAGGTACTAACCACTACATATCAGGAACAATGTGCAAGACCTGCTGGTTTGGCAATGCTCTGACCCACTTATATATCCATTTTATTTTGGCTTTGTCAGAGTTGCTCAAGTCTTCATCTTTCTTGATTTTTCTCACTTCCAACACATCAGCTTTAAGAACTGATTGTGCACTTGCTGTCTTATATATTCCACCCTTGACACAAGAGAAGAAATATTATTCACTGGCTTTAATGTCATGGTTGATCGATGTATATGGAAAGATAGGAGTAGAATCATCAGCCGATGATTAATTACAACAAATCATATGCAGCCCATGAGTTTATGTGTTTTGTTGCTATTTGCTTTATTGTATATGATAAAAATCCATTTAGTAATTTGGCATGGGAATTGTGTAAATACAGTACACAGCATAGGAGGTGCCAGGTGCAACTATGCAAATATCTGTTTTCTTTACTGAATCTATCCACACCTGTCTGCTGCTCTTTAGCCATGAACCAACTGGATTTTGTATTAAAGGGGACTGTCCACTTTACTCACATCAGGGGGAATGTAATAATGTGTATATCAAGTTCTTTTACGTTTCAAAGTCTGGTCTAGACTAGAGTGAGATTGCTAAAAAAAAATGCCACAATTTTAAATGTTCTCATTTAATAAATTAGCAACCACTACAACAGTGAAAGCTCTTTAGACTTCAACCACACTACTTATAGAAAAACGTATGCGTAAAAGTTGTTAAATTTCTGCACACCCATTGTGCAAAAATCTGTGACAATTTAAGAAAAATTGGGTAAACAATGATAAATTCCCCCCTATGAGATTACTGTATAGGAAACCCCAGATCATGTGAAACCAGCACCCGTACATGCTAAACAAGTATAGCCGTAGCTTTTCATGCAATTAAATCTTCACTAATTCTTCCTGATTAAAGTAAAATTTTGTAATGAAAGGCGCCTTGGTTTTAAACTGACTTAAACCTTTGACACACTTAGTATTTCCAGACATAAGTTGTACTGCCTCATTCATCCTTTTTTAACTCTCCGTACAGTCACTACCTCAGCCCATAGCTCATGTGAGCTTCTCACAACCTGATCCCATGATGAAACACAACCATGTGACACTGCTGTGGTCAACATTCCTCAGAACAAGTTACTGCATAAAACTGTTCAAACTAACTCATACGCTTGTATAACGAAAATGTGACTTTATAAACAATGTTAAAATATGGTAATGTTATGTTCATTATGTTTCCTTTTCTCTTAAAACTTTTCAAGACTGGGGCTACATAGAGACTAAGGCCAGAATTACATTTCTATTCATGCAATGTAGTCAGCTAATGACATCAACCCCAGGAAATCATGGAGGGGGGGGAGGTGGAGATAGAGGTGTCTGATAATGACAAAATTACCCCCAGTTATAACCACACTTAAAAAGTTGGTACTGTGGGCAGCGGATGCGGCTCCAGGATTGGATACAAAACTACTTTCTATACTTACATAAGGAGTCAGGTGCAGGCAGGGATCGGGCACTAGAGGTATAATGTCTCCTTAGTGCACGACGCCTTGCTATGCTGACTAGAGATTAGCAAATTTACAGTAAATTCGATTCGTCACGAACTTCTCGGCTCGGCAGTTGATAACTTATTCTGCATAAATTAGTTCAGCTTTCAGGTGCTCCTGTGGGCTGGAAAAGGTGGATACAGTCCTAGGAAAGAGTCTCCTAGGACTGTATCCACCTTTTCCAGCCCACGGGAGCACCTGAAAGCTGAACTAATTTATGCAGGATAAATCATCAACTGCCGAGCCGAGAAGTTTGTGACGAATCGAATTTATTGTAAATTCGCTCATCTCTAATGCTGACTCCACCTCTCCCATTAAAGAGGCACTCCGCTGCTCAGCATTTGGAACAAACTGTTCCGAACGCTGGGGCCGGCGCCAGGAGCTTGTGAAGTCATAGCCCCGCCCCCTCATGACATCACGCCCCGCTCCCTCAATGCAAGTCTATGGGAGGGGGCGTGACAGCCGTTGCACCCCCTCCCATAGACTTGCATTGAGGGGGCAGGGTATGATGTCACGAGGGGGCGGGGCTATGACGTCACAAGCTCCCGACGCCACAGCTCCAGCGTTCGGAACAGTTTGTTCAAAACACTGAGCAGCGGAGTACCCCTTTAAGTTTTTTTCTACCAAAGAGAACTGGGTCTTTAACCACCATAAGAATATTATTAAAATATGTCTTTATTAGCCACAATTAATAATCCTTTACAAACGCCCCCTCCCATAGACTTGCATTGAGGGGACGGGCGTGACGTCACACGGGGGTGGAGTCCTGACGTCACAGACTTCCGTTCCCGTAGTTGCGACTCAGACCCTCCAGCGCTTCCGCACAAAAAACAGGTGGGTGCCGCATGCAATACTGCGGGGGTCCCCAGTGGCGGGACCCCCGAGATCAGACATCTTATCCCCTATCGTTTGGATAGGGGATAGGATGTCTAGGGTGGGAGTACCCTTTTAAGACTGTAAACAGACACAGCATTTTTCTAAAAAAAATATTAAAAAAACTAGCCACATGATGTTTTTTGGGGGCAAAAATGTGGACGGATATTAGCTGGGATTCAATAAGGAAATATGAATTCCAAACCAACATGGCATTTTTTATTTGCCTTTTTATATCCTTTGATAATGTTTTTAGGCATAGTGCCAGTTTTTTTTAAAGAAGAAGTTTTTTTAAAGAAGTTTTCCTTTCATAGACTTCTATAGGTAAAAAAGGACCTGACACTTAAAGGGGTACTCCTGTGGAAAACAAATGTTTTCAAATCAACTAGTGGGAGAAAGTTATACAGATTTGTAAGTTACTTCCATTTAAAAATGTAAAGCCTTCTAGCACTTATCAGCTGCTGTATGCTCCAGTGGAAGTTATGTATTTCTTTCCAGTTTGGCCACAGTGCTCTCTGCTGCCACCTCTGTCTTTGTCAGGAACTGTCCAGAGTGGAAGCCCAGCCGCATAGCAAACCTCTCCTGCTCTGGACAGTTCCTGACACAAACATAGGTGTCAGCAGAGAGCACTGTGGTCAGACTGGAAAGAACTACACAACTTCGTCTTTAGTATACAACAGCTGATAAGTATTAAAAGAATTAAGATTTTTATATAGAAGGAATTTACAAATCTGTATAACCTTCTGGCTCAAGTTGATTTAAAAACATTTGTTTTCCCCCAGAGTACCCCTTTAATTTTACAGCCACAACAATTACAGACATAAAATTAATATTTGTGTGTGCAAACAGCCATTTCAATAGAACGTAATGAAAACAAATGGCTGTTTTTTGGGTTAATAATGTGTGTGCACCTAGCCTCAGAGTAAACTCTTCCTTTCAGCAGTGAGGATTATAATTGAGAAAATGCCGCTAACAATCATTCACACCACTGATCATTCCTTACTTTGACAAGAGCAAAGTTTTGTGCAAAGCTCTCAATTTCTGCATAAAAAAAAATGTTTGCAACAATTTTTTGCCAAACCATAAACAAAAATATGAATTCCTCTCCTTATTTTTATAATTTACTCCTTCTACAAACGACAGTGAAATTATGAAATGATGTGGAAAGAAAACTACAGACTTCCTCAAATACGTAGTGTTAAACATCATGAGATGTTATCAATCGGGTCTTCGTCAAGTCCTAAAATTAGATAAATGTAATCTCATGTGACATATAACCGACAATGATTTTAGCATGAAATTACTTATATAACAAAAACAAACTAAAGGTCAGTAAGTTAGGAAGAGAAATGCCTTTCACATTCTTAAAAGTGATCTGCAGATGGACCCCATTGTGGTTACATCTGTGATCGGGGACAGCGGCTGAGTTCACAGGATTTGTTAATTATTTTTATTTAAAAATCTTATTTCTTTTAGTACTTATCAGCTGCTGTATGCTTCAGAGGAAGTTGTGTAGTTCTTCCTAGTCTGACTACAGTGCTCTCTGCTGACACCTCTGTCCATTTCAGGAACTGTCCGAAGCAGGAGAGGTTTGCTATGGGGGATTTGCTCCTGCTCTGGACAGTTCCTGACATGGAAAGAGGTGGAAGCAGAGAGCACTGTGGTCAGACAGAAAAGAACAACTCGACTTCCTCTGGAGCATACAGCATCTGATAAGTACTGGAAGGATTAAGATTTTTAAACAGAAGTAATTTACAGATCTGTTTAACTTTCTGCCACCAGTTCTTTTGAAAACTATTTTTTCCTCTGGAGTACCCCTTTTAAATAATAAAATGTTATAATGGGAACATAAGCATAATTTAGAAATGTACAAGTTATATCAACTTCCTATGACAAATTGTTTTGAATACATAAAAAAATCTATATAATTCTAAGTGGCAATGACTTACATAGAATATCTATACATTTTATCTACACCCTTGTAAACACTGATATATCTGCTCTCTTGATAGCAAAATGACTGTCTTATCTTAATTGATGCTAATTATCATTGCATAATGAATCTTTACAGATCCTCGCCTACCAAACCCAGTTATATAGGTATAGCCTTGTCCTATGGGAATGAGTATGTAAAAGCTAAGTAGGAAAAAGGGAAAATTAAGACCAAGAAAAACAGGTAACTGGATCAAATGTAGGAGGTTGCTTCAAAGGACCCCTATGCAAGGTGGCCATAATGTGTGGTTTGCTGGATTTCACCATTTATGGTACAAACACATGTAACCTACCGTATATACTCGAGTATAAGCCGATCCGAATATAAGCCGAGGCCCCTAATTTCACCCCAAAAACCCAGGAAAAGTTATTGACCTGACTATAAGCCTAGGGTGGGAAATATATCATCCCCCTTGTCATCATCCAGACCCCCGTCATTAACATCCTCATCATCATCATCACCCAGTCATCATCCCCCCTTCATCATCACCGCCTGTCATCATTACCCTGTCATCATCCCCCCTTCATCATCACCGCCTGTCATCATCCCCCTTCATCATTACCGCCTGTCATCATCCCCCTTCATCATTACCGCCTGTCATCATCCCCCCCTTCATCATTACCCTGTCATCATCCCCCCTTCATCATCACCCCTTGTCATCATCCCCCCTTCATCATTACCCTGTCATCATCCCCCCTTCATCATTACCGCCTGTCATCATCCCCCCCTTCATCATTACCCTGTCATCATCCCCCTCTTCATCATTACCGCCTGTCATCATCCCCCCTTCATCATTACCCTGTCATCATCCCCCCCTTCATCATTACCGCCTGCCATCATCCCCCCCTTCATCATTACCCTATCACCCCCCCCTTCATCATCCCCCCTTCATCATCCCCGCCTGTCATCATCCCCCTGTCATCATCCCACCCCACCCCCCTTCATCATCACCGCTTTTCAATGTCTGAACAGTGGTCTTCAAGCTGCGGACCTCAAGATGTTTCAAAACTACAACTCCCAGCATGCCCGGGCATGCTGGGAGTTGTATTTTTGAAACATCTGGAGGTCTGCAGGTTGAAGAACACTGTGGCCTTCTTCATCAGTCCCCCCCCCCTTTAGTTTTGTACTCACCTCCCCTCGGCGGGACGGCGGCGGTCCGGGCCATCTGTGCTGCAGGGACCGTCTGGTGGGGAGGGATAGTCGTTCCTGGCTGTCCATCTTCACCGGGGAGGGGGGGGGGGCCTCTTCTCCGCGCTTCGGGCCCGGAATAGTGACGGTGCCTTGACGACGACGCACAGGGACGTTGCATGAACGTCCCTGTGCGTCGTCGTCAAGGCATCGCCCCTATTCCGGGGCCGGGCCCGAAGCGCAGAGAAGAGGCCCCCCCGGTGAAGATGGACAGCCGGGAACGACTATCCCTCCCCACCGGACGGTCCCTGCAGCACAGATGGCCTGGACCAGCTCACCCTAACGTCCCTCCGAGGGGAGGGGAGTACAAAAATAAAGGGGGGGGGGAATGATGATGAAGGCTGCAGTGGTCTTCAACCTGCGGACCTCAAGAGGTTTCAAAACTACAACTCTCAGCATGCTGGGAGTTGTAGTTTTGAGACATCTGGAGGTCCGCAGGTTAAAGACCACTGAGGGCGGAGAGTTCACTCGAGTATAAGCCGAGGGGGGTGTTTTCAGCACAAAAAATCGTGCTGAAAAACTCGGCTTATACTCGAGTATATACGGTATGTGCTTCAGATCAATTGCAGAGGAAAATCCACAGCATATCCACACTGATATGCAAAAAGAAAAAATTGAAAAAAATTTGATGTGAATATTGATACAGGTTGTCGACTGTATTATATGAGTGACAATTAAAATAAAAAAAAACTGTTGGGACATTTATCGCCATTTCATGTGCGCCAAAGCAATTTTTTGTGACTACAAATAATCTTGCAGAAGTAAATTTCAGTTTTCATGAATTTATCAAGAGCAAATGTTACAAAAAAAAAGTCAAAGACCCATCCAAAACATCACAAATCTACACATCCCAAACCTGGTTTACAAAACTGCCTTTGGAGACACTTTACAAAAAAAAAAGTCCCACAGAAAGTCGCAACTGCAACTTTTTGTGCAGAAAAGTCAGAGAAGAGGAGGAATCATATAAAATGGTGTTCTGAAGGGATTATTATAATTTTTTTTTTTTTGCTTATGTGCATCAAATTTATCAACCCCCTGTGATAGTATGATAAATAGTCATACATAAGCAAAACCAAAGCAAAATAAATAAATAAATGAGGGGAATTTATCAAGGGATTTACACAGGATTTTTGGTGTATATTTGGCGCAAAAAAGGGTTCTGCGTAAATTCTCACAATCCAGCTGTTTTACACGAGGTCTGTTTTGTACTTAGCTGTAGGCAGAGATTTACTAACTGTGGCAAAAAAAAAGTTACAAACGGACTAAATAGTCGCAAATCTACACCCAAAAATTTGGGCTTACAAAAAGCACCGTAAGTCCCGCCCACATCTATCACCCGCCGCCCGCATCTATCACTGGTTGCCTGCATACCACCCACCACCCGCTGTTGTAAGACTACAACTCCCAGCATGCCCTCACAGTGAGGACATGCTGGGAGTTGTAGTCTTGCAGTAGCTAGCTGGCGGGTGTTAAATGCGGCCGTGCTGCGGATGGTATATACGGGCGGCAAGTGGTATATGGGGGGACCATGTGGTGGTGGCATACTGCGGTCAGTGGGTGTCTGAGGGGGGCAGCGGGTGATAGATGCAGGTAGTGGGGAGCGGAGCCGGCCGGGAATCATGAATATAATACTATGGCATTGTCATTTCATTTTCCCCACCTGAAGCTGTGATTGGCTGAGGGGTCTCGGCAAATCATAGCTTCAGGAGGGAAATATGAAAATACAGTGCTGTAGTTTCATATTCATGGTAGCCGGCCGGGGAGCGGAGTGTTTGTCACCTATGCTGCAGGACTACAAATCCCAGCATGCCCTTACAGTAAGGACATGCTGGGAGTTGTAGTTGTGTGGTGAATGCAGGTGACAAGCGCTCTGCTCCCTGTCTGGTTCACAGAAATATGAAACTACGACACTGTAGTTTCATATTTCCCTCCTGAAGCTGGGATTGGCCGGCATATGAAATGAAAATGCTGCAGTATTATATTCAAGGTTCCCGGCCGGCTCCACTCCCCACCGCCCCCATCTATCACCCGCTGCCCCCTGCATACACCCACTGCCCGCAGTATGCCACCACCACGTGCCCCCTCCCCCATAAACCACCTGCGCACCACACAACTACAACTTGCTGTAAGGGCATGCTGGGGGGTGGGATATGTGGCAGTGGGTGACAAGCTTGCCTGTCACCCGCCCGCACATTTCCCACCAGCCCACGCCTAACAACTACAACTCCCAGCATGCCTTTACAGTGAGGACATGCTGGGAGCTGTAGTCATGCGGCGCAGGTGGGTGGGAGATAAGCGGGCTTCCCTGGCTGTTGCTAAACTATAACTCCCATGATGGGAGTTGTAGTTTAGGAACAGGGTGCCTCCAGCTGTTGCTAAATTGGAGGCTCGCTGTTGCTAAATTTCAACTCTGGTCAAGGGATGGGGGTTGTACTTTAGCAACTGCTGGAGGCACCATAAATGTATTAACATGTTTTTCGTGTTCTTTTCTTCTCATTTCAGATCCGTGTATGCCGAGGACTTCTTCAGATTCGGTTGATTACGTCGTTGACCAGTGTTTTTTTTGTTTAACATTACTAAAATGGTTAATGAGGGCTTGTGGGGGAGTGTTTTTTGGAACAAATTTTTTTTTTTCAATGTGTGGTGGTTTTTTTTTTTTAGTTTTCTTAACAGGATTAGTAGTGGAAGCTGTCTAATAGATGGAATCCATTACTAAGCAGGGCTTAGCATTGGCCACAAAAACAGCTAGCGCTAACCCCCAAATATTACCCTGGTACCCAACGCCACAGGGGTGCTGGCAAGAGTCGGTACCAACAGGCCCAGAACATCAAAAATGGCGCTCTTGAGCCTAGGCGGTAACAGGCTGGTGTTATTTAGGCTGGGGAGGGCCAGTAACAATGGTCTTCGCCCACCCTGGTTATGTCTGGCTGGTTGGTATCATGCTGTGAATGAAAATACGGAGAACCCTATGCATTTTTTTTATTATTATTTATGCAAAAAATGTGTGTGGTTCCTGGTATTTTCATTCTCAGCCAGATACCAACCAAGCAGCAACAACCTGACGTTACCAGGGTGGGCGAGAACCAATGTTACCTGCCGATACCTGCCCTCACTCTGAGACTGCCACTCTCGAGAATACTGGCCGCATATTGTCAGTAAGTGAACTATATCCCAACTTACAGGTACTATTGAATACTATCGAATATACCAACTATATTGTAAACTACCGCTCCCTGAACCTATCACACTGCAATTTACCTGTTAGGATTCGGCAGGCTGGATGTGGATCCTCTGTGTCAGCGAGGGATTGGCGTGGGCCGTGTCGGTGGACCGGTTCTAGGTTGCTACTGGTTTTCACCAGAGCCCGCCGCAAAGCGGGATGGTCTTGCTGCGGCGGTAGCAACCAGGTCGTATCCACCGGCAATGGCTCAACCTCGCTGACTGCTGAGAAGGCGTGGGACAGAAGGACTAGGCAGAGGCAAGGTCAGACGTAGCAGAAGGTCGGGGCAGGCGGCAAGGTTCGTAGTCAATAGCAATGGCAAGAGGTCAGGTACACTGGTAAGGCAAACACTGTAACGCTTTCTCTGGCACAAAGGCAACAAGATCCGGCAAGGAAGTGCATGGGAAGTGAGGTATATATGGACAGGGAGCAGGTGGAAGCTAATTAGACTGATTGGGCCATGCACCAATCATTGGTGCACTGGCCCTTTAAATCTTAGAGAGCTGGCGCGTGCGCCCTAAGGAGCGGAGCCGCGCACGCCAGGACGTGAGAGCCGGGGACCGGGACAGGTGAGTGACTTGGGATGCGATTCACGAGCAGGCGCGTCCCGCTATGCGAATCGCATCCCCGCTGGCAGTGTCAGTGCAGCGCTCCCGGTCAGCGGGTCTGACCGGGGCGCTGCAGAGAGAGAAACGCCGCGAGCGCTCCGGGGAGGAGCAGGGACCCGGAGCGCTCGGCGTAACATTACCGTGACTATCCTTTGAGGACTGGTAATATAATATCTATTATATATGTATTTTCTATGTCATGAGATTACCATAACACTGTGGCTAGCTTTTTGTGAACTGGTATTTCCTGTTTGACTTTGACATAATTCCATTTTGCTCCCTCCCACACATCAGCCATCCCACCCATTGAAACATAAATGAGCTGCATCCATTCAAAGACCTGTGGTTTTCAATCAGGGTGCCTACAGCTGTTGCATTAGTTGCAGATTGATCTCTCTCCCACCAAGCGATCGCTCCACCCATTGAAGTAGACAGGCTCCCTGTCATCAGCTGACTAGTGAGTCAGATCGCGGCCACATTGCAGCCTGGGAAATATCTGAGACAACAGTCATTTTGTATGCTGGTAAAAATAAATATAGGGGTCAAAATCACAGAATTGTGAGAAAACCGTCACACACAGGTACAGACACTATATTATGAACTACACTAATTTTACAGCCCCTATAGCATAGTCAAATAAAAAAAAAATCCTGGAATACCCCTTTAAAGGGGTAGTCCAGTGGTGAAAAACTTATCCCCTATCCTAAGGATAGGGGATAAGTTTGAGATCGCGGGGGGTCCGACCGCTGGGGCCCCCCGCGATCTCTCTGTACGGGGCCCCCTCTCTCTTCCGAGATAGCGGGTGTCGACCCCCGCACGAGGCGGCGGCCGACACGCCCCCTCAATACATCTCAATGGCAGAGCCCGAGATTGCCGAAGGCAGCGCTTCGGCTCTGCCATAGAGTTGTATTGAGGGGGCGTGTCGGCCGCCGCTTCGTGCGGAGGTCGACACGCCCCCTTCCCGCGGGCTGTCGGAGCTCCGTACAGGAGATCGCGGGGGGCCCCAGGGGTCGGACCCCCCGCGATCTACAACTTATCCCCTATCCTTAAGATAGGGGATAAGTTGTAAACCACTGAGTCACCACTGGACTACTCCTTTAATGAGCTCTGGTAAAGTGAAAGCTGAGCTTTGATTAGTTGTTATGGAGGCCTGGGATAAATGAAAGAAGCAACCTGATTGGTTGCTATGGGCAACTGCACCACTCTTCCTCTAGACAGGTTTTGATAAATCTCCCCCCCCTGTGTTTTTTGTAGTGTTGTTTGGTAAATTCACCAGTGATTTTTTTGGGTTGAAAAAAGGCTTCAGCTGGAAGTCAAAAGAAAATTAGAAAACACTATTGCTACAATGCTTTTATGTGCCATTTTTTTCCCTTGGTGTGCATGTTTATTGGGTTACTGGCAGTTTTTTTTTTGTTTGTTTTTTAACGCAGCAAAAAAACTTTTAATAAAAAATATTTTTTTTTTTCCAGAGAATGTGCCACTCTCCCACTGATAACAATAGATAACAAACACCCAACTACTTAGCTCCCCCGCTCCCCTGGTGCAGCAGCTGTCATATCTTCCAGTCACTGCTCCTCTGCTGTTTTTCCTACTTTTCCAATATGCTCTGTGATTGGCTGAGCTGGGAGTGGTGTGTCATCGGAAGAAAAAAAGAACAACACAGGGGCAGTGACCAAAAGATCTGACAGCTACAGTGCTTGGGGAGCGGGTGAGGTAAGTATGCAGGCGTTTAAAGAGAACCTGTGGTCAGGTGGGCGTGACGTTCAATTTATGAATATTTAGAATATGAATATGAGACTCAGGGGCGTAAATCAGGCTCATGGGTGTGAAAATGGGTCTGATGTGAACTAGGCTTAGGTGGTGTAAATATGAGGGGGTATAAAAAAAAACAACAATAAAAAAACAGTGTTGGGTACCAGAGGCTACAAAATTACATTTAAAAACTCTAATTGGATTTTTTCTAAATATTGACCAAAGGTCCTCTTTAAAGTATAAAGTGGTGTCACTCTTTGTAACTTAGTCCTAGATCAATAAAATTTAGGGGTTGAGGAATGATAGAAATTTCTATGTCAGGCATTAAAATTTGAGATACATTGCCAAAATAAAAAATAATTACATATAACATTCATTCATTTAATGAGCACCAACATATTCTGCAGCACTGTACAGAACATGTCAGAAAAAGCATAATAAAATCCTAGACTTGTGAATAATGAGTACGGATACCCTAAAATAACACTGGTGCGGTGCGATTTTAGTGAAATTTAGCTCGAGCATTTTTTCAATTTGCTATTTTAATACTTCCCCTTTTAATATTATGAACCAATACTTCCTGCTTTCTTCTACAGTTTCTTCTTTTGAAAGATTGTTTAACTGAAACCTTCTTATCACTCAAAATACGTTTACTGAGTGATACTTTTACTTTTATGTCCTCCTAATACTAGGCATATATTGTCTCCTGTTCCATCCACTGCATGCCTGACATCTTTAATTATTACAGAGTATTTACCAACCAGAGTGCCTCCAGGAGTTGCAAAACTACAACCCCCAGCATGCCTGGACAGCCAAAGGCTGATTGGGAAACACTGAAATATGGGAACAAAACTGACGTGGATATAGACATGTCAAGAATAAGGATGTGTAGATAGGCTTTACATATTTGCTTACTAAATGCAGAAAAATGTCATATTTAAAGTCATGGATATGCACCACATACTGTATATATTAGTACAATGTGTCTGCATACCACTGCATCCCCTATAGTTACGTTCCTGGTTGTTAGTGCCAGACGGGTTGGTCTGAGTATTTCAAAAACTGTGGATCTACTGGGATTTTGAAGCACAACCGTCTCTAGGGTTTACAGAGAAGAGTCTGAAAAAGAAAATATATCCAGTGAGCAGCAGGTGTGTGGATGAAAATGCCTTGTTGAGGACAATGGGTAGACTGGTTTAAGATGCCAAAAAGGCAACAGTAGTTAAAAAAAAACACTCGTTACAACTAGGGGTGTCCCGATACCGATACTAGTATCGGTATTGGGGCCGATACTCGGTATTTGCATGGTATCGGGGACTCGTCTAATGTCCCCGATACCATAGCCGATACCTGGTGGAGTGCTCCGCTGCTTCTCTGATCCGCATCATGCCGCAGCCCTGCTCCGCCGTCCCCTTTACTGCCGCTGCTCCGTTCTGCTGTGTGAATCATGTGGTCTTATGGAGGAGCATGTGACACTCACGTCACTCCACCTCCACTCCTTCGCCCAGCGTATTGCTACAGAGGAAGCAGAGTGATGTGTATGTCACATGCTCCTCCATAAGACCACATGATGCAGACGGCAGAACGGAGCAGCGGCAGTAAAGGGAACGGGACAGCGGAGTGGCAACAGGCAAGTAAGCAACTACAAGTGGGGTCCTCCTGGCTTCAAGGGAGGTCTTTCTGGCCAAAAGGGGGGTCCTGCTGGCTAAATGGGAGGTCCTGCTGGCGGCAAGGGGGGTCCTGCTGGCTGCAAGGGGGGTCCTGCTGGCTGCAAGGGGGGTCCTGCTGGCTGCAAGGCAGGTCCTGCTGGCTGCAAGGGGGACCCTGCTGGCTACGGGAGGGCTGATACAAATGTCTGCAGGGGGCTGTGGTCTATAGGGTGGGCTGCTGTCTAATGTCTGCAACTATCTATACTACTTACAAGGGGATACTACCTACTATTAAAGACAATCTTACGGCAGAGTCACCTGCACTAACTTCAATTTATAGGTAGATAGTGCAGGTCACCCGGTTTCTATTGCTGCTCACCATGTGGTCAATGGGGGATCGGACCGGATGCCTGCTGAAATCATTCAGGAGGCATCCCGTGCAAACGCCCAGGGGGGTCATTAGACCCCCCATGTTGGCGATCGCGGCAAATCGCAAGTGAATTCACACTTGTGATTTGCGTGATTCCGGGTCATTACGGGTCTATGGTGACCCGGAATATAAGGGGGATGGCGGTTGTCTAAGACACCCACGATCCCCCTGAAGGCATAGGAGTGAGTTGGCAGGGGTGCCACCCCTCCTATCCCTGCTATTGGTGGTCTAGACACGACCACCAATAGCAGATCGGTGGGCGGGGGGGGTTTACTTTCGTTTTCCCCGTCCTACCCACCCACAATAGGCGGGGCAGAACGGGGAACAGAAAGAGACCGGCGCCGAAGATCCACTTACCGATCCAGGCGGGCATCGGAGGCAGCGGGCGATGGAGATCGGCGGGCGGCGATGACGTGCGGCTGGATCCGACGGAAGCCGGTGAGTTGCCTAGCAACATCTGGAGGGTACAGTTTGAGACCATTATACAGTGGTCTTTAACTGTAGTCCTCCAGATGTTGCAAAACTACAACTCCGAGCATGCCCAGACAGCTGTTTGGGCATGCTGGAATATGTAGTTTTGCAACAGCTGGAGAGCTACAGTTAGAGACCACTATACAGTGATCTCCAAACTGTATTCCTCCAGATCTTGCAAAACTACAACTCCTAGCATGCCCAAACAGCTGTTTGCTGGCTGGGCTTGCTGGGATTTGTAGTTTTGCAACAGCTGGAGGACCACAGTTTGGTGATCACTTTGCAGTGTTCTCTAAAACTGTAGCCCTCCAGATGTTGCAAAACTGCAAATCCCAGCATGCCCACACAGAGATGGGGTTTAAATTTTGGGGGGCATTTTGTCCTATTACCCCAGTCAGTGATCCAGCAACTGATTCCTCCTCCAGTATAGCAAGAAATCCCAGGAGGAGGTCAGTGTTCAGTTTATTTATGTAGACAACAAAAGGAGGGTTTTCAATAGCCACTCCCATAGTACAGAGCCACGCCCATACATACAGTACAGAGCCACGCCCATACATACAGTCAGCATTAGGTTACAAGGTGATTCAGCCTACAGAAGATATGACAACACATGAATCTATGCCATATCGCACAATATGAAGGCAATGTGACAACTTAATATTTCCACGACAATAGTGGCTTCCTAAATGGGACATGCCCCCAAAAAACCATTTCAGCAAAATTTGCTTTTCAAAAGCCAAATGTGACTCCTTCTCTTCTGAGCATTGTAGTTCGCCCGCAAAGCATTTTACGTCCTAACATGGGGTATTTCCATACTCAGAAGAGATGGGGTTACAAATTTTGGGGGGCATTTTGTCCTATTATCCCTTGCATAAAATTTTAATTTGAGGGAAAACTAGCATTTTAGTGAAAAAAAATAAAAATCATTTACCATCCAACTTTATCGGAAAGTCGTCAAACACCTGTGGGGAGTTAATGCTCACTGGAACCCTTGTTACGTGCCTTAAGGGGTGTAGTTTCCAAAATAGTATGCCATGTTTTTTTTTTGTTTTTTTTTGCTGTTCTGGAACTATAGGGGCTTCCTAAATGTGACATGCCCCCCAAAAACCATTTCAGAAAAACTCACTCTCCAAAATCCCACTGTTGCTCGTTCCCTTCTGAGCTCTCTACTGCGCCCGCCGAACACTTGACATACACATATGAGGTATTTTCTTACTCGAGAAAAATTAGGTTACACATTTTAGGAAGATTTCTCTCCTTTTACCCATTGTAAAAATTCAATAACTGGGTCTACAAGAACATGCGAGTGTAAAAAATGAAGATTTTGAATTTTCTCCTTCAATTTGCTGCTATTCCTGTGAAACACCGAAAGGATTAACAAACCTTTTGAATGTAATTTTGAATACTTTGAGGGGTGTGGTTTTTATAATGGGGTCATTTGTGGGGTATTTCTAATATGAAGGCCCTTCAAATCCACTTCAAAACAGAACTGGTCCCTGAAAAATTTCGATTTACAAAATTTTGTGAAAAATTGGAAAATTGCTGCTATACTTTGAAGCCCTCTGGTGTCTTCCAAAAGTAAAAACATGTCAACTTTATGATGGAAACATAAAGTAGACATATTGTATATGTGAATCAATATAGAATTTATTTGGAATATTCATTTTCCTTGTAAGCAGAGAGCTTCAAAGTAAAAAAAAAAATATGCAAAATTTTCAATTTTTTCATCAAATTTGGGAATTTTTCCCCAAGAAATTATGCAAATCGACAAAATTTTACCACTAACATAAAGTAGAATATGTCACGAAAAAACAGTCTCGGAATCAGAATGAAAGGTAAAAGCATCCCAGAGTTATTAATGCTTAAAGTGAAAGTGGTCAGATGTGCAAAAAATGGCCGTGTCCTACAGTGAAAATTGGCTGGGTCCTTAAGAGGTTAAATCCAACCGTCGACCCATTGAAACATAAATGAGCTGCATCCAGTCAAAAGACCTGTGGTTTTCAATCAGGGTGCCTACAGCTGTTGCATTAGTTGCTGATTGATCTCGCTCCCACCAAGCGATCGCTCCACCAATTGAAGCAGACAGGCTCCCTGTCATCAGCTGACTAGTGAAGTCAGGTCTCGGCTGCATTGCAACCTGGGAAAAATCTGAGACAACAGTCATTTTGTATGCTGTTAAAAATAAATATTGGAGTGAAAATCACATAAGAATTGTGAGAAAACCATCACACACAGGTACAGACACTATATTATGAACTACACTAACTTTACAGCCCCTGTAGCATAGTCAAATAAAAATAAAATCCTGGAATACCCCTTTAACAAGAATAGTATGGGACATTATGGACAAGGCAGGAGATATGCAGCTGTGTAGGGCTAGTAGTAGTAGAGGCAATACAGTATAAAACATGATGACAAAAAAGTAATGTGTAGCTGTGTAGGACTAGTAGTAATAGTAATAAAGTAGTAGTACAGTATGATATATAATAAACAAGGTAGGAGACGTGCAGCTGTTTAGGGGGAGTAGTAGAAGCAGCAGCACAGTATGGATGATGGATAGTGCAGATGTATGGCTCTGGTGAGCTAGTATTAGAGTAGTACAGCATGGAACATGCCTTCCTCAGTCCCTACTGAGTTGATCCAGAGGAAGGCAAAAAACCCTCATACTAGAGGTAAAAATTCCTTCCCGACTCCAAACATATGTGACTGTGTAGGGCTAGTAGAAGGATTAGCAGCAGCACAGTATAGATGATGGATAGTGCAGATGTATGACTGTGGAGGGCTCGTATTAGAGTAGTACAACATAAATGTAGCCGTAAAAATAAATGTAGCCCGAAAAATTGTAACCCCAATAATTCAAAAAATCCCATTAGCCCCAATAACTCAATAACTACAATAAGCCCCATTAACTCAAAAAATTCCATTAGCCCCAATAACTTAAATAACAACGTTAGACCCAATAACTCAAAAAATCCCATTAGCCCCAATAACTTAAATAGTACAATTAGCCCTTATAACTCAAATAATAACATTAACCCCAATAACTCAGAAAATCCCATTAGTGAGACTATATGTGTAAAACTTAATGGAAATGTAAAGTGTATGTTCACAAATGCCAGAAGCCTAGCAAATAAAATTGGGGAGCTTGAGGCCATGATACTGGAGGAACATATTGATATAGTTGGGGTCACTGAGACATGGCTGGACTCCTCGCATGACTGGGCTGTTAATCTGCAGGGGTTTACATTGTTTCGCAAGGATAGAATGAACAGAAAAGGTGGTGGAGTCTGTCTGTATGTAAGAAGTGGTATGAAAGTCAGTGTGAACGATGCCATAGTGTGTGATGATTTTGAGGATGTGGAATCATTGTGGGTAGAATTACAAAAGGAGGGAAATACTGAAAAAATAGTATTTGGTGTAATCTACAGACCCCCTAATATCACTGAATATCGGCTGCATAAACAAATAGAGAGGGCTGCCCGGGCAGGTACAGTGGTAATCAGGGGCGTACCTAGAGCATTTGGCACCCGGGGCGGACCCTTTGTTTGGCACCCCCCCCCCACACACACACACACGCACCCCCCCCCTTAATTACACCCCCTCCCTCCCCTCCCCCCAAGAGCGGACTGACAACACTCGGGGCCCCCGGACCAAAAAAAGGCAAGGTCCCCTGCTAGGCTCTGCAGCTCGTCAATCTTCTGCCATGCTCCTATTGCACCCAAATCCCACACACAATAAACTAAAATTTATATATATAAGAAACACTTTAACGTAGGTAAATTTCCATGACCAATAATACTGGTATACAAGGAGTTAATATATACCACCACACAATAACTGGATAATACCGCCATAATGTACTGAATAAAACCGCTATATACAGACCAGTATACTATAAAGGATCTGTATAGAATATAAGTGATTATATACTGGACCATATGGCGGTAGATATCAGCTGTACACAGGATGTATATACCATATAAGTGATTACAGTTACATTTTGGGACTCACAATTACATCTTTTCTGATCAGCGGCGTCCTCTTTCCTTTTCTTCTCCGTCCGGATAAGACCGCCATGTGGATCTCTTAACATCTGCAGGAAAAACATGTCAGACTCTGCATATATTCAGTGCCCTCCTCTACACAATCTTCCCATCTATAGGCCCACAATCTGTAATAATGCCCTCCTTGGTGTCCTGCACAGTAAAAGGGCAGGTAGGTAGGTAGCCAGGTAACCCCCTCTTTCCCATAGGTATATGCAGAGTTACACCCCCCCCTCTTTCCCATAGGTATATGCAGAGCTACACCCCCCCTCTTTCCCATAGGTATATGCAGAGCTACACCCCCCCCCCCTCTTTCCCATAGGTATATTTAGGGCTGGGCGGTATACCGGTTCATACCGAATACCAAATTTTTTGGGCTGCACGATATGGATTTTCCCCCATACCGCAATACCGGTTGGGCCCCTCCCCCTCGGGAATGTATTATCAGCCTAGCACAGCGCTGTCCCCGGGGAACTAATCCTATGTTACCCGTCAGCACTGTTCTGCTCCCCCCAATTAATGATCAGCCCAGCGGGGTACTACTCACATATGTCAAGCACTGCCCTCCTCCTCTTTGTTGGGGGCCGCCGGGCGCCGGAACTCTATACTGTACGCCAGTGGTCTCCAACCTGCAGACCTCCAGATGTTGCAAAACTACAACTCCCAGCATTCCCGGACAGCCGGCGATGGAACTCTCTGTACGCCAGTGGTCTCCAACCTGCGGACCTCCAGTTGTTGCAAAACTACAACTCCCAGCATGCCCGGACAGCCAACGGCTGTCCGGGCATGCTGGGAGTTGTAGTTTTGCAACAGCTGGAGGTCTGCAGGTTTGAGACCACTGCTGTATGCTGTATACCTATGCCCGGGCTGCAAAAGATACAGAAAATAAACTTAACTCACCCACGTCGGCCGCATGCTGGGGACGGGAATGCCGGACAGCCGTCAGCCTATCACCGGCCAGAGCGATACCCCGCCTTGGCCAGTGATAGGCTGAGCCCACTGTCATGTATGAAGCCGGCTTCTTACATGACAGTGGGCTCAGCCTATCACTGGCAGGGTCGGGGCATCGCTCTGGCCGGTGATAGGCTGACGGCTGTCCGGCGTCCGACGTGGGTGAGTTAAGTTTATTTTCTGTATCTTTTGCAGCCCGGGCATAGGTATACAGCGTACAGCAGTGGTCTCAAACCTGCGGACCTCCAGCTGTTGCAAAACTACAACTCCTAGCATGCCCGGACAGCCATTCTGGGAGTTGTAGTTTTGCAACAACTGGAGGTCCGCAGGTTGGAGACCACTGGCGTACAGTGAGTTCCATCGCCGGAGCCCCCAACAAAGAGGAGGAGGGCAGTGCTTGACATATGTGAGTAGTACCCCGCTGGGCTGATCATTAATTGGGGGGAGCAGAATAGCGCTGGCGGGTCACATGATTTTGGGGGGGGAAATACCGTTATATACCGTGGAACCGCCGTAAGTAAAAAAAAATACCGTGATACACATATATGGTCATACCGCCCAGCCCTAGGTATATGCAGAGCACCCCCCTCTCCCCCCTTCCCTATAGGTATATGCAGAGCACCCCCCTCCCCCCTTCCCTATAGGTAAATGCAGAGCACCCCCCCCTCTCCCCCCTTCCCTATAGGTATATGCAGAGCACCCCCCTCCCCTATAGGTATATGCAGAGCACCCCCCCTCCCCCCTTCCCTATAGGTAAATGCACAGCACCCCCCCTCTCCCCTATAGGTAAATGGAGAGCACCCCCCCTCTCCCCCTTCCCTTTAGGTAGATGCAGATCACCCCCCCTCTCCCCCCCTTCCCTATAGGTAAATGCAGAGCACCCCCCCTCCCTATAGGTAAATGCAGAGCACCCCCTCCCCCCTTCCCTATAGGTATATGCAGAGCACCCCCCCTTCCCTATAGGTAAATGCAGAGCACCCCCCCGTCCCTCTAGGTAAATGGAGAGCACACCCCCTCTCCCTCCCTTCCCTTTACGTGAATGCAGAGCACCCCCCTCCCCCCTTCCCTATAGGTAAATGCAGAGCACCCCCCTCCCTCTCCCCCCCTTCCCTATAGGTAAATGCAGAGCACCCCCCTCTCCCCCCCTTCCCTATAGGTAAATACAGAGCACCCCCCCTCTCCCCCCTTCCCTATAGGTAAATGTAGAGCCCCCCCTCTCCCCCCTTTCCTATAGGTAAATGCAGAGAACCCCCCTCCCTCTCCCCCCCCTTCCCTATAGGTAAATGCAGAGCACCCCCTCCCCCTCTCTTCCCTATAGGTAAATGCAGAGCACCCCCCCCTTTCCTATAGGTAAATGCAGAGCGCACCCCCCCTCTCCCCCCCCCCTTCCCTATAGGTAAATGCAGAGCACCCCCCCTTTCCTATAGGTAAATGCAGAGTGCACCCCCCCTCTCCCCCCCCCCTTCCCTATAGGTAAATGCGAAAAAAAAAGGATGCTCACCTGACGTCCCCCGCATCTTCTCCCCTCCACAGTACAGGCGCCGATGAGTGACGTCACCGGCGCCTGTACTGCGTGCTGCGTGGGGGCGGAGGTCACGTCTCCTCTGTGTAGCTGCAGATGCGGCACACACAGAGGGGACGCCTTCTCCTGTATGTGCGTGTATCGCGCATACAGGAGAATGTAGCGCTGTCAGCTGAGGATCTGGGACGAGTGTCCCGGACCTCAGCAGCGGCGGCGGCGGGTCAGTCCGCCCCTGGCACCCCCCTTGAGAATGGCACCCGGGGCGGATCGCCCCCCCCTGCCCCCCCCCCCCCCCCCCTTGGTACGCCACTGGTGGTAATAATGGGAGATTTTAACTATCCAGATATAGATTGGGGCCGGGGGCTGGCTAAAACTACAAAGGGGAGAAAATTCCTAAATTTATTGCAGGATAATTTTACGGGCCAGTTTGTGGAGGACCCAACAAGAAGTGATGCCTTGTTGGATCTGATCATTTCCAACAACGCAGAGCTGGTTGGTAATGTAACTGTGAGGGAAAACCTTGGTAATAGCGACCACAATATAGTTACTTTTGACTTAAAATGTAAAAAACAAAGACAGACGGGGAAAGCAAAAACATATAACTTTAAAAAGGCAAACTTCCCTGGGCTGAGAGCTGCACTACAGGACATAGACTGGGGGGAGGTGTTCTCAAATACTGATACAGAAGGTAAATGGGACATCTTTAAATCAACTCTAAATAACTATGCAGCTAAATATATACCAAAGGGGAACAAATATAAACGATTAAAACTAAATCCTACATGGCTGACAAATTGTCACGATGCCGGCTGGCAGGTAGTGGATCCTCTGTGCCAGAGAGGGATTGGCGTGGACCGTGCTAGTGGACCGGTTCTAAGCCACTACTGGTTTTCACCAGAGCCCGCCGCAAAGCGGGATGGTCTTGCTGCGGCGGTAGTGACCAGGTCGTATCCACTAGCAACGGCTCACCTCTCTGGCTGCTGAAGATAGGCGCGGTACAAGGGAGTAGGCAAAAGCAAGGTCGGACGTAGCAGAAGGTCGGGGCAGGCAGCAAGGATCGTAGTCAGGGGCAACGGCAGAAGGTCTGGAATCACAGGCAAGGAACACACAAGGAACGCTTTCACTGGCACTAAGGCAACAAGATCCGGCGAGGGAGTGAAGGGGAAGTGAGGTGATATAGGGGAGTGCACAGGTGTAAAGACTAATTGGAACCACTGCGCCAATCAGCGGCGCAGTGGCCCTTTAAATCGCAGAGACCCGGCGCGCGCGCGCCCTAGGGAGCGGGGACGCGCGCGCCGGGACAGAACAGACGGAGAGCGAGTCAGGTAGGGGAGCCGGGGTGCGCATCGCGAGCGGGCGCTACCCGCATCGCGAATCGCATCCCGGCTGGCAGCGGAATCGCAGCGCCCCGGGTCAGAGGACGTGACCGGAGCGCTGCCGCGGGGAGAGTGAAGCGAGCGCTCCGGGGAGGAGCGGGGACCCGGAGCGCTCGGCGTAACAGTACCCCCCCCCTTGGGTCTCCCCCTCTTCTTAGAGCCTGGGAACCTGAGGAGCAGACTTTTGTCTAGGATGTTGTCCTCAGGTTCCCAGGATCTCTCTTCAGGACCACAACCCTCCCAGTCCACTAAAAAAAAATTTTTCCCTCTGACCTTTTTGGCAGCTAAAATTTCTTTGACCGAGAAGATGTCCGAGGAGCCGGAAACAGGAGTGGGAGGAACAGATTTGGGAGAAAAACGGTTGAGGATGAGTGGTTTGAGAAGAGAGACGTGAAAGGCATTAGGGATACGAAGAGAGGGAGGAAGAAGAAGTTTATAAGAGACAGGATTAATTTGACACAAAATTTTGAAAGGACCAAGATAGCGTGGTCCCAACTTGTAGCTAGGGACACGGAAGCGGACATATTTAGCGGAGAGCCATACCTTGTCTCCAGGGGAAAAAACGGGGGGAGCTCTTCTTTTCTTATCCGCGAACTTCTTCATGCGTGATGAAGCCTGTAAGAGAGAATTTTGGGTCTCTCTCCATATGATGGAAAGGTCACGAGAAATTTCATCCACAGCGGGCAGACCAGAGGGCAAGGGAGTAGGGAGGGGGGGAAGAGGGTGACGGCCGTACACCACGAAAAATGGGGATTTGGAGGAAGACTCAGAGACCCTGAAGTTATACGAGAATTCGGCCCATGGGAGGAGATCTGCCCAGTCATCCTGGCGGGAGGAAACAAAATGTCGCAAATAATCACCCAAGATCTGGTTAATCCTTTCTACTTGTCCATTGGACTGGGGATGATATGCAGAAGAAAAATTTAATTTAATCTTGAGTTGTTTACAGAGAGCCCTCCAGAATTTAGACACGAATTGGACGCCTCTATCCGAGACAATCTGCGTAGGCAATCCGTGAAGACGAAAAATGTGTACAAAAAATTGTTTAGCCAACTGAGGCGCAGAAGGAAGACCAGGAAGAGGGATGAAATGTGCCATTTTGGAGAATCGATCAACGACCACCCAAATAACAGTGTTGCCACGGGAAGGGGGTAAATCAGTAATAAAATCCATACCAATCAGAGACCAAGGCTGTTCGGGGACAGGCAGAGGATGAAGAAAACCAGCGGGCTTCTGGCGAGGAGTCTTATCCCGGGCACAGATAGTGCAGGCTCGCACAAAGTCCACAACATCCGTCTCCAGAGTCGGCCACCAATAGAAGCGGGAGATGAGTTGCACAGATTTCTTGATACCCGCATGACCTGCGAGATGGGAGGAGTGACCCCATTTGAGGATTCCGAGGCGTTGGCGAGGAGAAACAAAGGTCTTTCCTGGAGGAGTCTGCCTGATGGAGGCAGGAGAAGTGGAGATCAGGCAGTCAGGTGGAATGATGTGTTGCGGAGAGAGTTCAACTTCTGAGGCATCCGAGGAACGAGAGAGAGCATCGGCCCTAATGTTCTTATCGGCAGGACGAAAGTGAATCTCAAAATTAAATCGGGCAAAGAACAGAGACCACCGGGCCTGGCGAGGATTCAGCCGTTGGGCAGACTGGAGGTAGGAGAGGTTCTTGTGGTCGGTGTAGATAATAACAGGAGAACTTGATCCCTCCAGCAGATGCCTCCATTCCTCAAGTGCTAATTTAATGGCTAGAAGCTCTCGATCCCCGATGGAGTAGTTCCTCTCCGCTGGAGAGAAGGTCCTAGAGAAAAAACCACAAGTGACAGCATGCCCGGAAGAATTTTTTTGTAGAAGAACAGCTCCAGCTCCCACTGAGGAGGCATCAACCTCCAATAGGAAGGGTTTGGAAGGGTCAGGTCTGGAGAGGACGGGAGCCGAAGAAAAGGCAGACTTGAGTCGTTTAAAGGCGTCTTCTGCTTGAGGAGGCCAGGACTTGGGATCAGCATTTTTTTTGGTTAAAGCCACGATAGGAGCCACAATGGTAGAAAAATGTGGAATAAATTGCCTGTAATAATTGGCGAACCCCAAAAAGCGTTGGATAGCACGGAGTCCGGAGGGGCGTGGCCAATCTAAGACGGCAGAGAGTTTGTCTGGATCCATCTGTAGTCCCTGGCCAGAGACCAAATATCCTAGAAAAGGAAGAGATTGGCATTCAAACAGACATTTCTCAATTTTGGCATAGAGTTGGTTGTCACGAAGTCTCTGAAGAACCATACGGACATGCTGGCGGTGTTCTTCTAGATTGGCAGAAAAAATTAGGATATCGTCCAGATATACAACAACACAGGAGTATAACAGATCACGAAAAATTTCATTGACAAAGTCTTGGAAGACGGCAGGGGCGTTGCACAGTCCAAAGGGCATGACCAGATACTCAAAGTGTCCATCTCTGGTGTTAAATGCCGTTTTCCACTCGTCCCCCTCTCTGATGCGGATGAGGTTATAGGCGCCTCTTAAGTCCAATTTAGTGAAGATGTGGGCACCTTGGAGGCGATCAAAGAGTTCAGAGATGAGGGGTAAGGGGTAGCGGTTCTTAACCGTGATTTTATTAAGACCGCGGTAGTCAATGCAAGGACGAAGGGAGCCATCCTTTTTGGACACAAAGAAAAATCCGGCTCCGGCAGGAGAGGAGGATTTACGGATAAAGCCCTTTTTTAGATTCTCCTGGACGTATTCGGACATGGCAAGAGTCTCTGGGGCAGAGAGAGGATAAATTCTGCCCCGGGGTGGAGTAGTGCCCGGGAGGAGGTCGATAGGGCAATCATAAGGCCTGTGAGGAGGTAGAGTCTCAGCTTGTTTTTTGCAGAAAACATCCGCGAAGTCCATATAGGCCTTAGGGAGACCGGTTACTGGAGGAACCACAGAGTTACGGCAAGGGTTACTGGGAACCGGTTTTAGACAGTTCTTGGAACAAGAGGACCCCCAACTCTTGATCTCCCCAGTGGACCAATCCAGGGTAGGGGAATGAAGTTGAAGCCAGGGAAGACCAAGGAGAATTTCCGAGGTGCAATTGGGGAGGACCAAAAGTTCAATCCTCTCATGATGAGATCTGATGCTCATAAGAAGGGGCTCCGTGCGGAAACGTATGGTACAGTCCAATCTTTCATTATTTACACAATTGATGTAGAGGGGTCTGGCGAGACTGGTCACCGGGATGTTGAACCTGTTGACGAGAGAGGCCAAAATAAAATTTCCTGCAGATCCAGAGTCCAAGAAGGCCACTGTAGAGAAGGAGAAGGCAGAGGCAGACATCCGCACAGGCACAGTAAGACGTGGAGAAGCAGAGTAGACATCAAGGACTGTCTCACTTTTGTGCGGAGTCAGCGTACGTCTTTCCAGGCGGGGAGGACGGATAGGACAATCTCTCAGGAAGTGTTCGGTACTAGCACAGTACAGGCAGAGGTTCTCCATACGGCGTCGTGTCCTCTCTTGAGGTGTCAGGCGAGACCGGTCGACCTGCATAGCCTCCACGGCGGGAGGCACAGGAACAGATTGCAGGGGACCAGAGGAGAGAGGAGCTGAGGAGGAGAAACGCCTCGTGCGAACAGAGTCCATATCTTGGCGGAGTTCCTGACGCCTTTCGGAAAAACGCATGTCAATGCGAGTGGCTAGGTGAATAAGTTCATGTAGATTAGCAGGAATTTCTCGTGCGGCCAGAACATCTTTAATGTTGCTGGATAGGCCTTTTTTGAAGGTCGCGCAGAGGGCCTCATTATTCCAGGACAATTCTGAAGCAAGAGTACGGAATTGTACGGCATACTCGCCAACGGAAGAATTACCCTGGACCAGGTTCAACAGGGCAGTCTCAGCAGAAGAGGCTCGGGCAGGTTCCTCAAAGACACTTCGGATTTCCGAGAAGAAGGAGTGTACAGAGGCAGTGACGGGGTCATTGCGGTCCCAGAGCGGTGTGGCCCATGACAGGGCTTTTCCGGACAGAAGGCTGACTACGAAAGCCACCTTAGACCTTTCAGTGGGAAACAGGTCCGACATCATCTCCAGATGCAGGGAACATTGGGAAAGAAAGCCACGGCAAAACTTAGAGTCCCCATCAAATTTATCCGGCAAGGATAAGCGTATCCCAGGAGCGGCCACTCGCTGCGGAGGAGGTGCAGGAGCTGGCGGAGGAGATGACTGCTGAAGCTGTGGTAGTAACTGTTGTAGCATAACGGTCAGTTGAGACAGCTGTTGGCCTTGTTGCGCTATCTGTTGTGACTGCTGGGCGACCACCGTGGTGAGGTCAGCGACAACTGGCAGAGGAACTTCAGCGGGATCCATGGCCGGATCTACTGTCACGATGCCGGCTGGCAGGTAGTGGATCCTCTGTGCCAGAGAGGGATTGGCGTGGACCGTGCTAGTGGACCGGTTCTAAGCCACTACTGGTTTTCACCAGAGCCCGCCGCAAAGCGGGATGGTCTTGCTGCGGCGGTAGTGACCAGGTCGTATCCACTAGCAACGGCTCACCTCTCTGGCTGCTGAAGATAGGCGCGGTACAAGGGAGTAGGCAAAAGCAAGGTCGGACGTAGCAGAAGGTCGGGGCAGGCAGCAAGGATCGTAGTCAGGGGCAACGGCAGAAGGTCTGGAATCACAGGCAAGGAACACACAAGGAACGCTTTCACTGGCACTAAGGCAACAAGATCCGGCGAGGGAGTGAAGGGGAAGTGAGGTGATATAGGGGAGTGCACAGGTGTAAAGACTAATTGGAACCACTGCGCCAATCAGCGGCGCAGTGGCCCTTTAAATCGCAGAGACCCGGCGCGCGCGCGCCCTAGGGAGCGGGGCCGCGCGCGCCGGGACAGAACAGACGGAGAGCGAGTCAGGTAGGGGAGCCGGGGTGCGCATCGCGAGCGGGCGCTACCCGCATCGCGAATCGCATCCCGGCTGGCAGCGGAATCGCAGCGCCCCGGGTCAGAGGACGTGACCGGAGCGCTGCCGCGGGGAGAGTGAAGCGAGCGCTCCGGGGAGGAGCGGGGACCCGGAGCGCTCGGCGTAACAGTACCCCCCCCCTTGGGTCTCCCCCTCTTCTTAGAGCCTGGGAACCTGAGGAGCAGACTTTTGTCTAGGATGTTGTCCTCAGGTTCCCAGGATCTCTCTTCAGGACCACAACCCTCCCAGTCCACTAAAAAAAAATTTTTCCCTCTGACCTTTTTGGCAGCTAAAATTTCTTTGACCGAGAAGATGTCCGAGGAGCCGGAAACAGGAGTGGGAGGAACAGATTTGGGAGAAAAACGGTTGAGGATGAGTGGTTTGAGAAGAGAGACGTGAAAGGCATTAGGGATACGAAGAGAGGGAGGAAGAAGAAGTTTATAAGAGACAGGATTAATTTGACACAAAATTTTGAAAGGACCAAGATAGCGTGGTCCCAACTTGTAGCTAGGGACACGGAAGCGGACATATTTAGCGGAGAGCCATACCTTGTCTCCAGGGGAAAAAACGGGGGGAGCTCTTCTTTTCGGGGAGGAGCGGGGACCCGGAGCGCTCGGCGTAACACAAATGATGTTAAAAGAGCAAAAAAACAACAAAAAAATAGCCTTCAAAAAATTCAAATCTGATGGGTCAGCTAGAACATTTAAACAGTACAAGGAGCTTAATAAAATCTGTAAAAATGTAATAAAAACTGCAAAAATTCTAAATGAGAGACAGGTGGCCAAAGAAAGCAAAGCTAATCCTAAATATTTTTTTAGATATATAAATACAAAAAAAAAAGGACAGAGCATGTAGGAACCCTTAATAAAGATAATGGGGAGGTTGTCACGGGCGATCAAGAGAAGGCGGAGCTACTGAATGGGTTCTTTAGTTCTGTATATACTATGAAAGAAGGAGGAGCTGACATTGGCCAGGTCAGTGCTGGTAACACATCATGTAATGTACTGAACTGGCTTAACCCCTTAACGACGCAGGACGTATATTTACGTCCTGCGCCGGCTCCCGCGATATGAAGCGGGATCGCGCCGCGATCCTGCATCATATCGCGTCGGTCCCGGCGCTCATCAACGGCCGGGACCCGCGGTTAATACCAAACATCGCCGATTGCGGCGATGTGCGGTATTAACCCTTTAGAAGCGGCGGTAAAAGCTGACCACCGCTTCTAAAGTGAAACTGAAAGTGACCCGGCTGCTCAATCGGGCTGTTCGGGACCGCCGCGGTGAAATCGCGGCGTTCCGAACAGCTGACCGGACACCGGGAGGGCCCTTACCTGCCTCCTCGGTGTCCGATCGAGGAATGACTGCTCCGTGCCTGAGATCCAGGCAGGAGTAGTCAAGCGCCGATAATGCTGATCCCAGGCGTGTTAATACACACCAGTGATCAGCATAGGAGATCAGTGTGTGCAGTGTTATAGGTCCCTATGGGGGCTATAACACTGCAAAAAAAATGTAAAAAAAAAGTGTTAATAAAGGTCATTTAACCCCTTCCCTAATAAAAGTTTGAATCACCCCCCTTTTCCCATAAAAAAATAAAACAGTGTAAAAAAAAAAAAAATAAACATATGTGGTATCGCCGCGTGCGTAAATGTCCGAACTATAAAAATATATCATTAATTAAACCGCACGGTCAATAGCGTACGCGCAAAAAAATTCCAAAGTCCAAAAAAGCTTATTTTGGTCACTTTTTATACCATTAAAAAAATGAATAAAAAGTGATCAAAAAGTCCGATCAAAACAAAAATCATACCGATAAAAACTTCAGATCACGGTGCAAAAAATGAGTCCTCATACCGCCCTGTACGTGGAAAAAAAAAAAGTTATAGGGGTCAGAAGATGACATTTTTAAATGTATAAATTTTCCTGCATGTAGTTATGATTTTTTCCAGAAGTGCGACAAAATCAAACCTATATAAGTAGGGTATCATTTTAACCGTATGGACCTACAGAATAAAGATAAGGTGTAATTTTTACCGAAATATGCACTGCGTAGAAACGGAATCCCCCAAAAGTTACAAAATGGCGTTTTTTTTCCGATTTTGGCGCACAATGATTTTTTTTTCCATTTCGCCGTGCATTTTTGGGTAAAATGACTAATGTCACTGCAAAGTAGAATTGGCGACGCAAAAAATAAGCCATAATATGGATTTTTAGGTGGAAAATTGAAAGGGTAATGATTTTTAAAAGGTAAGGAGGAAAAAATGAAAGTGCA
Source organism: Hyla sarda (assembly GCF_029499605.1). Taxonomy (NCBI): domain Eukaryota; kingdom Metazoa; phylum Chordata; class Amphibia; order Anura; family Hylidae; genus Hyla; species Hyla sarda. The sequence goes on from NC_079190.1 coordinate 77,925,508, forward strand.
AAAACGGAAAAACCCTGAGTCCTTAAGGGGTTAATGTAGAAATGGTACAAGGTAAATTAAGTAAAGTAAATGTAAGCAAATCTCCAGGACCGGATGGACTACACCCAAGAGTTCTTAGAGAGGTAAGTTCAGTAATATCTGTACCCTTGTTCATGATATTTAGAGATTCTCTGGTGTCTGGTATTGTGCCAAGGGACTGGCGCAAGGCGAATGTGGTACCAATCTTCAAGAAGGGCCCTAGGTCTTCGCCAGGCAATTATAGACCGGTAAGTTTAACGTGCATTGTGGGTAAATTGTTTGAAGGACTTATATGGGATTACATACAGGAATACATAGGGGATAATTGTATTATAAGTGATAGCCAGCATGGGTTTACTAAGGATAGAAGTTGTCAAACCAATCTAATTTGCTTTTATGAAGAGGTGAGTAGAAGCCTTGACAGAGGAATGGCTGTGGATATAGTGTTTCTGGATTTTGCTAAAGCATTTGATACTGTCCCTCATAGACGTCTGACAGGTAAGTTAAGGTCTTTGGGCTTGGAAACTTTAGTTTGTAACTGGATTGAACACTGGCTCATGGATCGTACCCATAGAGTGGTGGCCAATAATTCGTACTCTGATAGGTCCACGATTATTAGTGGTGTACACCAAGGTTCTGTACTGGGCCTGCTGTTGTTTAAATTATTTATCAATGATATAGAGGATGGTATTAGCAGCTCTGTTTCTATCTTTGCAGATGACACCAAGCTTTGTAGCACAGTACAGTCTATAGAGGATGTGCATAAGTTACAAGATGACTTGGATAGACTAAGTGTCTGGGCATCCACTTGGCAAATGAGGTTTAATGTGGATAAATGTAAAGTTATGCATCTGGCTGCAAATAACATGCATGCGTCATATGTCTTAGGGGGATTAAACTGGCAGAGTCACTGGTAGAGAAGGATCTGGGTGTTCTTGTAGATCACAGACTTCAGAATAGCATGCAATGTCAGGCTGCTGCTTCCAAAGCCAGCAGGATATTGTCATGTATCAAAAGAGGTATGGACTCAAGGGACAGGGATATAATACTCCCCCTTTATAAAGCATTGGTACGGCCTCACCTGGAATATGTTGTTCAGTTTTGGTCACCTGTCCATAAAAGGGACATCGCGGAGCTGGAAAGGGTGCAGAGACGTGCGACTAAACTAATAAGGGGCATGGAACATTTTAGCTACGAGGAACAATTAAAGGAGTTACAATTGTTTAGTCCTGAGAAGAGACATTTAAGGGGGGATATGATAAACGTATATAAGTATATAAATGGCCCATACAAAAAATATGGAGAAAAACTGTTCCAGGTTAAACCCCCCCAAAGGACGAGGGGGCACTCTCTCCGTCTGGAGAAGAAAAGGTTTAGTCTAAAGGGGCGACACGCCTTCTTTACCATAAGAACTGTGAATTTATGGAACAGTCTACCTCAGGAACTGGCAACAGCAGGAACAATTAATAGCTTTAAAACAGGGTTAGATACATTCTTGAAACAAAATAACATTAATGCTTATGCAGAATTATAAAACTACATCCCTTTCCCTTATCCCCTTACACCCTTCCCTTCTATTCCCTGGTTGAACTTGATGGACGTATGTCTTTTTTCAACCATACTAACTATGCAACTGTGTAACATGGAACATGCCTTCCTCAGTCCCTACTGAGTTGATCCAGAGGAAGGCAAAAAACCCTCATACTAGAGGTAAAAATTCCTTCCCGACTCCAAATATGGCAGTCAGAATAAATCCCTGGATCAACATTCTGTCCCTATAAATCTAGTATACATAACCAGCTATGTTATTTCACTTCAAAAATTCATCCAGGCTCCTTTTGAACTCTTTTACTGAATTCACCATGACTACCTCCTCTGTAAGAGAGTACCACAGTTTCACTGCCCTTAAAGTAAAGAACCCCCATCTGTTCTGGTATAAAAACCTTCTTTCCTCTAAACGTAGAGGATGCCCCCTTGTTATAGATACAGTTCTGGGTATAAATAGGTCATGGAAGAGATCTCTGTACTGTCCCCTGATATATTTATACATAGTTATTAGGTCGCCCCTAAGCCGTGTTTTTTCTAAACTAAATAAACCCAATTCTCATAATCTTTCTGGGTACGGTAGTCCTCCCATTCCCCTTATTACTCCATCTGTCCATCTTTGAACCCTCTCCAGCTCCACTGTATCTTTCTTGTACCCTTGTGCCCTGTACACAGTATTCCATGTGTGGTCTGACTAGTGATTTGTACAGCGGTAGAATTATTTCCTTGTTGTGCACCTCGTTATTTTATTTGCTTTGGCAGCAGCTGTCCGACACTGGTCATTACACCTAAATTTACTGTTAACTAAGACTCCTAAGTCCATTTCCACATCAGTTGTCCGAAGTGGTCTCCCATTTAATACGTAATCCCAGCCCGGATTTTTCCTCCCCATGTGTATTACTGATTTGGATGCGTTCCAAGTGACCGCTCTAGGTTGATGTCTTGAGCTAAATTAGATAAATGCGTGCACGGAGAAAACATACGCTGACTCTCTCATTGGGGCAAAGCAGTTCTGATTTATTATATAGCATATACACAAGATATATTCTTCAGTAGGGCGTAGCACATTGTCTAAGCATTCTAATTCGTTAGCAGACTACTGGATATCCGAGATGGCCTTACGACCTTAGTCCATAAGGTGTTTGACTCCTTGGCTGATGCAGTGGTTTAGGAAAACCAAGTTGGAGTTTCAGCCGGAGTCCGCCAGGAAAGTCAAGAGTACAGTGGTGGTGTCGAGGCAGACTGCCTGGTTGGGAGCACAGAGTTAACAGGCCATCTATGTATTGTAGGACCTCCACTTCTGGGTGTTGGGCTTACCATGGCCTTGCTGAAGGATGAAGGGCTATTTTGGGCCCCTTGTGGCATCACTGTCCAAGTGTGTTGGCCTCCATCATGGCTAAAGGCAAACAGAAACTGGCTGTCTTTTGCCAGAGAGATTGAGAAGTAGGCGTTGGCCAAATCGATCACAGTGAAGATAGCTGCAGTAGGAGGAATGCTTGCTAGCAAGGTATAAGGTTTGGTTTACATGGGGACATTTTTGGTATGTGTTACGCCGAGCACTCCGGGTCCTCGCTCCTCCCCGGAGCGCTCACAGCGTTCTCCTGTTCGCAGCGCCCCGGTCAGACCCGCTGACCGGGTGCGCAGCGATAATGTCCCTAGCCGGGATGCGATTCGCGATGCGGGACGTGCCCGCTCACGGTGCGCATCCCGACCCGCTTACCAGACTCGCTCGCTGTCTGTGCTGCCCCAGCGTGCGCGGCCCCGCTCCCTAGGGCGCGTGCGCGCTGGGTCTTTGCGATTTAAAGGGCCGGTGCGCCACTGATTGGCGCATGGGTTTTAATTAGTTCTTCACCTGTGCACTTCCCTATATTACCTCACTTCCCCTGCACTTCCTTGCCGGATCTTGTTGCCATTGTGCCAGTGAAAGCGTTCCTTGTGTGTTCCTAGCCTGTGTTCCAGACCTCTTGCCGTTGCCCCTGACTACGATCCTTGCTGCTTGCCCTGACCTTCTGCTACGTCCGACCCTGCTCTTGTCTAATCCCTTGTACCGCGCCTATCTCAGCAGTCAGAGAGGTTGAGCCGTTGCCGGTGGATACGACCTGGTTGCTACCGCCGCTGCAAGTCCATCCCGCTTTGCGGCGGGCTCTGGTGAAAACCAGTAGCAACTTAGAACTAGTCCACCGACATGGTCCACGCCAATCCCTCTCTGACACAGAGGATCCACCTCCAGCCTGCCGAATCCTGACAGTATGATTTCTCCACTTTCAAGTAGAGACGTGACTTGCTTAGAGATGGCCATGAGTTGTTGGACAGACAGCAGGTACTGTGGCTTGTGAGGTAGGACATTTGGATTTTTCAATGTCACATGGACTGGCGGTACCTACATGTGGCCAATGTCATGTGGACCGGTGGTCTACAGATGGGCTGGAACAGTTGAGATGTTGGAGCAAGGATGTGATAGCAGGATCTGAGGAGATGGCCATGAGAAGGCAGGTTTCCTCTGGGTCCATTATTGAGCTGACAGAGCCATCTTCTTGGAATTGTATGTTAGCCCAGACTTTCTCCAAGAGATCAGTACCCAGTAGGTTGAAAGGACAGGTGCGGCTGATTCCAAACTTTGGTAGAGTACTAGAGGGTAGGAGAAGCTACAGCGATGTAACCGGGAGAGGGTGTGTAATAGAGTTGTGCTGAACAGCCCACTCAAGCCCTGTACAAGGAAGCTGCATATCAATAAGCCAGGAGGGAGGTATGGCCAGATAACATAGAATGCTGCTGGCTGCACCAGTGTTGACCAGGAAGGGAATGAGAAGAAGGAGTTTTTAGGGCCATACACACAGTTTCCCTTCCTGTCACTGGCTCGCCGGCTTCCTATGCTGTTGTGGATGGAGGTCTCTGTTTGTTGGACTCATCCTGCTCAGCTTTGTGGGCGGACCATAGGTGACGACTGGAGCAGTTCCCCTTTATGTGGCCAGGTTTGCCACACCCATAACAGCGTCTGCCTGGGGCGGATCCTCAGGACTTTCAGTCATGACTGCCAGCACAGCCATCTTTGGCTTCTTAGTGGAGACTTCCAATCCCTTTGCTGTCTGAACCAGGGCTTGCATATCTAGCATTCTCCGTTCAGGGCGGCAAGTGGTCAGGATTTATTACAGGGTAGAGAAAGATTGGATTGATGGGGGGCAGGGGGGGGGGGTTGGCCCAAGGGAGATTAGGGGGCCAGCCTGGGGCGCTGGCCATGCCAGGGACAGTACTCATGATAGTGTGGCAGTGTGAGCATGAAGCTCCACAGAAGAAACAAGTCTCTCGGAGGGAGGGATTCTGTTGATAAGTAGTGTTGCTCGCGAATATTCGCAATTCGAATTTTATTCGCGAATATCGCATATTCGCGAATTCGCGAATATCGCATATTCGCGAATTTGCGAATATTCGCGAATATAGCACTATATATTCGTAATTAGAATATTCGTTTTTTTTTTTTTTTTTTTCACAGTACACATCACAGTGATCATCCCTCTCTGCTTCCAGCTTGTGTGGTGTAAAGAAGGCTCTAATACTACTGTGTGATACTGGTATGTGAATTTTCGCATATGTGAAAATTTGCATATGCTAATTTTCGCATTTGCGAATTTTTGCTTATGCTAATTTTTGTATATGCTAATTTCCGCATATGTAAATTTTCACATAAGCGAATTTTCGCATATGCGCAAATAAAACGAGAATATTACGAATATGCGAATATGCGCGAATATATGACGAATATTCGTCCATATATTCGCGAATATTCGCGAATTCGAATATGGCCTATGCCGCTCAACACTATTGATTAGGTACACTACACACCCATCCCCCTCTTCTTTGCCGGCATCATTATAGAGCTGTGGCTGCCCGTGCCCCAACTCTATCTTACAGAAATAATGTTTACATTCTTCATCATTAAGGGGACCAGCCTGGGGCGCTGTCCATGCCAGGGACAGTACTCATAATAGTGTGGCAGTGTGAGCATGAAGCTCCACAGAAGAAACAAGTCTCTCGGAGGGAGGAATTCTGTTGATCAGGTACACTACACACCCATCCCCCTCTTCTTTGCCGGCGACATTATAGGGCTGTGACTGCCCGTGCCCCAACTCTATCTTACAGAAATAATCCAAGAGAAGAGAAAGAAATCGGCAACTCACCATTCAGCTGGTATGTTCTTCTTTTATTAAAGCATACTCACATGAATATAACAAAGGGAGAGGGTAGTGGGGGGATAGTGATTAGTGTTGAGCGGCATAGGCCATATTCGAATTCGCGAATATTCGCGAATATATGGACGAATATTCGTCATATTCGCGAATATTCGCATAATCGTAATATTCTCGTTTTATTTTCGCATATGTGAATATTCGCGTGTGCGAAAATTAACATATGCGAAAATTTGCATATACAAAAAATAGCATAAGCGAAAATTCGCACAGGGACGAAGCGGGTAGCGAAACGGCGTAGGGGTTGTGTGTGATCTCAGATGTGAGTATAACGTGGTGACTCTGGATGCACTGTGGCAGCGTGTTTATCCTCTTTTCCCTTCCGAGGGCTGGTGTATTATCCTAGTGCAGTGATGTTGTTGTTGATGTACTTGTTAATCTTTTCAGGTCTCATATCAACACACCTTTTTCTCTAGGTTTCTCAGGCTCCCACAGTGCACCAATAGATCACCTGTACACGTTTTCTCTCTCTTCTCTTATTATCATTTATTTTTTGTTTGCCTTTTCTATGTGTGCCTTATGTCGCAGTGCTGTTCTGCAGTATATGTTTAACTGGTAATGGCAAACCTTTAAGAGAATAGTCTTTATTAGATCATTACACATTTTTCTGGCTATTGCTGATTCTCAATATTTATGTTTTTTATTTTATTATTATCTATGTTTAATAAAGCTTGTTATTTTATTTATATTTTCACGTCTGGTGCATTTATTTGATAGGAGGTATTCTTATATGAACTGTTACTTACAGAAATAATGTTTACATACTTCATCATAAATTTGTTGCCACACACGGACCGTGTCTAATAAATCATCATCTTTTAGTTTGCCTCGCTTATCTAGGAGACTCTGCCACGTCACTAAATTGAGTATGCCTCCCTTAGTTATTTCAAAACACTTTTCCAACTTTGGAATCTGATTCACAAGCCTTTTTCCATGCTTGTTTGCCACCTACTGCACGGGAGTGCAATATCCCTTCGGCACATTTAATTTATTGCCCATTTCTTGTACCTACTGGCGACTTCTCTCTCAGCTCCCTATGTGTATTGTAACTGTGATTTCTAGACACCTGCCTATCTCTACTGCTGCTGTCTTCTCCTCCCTCATCTGTCCTTGAATCAGACACCGGGCTGACTTCAATACAGGAATATAAGAAGCGCCTCACATCACAGAAGTTTCAATATCACATAGTAGTAAGATATAAGACAAAATTCACAGAAGATCAACCTGCTCTCAGACTGGGGTTCTTACTCTAGCCCCTCGAAGATGCACTCTGCTGGCCGTGCCTCCCACACCAGACTAACCTTAACAACGGGACACTATCAGAGGTAAGATTACTGATTTTCTTACTCTGATTTACAGGCTGCAGTCTCAGTGTCTGTTGAAAGGTTATCCTGTCCTCCGGCGTGCGGGGATGCTTGGTCAGGGGTGACCACCTCGAGCCCCACGTTGGGCGCCAACTGTTTTGGATGCGTTGATGTCCTAAGCCAAATTAGATAAATACGAGCACGGAGAAAACATACGCTGACTCTCTCATTGGGTCAAAGCAGTTCTCTGATTTATTGTATAGTGTACACACACAAGATATATCCTTCAGTAGAGCGTAGCACATTGTTTAAGCATTCTAATTGGTTAGTAGACTACTTTACGTAAGCATTGCATCATATACTCTCTGTGCCAAAAGAGGATGGTCACACAGGGTGTAATACAGGATGTAATCTCCATTTTAGAAGAATTATCTTCATTTTACATATATCCATAACATTACCTTACATTTATCAGTGTTGATCCTCATCTGCCACTTTCCAGCCCAAGTCGCCAACCTATCCAGATTCATTTGTAACGGTGCACTGTCCTCTATTGTGTTAATCACTTAACAGAGTTTAGTATCATCTGTGAAGATTGCTACTTCACTAAGGTAATTAATAAATATATTAAAATCGAATAGGACCCAAAACTGACCCCTGTGGTACCCCCCTAGTAACAGTCACCCAATCAGAATAAGTACTATTAATAACCACCCTGTTTCCTATCACTGAGCCAGTTACTTAGATACTTACACACATTCTTCCCCAGCCCAAGCATTCTCATTTTATGCACCAACCTTTCATGTGGCACCATATCAAATGCTTTGGAAAAATCGATATGCAACATCCAGCGATTCCCCCTGGTCCAGTCTGGAGCTCACCTCCTCATAAAAGCTGATCAGGTTAGTTTGACAGGACTGATCCCTCATAAAGCCATGCTGATACGGGGTCATACATTTATTTTTATCAAGATACTCCAAAATAGCATCTCTTAGAAAACCCTCAAACAATTTACATAGAATGGAGGTTAAACTTTCAGGCCTAAAATTCACGGGGTCACCTTTTGACCCCTTTTTAACCCCTTAATGACAAAGGATGTAAATGTACGTCCTGGTGATGCGGTACTTAATGTCCTAAGCATAACCGCGGGCATCGGAGCGATGTCCGGATCATGCGCGGCAGGTCCCGGCTGTTGATCGCAGCCAGGGACCCGCCGGTAATGGCGGACATCTGCGATCCCGCGGATGTCCACCATTAACCCCTCAGATGCCGTGATCAATACCGATCACGGCATCTGCAGCATCGCGGTCACTTAATTGGATGATCGGATCGCCCGCAGCGCTGCCGCGGCGATCCGATCATCCAGCACGGCAGCCGGAGGTCCCCTCACCGGCCTCCGCTGTCTTCCGGGAGTCTTCTGCTCTGATCTGCCTTCCCACAGACCAGAGCAGAAGATGACCGATATCCCTGATCAGTGCTATGTCCTATACATACATCTGAACAGGAATAGCAATCAAATGATTGCTTTAAATAGTCCCCTATGGGGACTATTAAAATAAAAGTGAAAAAAAGTGAAAAAATAAAGTTAAAAAAATGTGAAAACCCCCCTCCCCCAATAAAAACGTAAATTTTCCCTATTTCCCCCCAAAAAGTGTTAAAAAATATTTTATATACATATTTGGTATCGCTGCATGCGTAAATATCTGAACTATTAAAATAAAATGTTAATGATACCGTACGGTGAACAGCGTTAACGTAAAAAAAAAAGTCCAAAATAGCTGCTTTTTCATAACATTTTATTCCCCAAAAAATTTATAAAAAATGTATTAAAAGTTTTATATAAGCAAGTATGGTATCAATAAAAAGTACAGATCACGGTGCAAAAAATGAGCCCTCATACCGCCGCTTATACAGAAAAATGAAAAAGTTATAGGTCTTCAAAATAGGGGGATCTTAAACGTACTAATTTGAGTAAAAAGTTTGTGGGGTTTTTTAAGCGCAACAGTAATAGAAAAGTATGTTATCACGGGTATCATTTTAATCTTATTGACCCAAAGAATAAAGAAGAAATGTCACTTTTACCATAAATTGTACGGCGTGAAAACGAAACCTTCCAAAATTAGCAAAATTGCGGTTTTCTTTTCAATTTCCCCACACAAATAGTATTTTTTTGGTTGTGCCATACATTTTATGGTAAAGTGAGTGATGGCATTACAACGGACAACTGGTTGCGCAAAAAACAAGCCCTCATACTAGTCTGTGGAAGAAAATATAAAAGAGTTATGATTTTTTGAAGGTGAGGAGGAAAAAATGAAAACGTAAAAATAAAATTTTCTGCGTCCTTAAGGCCCAAATGGGCTGCGTCCTTATGGGGTTAAATATTGGCACCACAATTGCTATGCGCCAGTCCTGGGGAACAGTCCCTGTTACTATAGAGTCCCTGAATATTAAAAATAGGGGTCTGTCTATTATATTACTTTAAGGGGTACTCCGGTGGAAAACTTTTTTTTTTTAAATCAACTGGTGCCAGAAAGTTAAACAGATTTGTAAATTACTTCTCTTAAAAAATCTTAATCCTTCAAGTACTTATTAGCTGCTGAATACTACAGAAGACATTCTTTTCTTTTTGGGACACAGAGCTCTCTGCTGACATCACAAGCACAGTGCTCTCTGCTGATATCTTTGTCCATTTTAACCCCTTAAGGACCCGGGCTTTTTCCGTTTTTTCATTTTCAATTTTTCCTCCTTAACTTTCAAAAATCATAACTCTTCACCTAAAATTCTATATGATGGCTTATTTTTTGCATCACTAATTCTACTTTGTAATGACATTAGTCATTTTACCCAAAAATCGACGGTGAAACGGGAAAAAAAATCAATGTGCGACAAAATTGATGAAAAAACACTATTTTGTAAGTTTTGGGGGCTTCCGTTTTTACGCAGTACATTTTTCGGCAAAAATGATACCTTATCTTTATTCTGTAGGTCCATAAGGTTAAAATGATACCCAACCTCTATAGGTTTGATTTTGTATCACTTCAGAAAAAAATCATGAATACATGCAGGAAAATGTATGCGTTTAAAATGGTCATCTTCTGACCCCTATAACTTTTCTATTTTTCTGTGTTCAGGGCGCTATGAGGGCTCATTGTTTTGCGCCGTGATCTGAGGTTTTTAGCGGTACCATTTTTGTTCTGATCAGACTTTTTCCTAACTTTTTATTCACTTTTTTGTGGTATAAAAAGTGATCAAAAATGCGCTATTTTGGACTTTGGAATTTTTTTGCGCGTATGCCATTGAACGAGCGGTTTAAAAAGCGGTATTTTTTTTAATTCGGACATTTCCGCACGCAGAGATACCACATATGTTTATTTTTATTATTATTTACACTGTGTTTTTTTTTATGCTTGGAAATGCCGGGTGATTCAAACTTTTATTAGGGGAAGGGATAATTGAAAGGGTTAATGATTTTTTTTTACACTTTTTTATGCAATATTATAGGTCCTATAGGGGGGGCTATAACATTGCATTTACTGATCTTTTACACTGAATGATCCATCTCCATAGGAATGGATCAATCAGTGTTTTCGGCGATTAAATGCTCAAGCCAGGATCTCAGGCTTGAAGCATTCATTCGGCGATCGGACAGCACAGGAGAAGGTAAGAAGACCTCCTCCTGTGCTACAGCTGTTCGGGATGCCGCGATTATACCGCAGCGATCCCGAACAGCTCCCTGAGCTAACCGGAAACTTTCACTTCCGTTTTTAGCGCGCTATTAGAGGCGGGTCCCGGCTTCACTATGACGCCGGGCCTGCCGCGATTTGATGCGGGGTCACCGTGTGACCCCGTGTTATATCGCATGACCGGGACCCAGGACGTACCCATACGACCTGGGTCCTTAAGAGGTTAAGAACTGTCCAGAGAAGGAGAAAATCCCCATAGCACACATATGCTGCTCTGGACAGTTCCTAAAATGGAGAGATGTCAGCAGAGAGCACTGTGCTCATGATTAAGCAGAGAGCTCTGTGTTCCAATAAAGAAAATAATTTCTTCTGTAGTATTCAGCAGATAATAAGTACTGGAAAGATTAAGATTTTATTAATAGAAGTAATTTACAAATCTGTTTAACTTTCTGGCACCAGTTGATTAAAAAAAAAAAAAGTTTTCCACCGGAGTACCCCTTTAACTTCCTTAGAACACAGGGGTGAATGCCATCTGGACCTGGTGATTTGTCTATTTAGATTTTTTGTAGGCGGCACTGTGCTTCTTCCTGGGTTAGACAGGTTACCTGTACTGGGGAGTTTTCCTTATCTCGCTGTATTTCACCTGGCATTTCATTTTCCTCTGTGAATTGCCTTTTCCTGATCCCCGTCTACAATTTCATCCTCATCACTTTTTAAAGGGCCAACATTTTCATTTTTAACCTTTTTACTATTTATATAGCTAAAGAACATTTTGGAGTTAGTTTTACTCTCCTTGGCAATGAGTCTTTCTGTAGTAGTATCTGCAGATATGGCAGCAGTACAGTATACAGCATAGAAGATGATGGGTAGCTATGTAGGGGTGATAGTATCTGCAGATATGGTGGCAGTAATGTATACAGTATAGAAGTTGAGGGGTAGCTATACAGGGGTAGTAGCTGCAGATATGGCAGCAGTACAGTATAGAAGATGATGGGTAGCTATGTAGGGGTAGTAATATTTGTATTTGTAGATATGGTAGTTAAGTATACAGTATATAAGGTGACGTGTAGCAATAGCATTTGTAGATATGATAGTACAGTATTTAGTATATAAACTGATGCGTAGCTATGTATGGATAGTATTATTTGTAGATATGGTAGTACAGTATACAGTATATAAGGTGATGTGTAGCGGTAGTAGTATTTGTAGATATGGTAGTAAAGTATACAGTATATAAGGTGATGTGTAGCTATTTAGCGGTAGTAGTATTTGTAGATATGGTAGTACAGTATATAAGGTGATGTGTAGCTATTTAGCGGTAGTAGTATTTGTAGATATGGTAGTATACAGTATATAAGGTGATTTGTATCTGTGTAAGAGTTGTAGCTGCAGATATAGTAGTACAGTATATAAGGTGATGTGTAGCTGTGTAGCGGTAGTAGTATTTGTAGATATGGTAGTACAGTATACAGTATAAGGTGATGTGTAGCTGTGTAGCAGTAGTAGTATTTGTAGACATGGTAGTACAGTATACAGTATAGAAGATGATGTGTAGCTATGTAGGGGTGATAGTATCTGCAGATATGGTGGCAGTAATGTATACAGTATAGAAGTTGAGCGGTAGCTATACAGGGGTAGTAGCTGCAGATATGGCAGCAGTAAAGTATAGAAGATGATGGGTAGCTATGTAGGGGTAGTAATATTTGTATTTGTAGATATGGTAGTTAAGTATACAGTATATAAGGTGATGTGTAGCGATAGCATTTGTAGATATGGTAGTACAGTATTTAGTATATAAAGTGATGCTTAGCTGTGTATGGATAGTATTATTTGTAGATATGGTAGCACAGTATACAGTATATAAGGTGATGTGTAGCGGTAGTAGTATTTGTAGATATGGTAGTACAGTATATAAGGTGATGTGTAGCTATTTAGCGGTAGTAGTATTTGTAGATATGGTAGTACAGTATACAGTATATAAGGTTATATGTAGCTGTGTAGGAGTTGTAGCTGCAGATATAGTAGTACAGTATACAGTATATAAGGTGATGTGTAGCTGTGTAGCGATAGTAGTATTTGTAGATATGGCAGTACAGTATAAGGTGATGTGTAGCGGTAGTAGTATTTGTAGATATGGTAGTACACTATACAGTTTATAAGGTGATGTGTAGCTATGTAGCGGTAGTAGTATTTGTAGATATGGTAGTACAATATACAGTATAGAAGGTGATGTGTAGCTATGTAGCGGTAGTAGTATTTGTAGATATGGTAGTACAATATACAGTATATAAGGTGATGTGTAGCTATGTAGCGGTAGTAGTATTTGTAGATATGGTAGTACAGTATATAAGGTGATGTGTAGCTATTTAGCGGTAGTAGTATTTGTAGATATGGTAGTACAGTATACAGTATATAAGGTGATGTGTAACTGTAGCGGTAGTAGTATTTGTAGATATGGTAGTACACTATACAGTATAAAAGGTGATGTGTAACTGTTGCGTTAGTAGTATTTGTAGATATGGTAGTACAGTAAACAGTATATAAGGTGATGTGTAACTATGTAGCGGTAGTAGTATTTGTACATATGGTAGTACAGTATATAAGGTGATGTGTAGCTATTTAGCGGGAGTAGTATTTGTAGATATGGTAGTATACAGTATATAAGGTTATTTGTAGCTGTGTAGGAGTTGTAGCTGCAGATATAGTAGTACAGTATACAGTATATAAGGTGATGTGTAGCTGTGTAGCGATAGTAGTATTTGTAGATATGGCAGTACAGTATAAGGTGATGTGTAGCGGTAGTAGTATTTGTAGATATGGTAGTACACTATACAGTTTATAAGGTGATGTGTAGCTATGTAGCGGTAGTAGTATTTGTAAATATGGTAGTACAATAATACAGTATAGAAGGTGATGTGTAGCTATGTAGCGGTAGTAGTATTTGTAGATATGGTAGTACAATATACAGTATATAAGGTGATGTGTAGCTATGTAGCGGTAGTAGTATTTGTAGATATGGTAGTACAGTATATAAGGTGATGTGTAGCTATTTAGCGGTAGTAGTATTTGTAGATATGGTAGTACAGTATACAGTATATAAGGTGATGTGTAACTGTAGCGGTAGTAGTATTTGTAGATATGGTAGTACACTATACAGTATAAAAGGTGATGTGTAACTGTTGCGTTAGGAGTATTTGTAGATATGGTAGTACAGTATACAGTATATAAGGTGATGTGTAGCTATGTAGCGGCAGTAGTATTTGTAGATATGGTAGTACAGTATATAAGGTGATGTGTAGCTATTTAGCGGTAGTAGTATTTGTAGATATGGTAGTATACAGTATATAAGGTTATTTGTAGCTGTGTAGGAGTTGTAGCTGCAGATATAGTAGTACAGTATACAGTATATAAGGTGATGTGTAGCTGTGTAGCGATAGTAGTATTTGTAGATATGGTAGTACAATATACAGTATAGAAGGTGATGTGTAGCTATGTAGCGGTAGTAGTATTTGTAGATATGGTAGTACAATATGCAGTATATAAGGTGATGTGTAGCTATGTAGCGGTAGTAGTATTTGTAGATATGGTAGTACAGTATATAAGGTGATGTGTAGCTATTTAGCGGTAGTAGTATTTGTAGATATGGTAGTACAGTATACAGTATATAAGGTGATGTGTAACTGTAGCGGTAGTAGTATTTGTAGATATGGTAGTACACTATACAGTATAAAAGGTGATGTGTAACTGTTGCGTTAGTAGTATTTGTAGATATGGTAGTACAGTATACAGTATATAAGGTGATGTGTAGCTATGTAGCGGTAGTAGTATTTGTAGATATGGTAGTACAGTATATAAGGTGATGTGTAGCTATTTAGCGGTAGTAGTATTTGTAGATATGGTAGTATACAGTATATAAGGTTATTTGTAGCTGTGTAGGAGTTGTAGCTGCAGATATAGTAGTACAGTATACAGTATATAAGGTGATGTGTAGCTATGTAGCGGTAGTAGTATTTGTAGATATGGTAGTACAGTATAAGGTGATGTGTAGCGGTAGTAGTATTTGTAGATATGGTAGTACACTATACAGTTTATAAGGTGATGTGTAGCTATGTAGCGGTAGTAGTATTTGTAGATATGGTAGTACAATATACAGTATAGAAGGTGATGTGTAGCTATGTAGCGGTAGTAGTATTTGTAGATATGGTAGTACAATATACAGTATATAAGGTGATGTGTAGCTATGTAGCGGTAGTAGTATTTGTAGATATGATAGTACAGTATATAAGGTGATGTGTAGCTATTTAGCGGTAGTAGTATTTGTAGATATGGTAGTACAGTATACAGTATATAAGGTGATGTGTAACTGTAGCGGTAGTAGTATTTGTAGATATGGTAGTACACTATACAGTATAAAAGGTGATGTGTAACTGTTGCGTTAGGAGTATTTGTAGATATGGTAGTACAGTATACAGTATATAAGGTGATGTGTAGCTATGTAGCGGCAGTGGATGAAGAGGAGGGACAGCACCGATCAAATCAGCATGTGCAGGTGATCATCCGGGAATGCCAACCCGGAAAGGCATACAGAAATTCAGAGTGGATACAGCACCAAATAGCTGAGGACTCAGGCTGGTAGATGGAGCAAGACTTTATTTGCCATCCATGTGCAACGTTTCGGCAATAAACTGCCTTTTTCAAGCATGAAAAAGGCAGTTTATTGCCGAAACGTTGCACATGGATGGCAAATAAAGTCTTGCTCCATCTACCAGCCTGAGTCCTCAGCTATTTGGTGCTGTATCCACTCTGAATTTCTGTATGTAGCGGCAGTAGTATTTGTAGATATGGTAGTACAGTATATAAGGTGATGTGTAGCTATTTAGCGGTAGTAGTATTTGTAGATATGGTAGTATACAGTATATAAGGTTATTTGTAGCTGTGTAGGAGTTGTAGCTGCAGATATAGTAGTACAGTATACAGTATATAAGGTGATGTGTAGCTGTGTAGCGATAGTAGTATTTGTAGATATGGTAGTACAATATACAGTATAGAAGGTGATGTGTAGCTATGTAGCGGTAGTAGTATTTGTAGATATGGTAGTACAATATGCAGTATATAAGGTGATGTGTAGCTATGTAGCGGTAGTAGTATTTGTAGATATGGTAGTACAGTATATAAGGTGATGTGTAGCTATTTAGCGGTAGTAGTATTTGTAGATATGGTAGTACAGTATACAGTATATAAGGTGATGTGTAACTGTTGCGTTAGTAGTATTTGTAGATATGGTAGTACAGTATACAGTATATAAGGTGATGTGTAGCTATGTAGCGGTAGTAGTATTTGTAGATATGGTAGTACAGTATATAAGGTGATGTGTAGCTATTTAGCGGTAGTAGTATTTGTAGATATGGTAGTATACAGTATATAAGGTTATTTGTAGCTGTGTAGGAGTTGTAGCTGCAGATATAGTAGTACAGTATACAGTATATAAGGTGATGTGTAGCTGTGTAGCGATAGTAGTATTTGTTAGACATGTGCAATTCGGTTCGGCACGAATGTCTAAATTAACGAATTTTACCGTTTTCGTGCATTCGGACCGATCCGAATGCACGAAAACATATTTTGAACATTCCCGAATAGCCACGATAATACGAATAGCAAAGTAACGAATACATTCGTTATTTCCCGACCATAATGCTGTAAATAACGAATGCATTCGTTATCTGTAAACGAACGTGAAGAATTCATTCTGATAACAAATATAATAAGGATATAGATAGTTCATTTTTCGGATACATTCGTATTCGGGTACATTCGGTAAATCTTTTTATTCTTTTTTGGACTTTAGCGATCCTAAAAAATTATGGAGATACCTTTTTTATAAAAATTTCGTAGGGTATCATAAAAAAATCATAATAAAAAAGATACAGTGGTGATGGAAAAAATTGTATCTAATTAAATGTATCATTTTTATTATGAAATGTTTATTCATTTTTAAACAGGGATCAATTTATGTGAGCGGGTAAAGCACTAAAAATGTAGCCGACAATAATGAAAATGTAGTGTGTGCGTGTTTTTCACTTTTTTTTAAAACATTTTTTAGGTAGTACTACTACTCCCAGCATGGAACACACTCTTCCATGATGGGAGTAGTAGTTACCTGTACTAATTGACAGATTGCAGGGGTCCCTTGCGATCCTCTTGTATAATGTATAGATGCGCCGGCTGCTCTTCTATGGTCCCCTGCACTCACGTATATGTACACATATTCATATTTCCCGCAGAGCTGTGATTGGCCAGATGGTTCCAGCCAATCACAGCTCTCTGTGAGAAATAGGAATATGTGTATATATACGGCCCTGCAGGGGACCATAGAAGAGCAGCCGCCGCTTTCATACATTATACTGGAGGATCACAGCGGGTGTCAGGAGTGATGCCTGCAGTGATCTTTCCTTTACTACAAGTACTAATACTCCCAACATGGAGCACACTCTGCTCCATGCTGGGAACTGTAGTACCTGTATTAATAGACAGATCGCAGCGGTTACACTCGCTGCCATATGTCTATTAATGCAGGTACTACAGCTCCCAGCATGGAGCAGAGTGTGCTCCATGTTGGGAGTATTAGTACCTGCAGTAAGGGACAGATCCCAGGGATGTCACTCCTCCTGACACCCGCTGCGATCGTCCTTATGTGAATGTCGGGATCAGCTGTTCTCAGGGCTACAGAGCCGGGAGAACAGCTGACGCTGAGCTGTAGGTATACATCGTATATCTACTGCCCAGCAAGAACTTACAGTGAGCTTGCAATGTGTATACAGTATACACATTGCTGGCTCACTTAACCCCTTGCTGAGCTGTGCGCTATGCGCAAGCCCAGCAAGGGAAGAGTTAACTTACACTGCTGGACAGTGTAGGTTAACCCTTTGGGCGGTATACACTATATACAGCTATCTATAGATAGCTGTATACAGTGTATACAGAAGACGAAGTCCAGCTTACTTCCCTCGAGTCCCGGGCGGGGTTCGTGTAGCTCCGCCCCCTAGTGATGACGTCATTAGGGGGCGGAGCTACAGAAGGGAACAAGGCTAATTAATCTGAAGCTCTGTTCACATTGTACGTTATGTATAATGTGAACAGACCCTTCTGGCAGTGTCTACCCAGACAGGGAGACTCCAGCTGTTGCTAAACTACAACTCCCAGCATGCCCAGACAGCCAAAGGCTGTCTGGGCATGCTGGGAGTTATAGTTTTGCACCAATTGGTGGCTCCCTGTTTGGGTAGACATTGCATCATGGGTGCTCTCCCCAGCGGACAGCGCCAAAAATGTCATAACCAATTTTTTGTGTTTTTTTCTTCTCGTTTCAGATCCGTGTATGCAGAGGATTACTGCGGATTCGATGGATTACGGCGGATTATTTATTTTTTCCTTTAATAAAATGGTTAACGAGGGCTGTGGGGGAGTGTTTTTTTAAATAAAATAATTTTTCCAATGTGTTGTGTTTTTTTTTTTTATTGAATTTTCAAGGTTAGTAGTGGACGCTGTCTTATTGACGGAATCCATTACTAGGCCAGGGCTTAGTGCTAGCCCCAAAAACAGCTAGCGCTAACCCCCAATTATTACCCCGGTACCCACCGCCACAGGGGTGCCGGGAAGAGCCGGTACCAACAGGCCCGGAGCGTCAAAAATGGCGCTCCTGGACCTAGGCGGTAACAGGCTGGCGTTATTTAGGCTGGGGAGGGCCAGTAACAATGGTCCTCGCCCACCCTGGTAACGTCAGGCTGTTGCTGTTTGGTTGGTATCTGGCTGAGAATGAAAATACAGGGAACCCTATGCGTTTTTTTTTAATTTTTTTATTTAAATTAAAAAAAAAAAACGCATAGGGTTCCCCGTATTTTCATTCTCAGCACAATACCAACCAAACAGCAACAGCCTGACGTTACCAGGGTGGGCGAGGACCATTGTTACTGGCCCTCCCCAGCCTAAATAACGCCAGCCTGTTACCGCCTAGGTCCAGGAGCGCCATTTTTGACGCTCCGGGCCTGTTGGTACCGGCTCTTCCCGGCACCCCTGTGGCGGTGGGTACCGGGGTAATAATTGGGGGTTAGCGCTAGCTGTTTTTGGGGCTAGCACTAAGCCCTGGCCTAGTAATGGATTCCGTCAATAAGACAGCGTCCACTACTAACCTTGAAAATTCAATAAAAAAAAAAAACACAACACATTGGAAAAATTATTTTATTTAAAAAAACACTCCCCCACAGCCCTCGTTAACCATTTTATTAAAGGAAAAAATAAATAATCCGCCGTAATCCATCGAATCCGCAGTAATCCTCTGCATACACGGATCTGAAACGAGAAGAAAAAAACACAAAAAATTGGTTATGACATTTTTGGCGCTGTCCGCTGGGGAGAGCACCCATGATGCAATGTCTACCCAAACAGGGAGCCACCAATTGGTGCAAAACTATAACTCCCAGCATGCCCAGACAGCCTTTGGCTGTCTGGGCATGCTGGGAGTTGTAGTTTAGCAACAGCTGGAGTCTCCCTGTCTGGGTAGACACTGCCAGAAGGGTCTGTTCACATTATACAAAACGTACAATGTGAACAGAGCTTCAGATAAACTAGCCTTGTTCCCTTCTGTAGCTCCGCCCCCTAATGACGTCACCACTAGGGGGCGGAGCTACACGAACCCGGCCCGGGACTCGAGGGAAGTAAGCTGGACTTCGTCTTCTGTATACACTGTATACAGCTATCTATAGATAGCTGTATAAAGTGTATACCGCACAAAGGGTTAACCTACACTGTCCAGCAGTGTAAGTTAACTCTTCCCTTGCTGGGCTTGCGCATAGCGCACAGCTCAGCAAGGGGTTAAGTGAGCCAGCAATGTGTATACTGTATACACATTGCAGGCTCACTGTAAGTTCTTGCTGGGCAGTAGATATACGATGTATACCTACGGCTCAGCGTCAGCTGTTCTCCCGGCTCTGTAGCCCTGAGAACAGCTGATCCCGACATTCACATAAGGACGATCGCAGCGGGTGTCAGGAGGAGTGACATCCCTGGGATCTGTCCCTTACTGCAGGTACTAATACTCCCAACATGGAGCACACTCTGCTCCATGCTGGGAGCTGTAGTACCTGCATTAATAGACATATGGCAGCGAGTGTAACCGCTGCGATCTGTCTATTAATACAGGTACTACAGTTCCCAGCATGGAGCAGAGTGTGCTCCATGTTGGGAGTATTAGTACTTGTAGTAAAGGAAAGATCACTGCAGGCATCACTCCTGACACCCGCTGTGATCCTCCAGTATAATGTATGAAAGCGGCGGCTGCTCTTCTATGGTCCCCTGCAGGGCCGTATATATACACATATTCCTATTTCTCACAGAGAGCTGTGATTGGCTGGAACCATCTGGCCAATCACAGCTCTGCGGGAAATATGAATATGTGTACATATACGTGAGTGCAGGGGACCATAGAAGAGCAGCCGGCGCATCTATACATTATACAAGAGGATCGCAAGGGACCCCTGCAATCTGTCAATTAGTACAGGTAACTACTACTCCCATCATGGAAGAGTGTGTTCCATGCTGGGAGTAGTAGTACTACCTAAAAAATGTTTTAAAAAAAAGTGAAAAACACGCACACACTACATTTTCATTATTGTCGGCTACATTTTTAGTGCTTTACCCGCTCACATAAATTGATCCCTGTTTAAAAATGAATAAACATTTCATAATAAAAAAGATACATTTCGTTAGATACAATTTTTTTCATCACCACTGTATCTTTTTTATTATGATTTTTTTATGATACCCTGCGAAATTTTAATAAAAAAGGTATCTCCATTATTTATTAGGATCGCTAAAGTCCAAAAAAAGACTAAAAAGATTTACCGAATGTACCCGAATACCGAATGTATCCGAAAAAAACAACACGAATACCCGAATACCGAATGTATCCGAAAAATCTAAACCGAAAATATTGCCGAACCGAAATTTTTTTCCAAAACGAAAAAACGAAACGAAATTAAACGAAAATTTTTCTAGTGCACAAGTCTAGTATTTGTAGATATGGTAGTACAATATACAGTATAGAAGGTGATGTGTAGCTATGTAGCGGTAGTAGTATTTGTAGATATGGTAGTACAATATGCAGTATATAAGGTGATGTGTAGCTATGTAGCGGTAGTAGTATTTGTAGATATGGTAGTACAGTATATAAGGTGATGTGTAGCTATTTAGCGGTAGTAGTATTTGTAGATATGGTAGTACAGTATATAAGGTGATGTGTAGCTATTTAGCGGTAGTAGTATTTGTAGATATGGTAGTATACAGTATATAAGGTTATTTGTAGCTGTGTAGGAGTTGTAGCTGCAGATATAGTAGTACAGTATACAGTATATAAGGTGATGTGTAGCTGTGTAGCGATAGTAGTATTTGTAGATATGGTAGTACAATATACAGTATAGAAGGTGATGTGTAGCTATGTAGCGGTAGTAGTATTTGTAGATATGGTAGTACAATATGCAGTATATAAGGTGATGTGTAGCTATGTAGCGGTAGTAGTATTTGTAGATATGGTAGTACAGTATATAAGGTGATGTGTAGTTATTTAGCGGTAGTAGTATTTGTAGATATGGTAGTACAGTATACAGTATATAAGGTGATGTGTAACTGTTGCGTTAGTAGTATTTGTAGATATGGTAGTACAGTATACAGTATATAAGGTGATGTGTAGCTATGTAGCGGTAGTAGTATTTGTAGATATGGTAGTACAGTATATAAGGTGATGTGTAGCTATTTAGCGGTAGTAGTATTTGTAGATATGCTAGTATACAGTATATAAGGTTATTTGTAGCTGTGTAGGAGTTGTAGCTGCAGATATAGTAGTACAGTATACAGTATATAAGGTGATGTGTAGCTATGTAGCGGTAGTAGTATTTGTAGATATGGTAGTACAGTATATAAGGTGATGTGTAGCTATTTAGCGGTTGTAGTATTTGTAGATATGGCAGTACAGTATACAGTATATAAGGTGATGTGTAGCTATGTAGCGGTAGTAGTATTTGTAGACGAGGCCGGATGAAGCGCATTCCTATGCGTGAAACCGCCGGCAGTCGCCTCTGATCGCTCCACTGTCCATGTCCTCCGTGTTCGAGCCGTGACCCGAGATGGGAGCAGGATTACCGGGATTTAAGCGGTGAGTGCAGGGCACCTTTGTTCTTTGTTTACTGGTATTTGTAGATATGGTAGTACAGTATATAAGGTGATGTGTAGCTATTTAGCGGTAGTAGTATTTTTAGATATGGTAGAACATTATACAGTATAAAAGGGGATGTGTAACTTTGTAGCGGTAGTAGTATTTGTAGATATGGTAGTACAGTATACAGTATATAAGGTGATGTGTAGCTATGTAGCGGTAGTAGTATTTGTAGATATGGTAGTACAGTATAAAAGGTGATGTGTAGCTATTTAGCGGTAGTAGTATTTTTAGATATGGTAGAACATTATACAGTATAAAAGGGGATGTGTAACTATGTAGCGGTAGTAGTATTTGTAGATATGGTAGTACAGTATACAGTATATAAGGTGATGTGTAGCTATGTAGCGGTAGTAGTATTTGTAGATATGGTAGTACAGTATAAAAGGTGATGTGTAGCTATTTAGCGGTAGTAGTATTTTTAGATATGGTAGAACATTATACAGTATAAAAGGGGATGTGTAACTATGTAGCGGTAGTAGTATTATTAGATATGGTAGAACACTATACAGTATAAAAGGGGATGTGTAGCTATGTAGCAGTAGTAGTATTTTTAGATATGGTAAAACACTATATAGTATATAAGGTGATGTGTAACTGTAGCGGTAGTAGTATTTGTAGATATGGTAGTACAGTATACAGTATATATACGGTGATGTGTAGCTATGTAGCGGTAGTAGTATTTGTAGATATGGTAGTACAGTATATAAGGTGATGTGTAGCTATGTAGCGGTAGTAGTATTTGTAGATATGGTAGTGCAGTATACAGTATATAAGGTGATGTGTAACTATGTAGCGGTTGTAGTATTATTAGATATGGTAGAACACTATACAGTATAAAAGGTGATGTGTAGCTGTATATAGGGTGATAGTAGTACCTGCCGCCATTTTCAGAGATTTATCCATACCTAATCTTAAAAACTTTCAGATTTGCCAAATCCCCAAACTTCGTGTAAATTCAGACGGAAATTGCATTTGTGCCGAATCACCTCACAATCTCCAGGAATGGCTCTCAGCTATGTTCCTATAGAACAATACACACACTAGTGAGGAGAAGCCTGAAAACTAATGGGGTGTAACCTACAGGAAGCCATGACTCGCAGTAACTTTATAGTTACACACGCACTTTCCGCACAGGGGTGACGACCTATTTGGGGGACTTGGGGGTTTCCCGGAATGAGGCCACACACGGTGCACGAGCGGCGGGGCCCGGTCACATGACCGACGAGTGCGGGGGCAGGAAGTTTGGCTGGGGAGGTGCCGCCCGCTCTTCTCCCATAAGTGCGTGCACAGGCTAAAGAGCAACAGGCAGCAGGGACTACAGGCTACTGAGTGCACGGAGGTGAGTGCGCACTCCATGAGGAATACATTGGGGGTACGGATATAGCCAGTGGGGGAGTTATCATTATTGCTCTATAAAATGTTCTTTTAACTCTTCCCCTGCTGGAGCGCACAGCCCAGACTATGGGAGTGCTGCAGGTCTGCTTTGTTCTGTAGGGTGTAGCCAGCATTCTCAGCCCTATAAATACATGGTGTGCCCTGTTCTAACACCTTGTCACCCTCTTATTGTGCAGACAGACACGGCAGCAGGATGGCGGTGGAAGGAGGCATGAAGTGTGTCAAGTATCTGGTCTTCCTCTTTAACTTCTTGTTCTGGGTAAGTGTTTTTTCTTCTTCATGGTTTCCATTGGACACGTAGTGATTGCGGTATAATAGTAGGGCTCCTGTAACCATCACATGATGATGAGGTCCTGGCTTCCTTTGGGATGACTGGGCGGTGGGGAAAGAAACATTTATAGCCATGTTTTTCCAAACAGTGGGTCTGTCTATTGCGAAACTACAACTCCCAGCATTCCCGGGAGTCAAAGTAATCCAATCTTCCGTGTGATGTCTTCCAGGACTGTAAAGCAGTGTTCTCTAAACTGTGTGTCCCCAGCTGTTGCGAAACTACAACTCCCAGCATTCCCGGGAGTCAAAGTAATCCAATCTTCCGTGTGATGTCTTCCAGGACTGTAAAGCAGTGTTCTCTAAACTGTGTGTCCCCAGCTGTTGCGAAACTACAACTCCCAGCATTCCCGGGAGTCAAAGTAATCCAATCTTCCGTGTGATGTCTTCCAGGACTGTAAAGCAGTGTTCTCTAAACTGTGCGTCCCCAGCTGTTGCGAAACTACAACTCCTAGCATGCCCGGACAGCCTTTGGCTGTCCGGGCATGCTAGGAGTTGTAGTTTCGCAACAGCTGGGGATGCACAGTTTAGAAAACGCTGCTTTACAGTCCTGGAAGACGTCACACGGAAGATTGGATTACTTAGACTCTACGGGAGCCAAATAAATAGAAAACTTCTGCGCCCTACTCACACAGCCAGGTGGAGGCAGATCGGCACCAGCTGTCTGCTTACGGGTCCTGTGACGTCATGGCGGTCACCTCCTAGAAAGGCTTCTGTGCTGTGTGTTTTTGTTTATTTATTTTTTCTTTTCTTTTTCCCCTCTGATCATTGGTGCTATCCTGTTCAATGGCTGATGGATTGGAAAACTTATGGCAAAGTTTTATATCAACTTGTCTGGGGATACTGTATTGTATCCATTGTATAGTGTGTGTGAGAGAGGGGGGGAAAAAAAGCTGGATATAGGAAAATTAAATTGTAGGTTCTTGTTAATAACAGGGGCCCAACTGAGTGCATAGTGCTACATAAATGGACGGCGTACAAGAATGCACTGGAGTTTGACATTGTGATCAAGTGCAATTGGGAAATGTTGTCCTTTTTTTTTTTTACCACCCTTATCTGTACTGCAAAAACTTTAATTTTTTTTTTTTTTTTTGTTACCTACACTACAAAAAAAAAAAAAAAAAAAAAATTTGCATGCATTGGTTTTTGATCTGTTTAAACCAATTAAGCCGGATGTCCCACAGTTCCCCTTGCCATGCCCTATTTCAGCCAACGAGGCAACATATGTGATGCCGGATGCAAAAGGTCTAGTTTGTTGCATGGGGTGCTCCCATCCAGGATGGCTCTGGATCATGTGACTTGTTTCAACCCAGCTAAAAAATGTAAATAAATTGCGCAATCAGGCTTAGGCTGGGTTCACGTCACTTTTTCTCCCATACGGGAGCGCATACGGCAGGAGGGAGCTAAAACCTCGCGCTCCAGTATGTAATTCATTTCAATGAGCCGGCCGGAGTGACACGTTCGGTCGGCTCGTTTTTGCGCTGTATGCGCTTTTTCCCCGGACCTAAAACTGTGGTCAACCATGGGTTTTAGGTCCAGGTGGTAAAAGCGCATACGGCGCTAAAATGAGCCAACCGGACGTTTCACTCCGGCCGGCTCATTGAAATGAATTACATACGGGAGCGCATAGAAATGTATACGGAAGCGTGAGGTTTTAGCTCTCCCCTGCCGTATGCGCTCCCGTATGGGAGAAAAAGTGACGTGAACCCAGCCTTATTTGACTTGACCATAAACTTACTGATCTACTAGGCAGAGATAAATAGGCTCCTTTTTCTATAGAGAAACAAAATTCAGGTGGGCCATACATGCCGTAATGAGTGGGAAAATATGCAGTAGCAAAATGTGGCCCTAGCCATAGTAGGGCCAACTGCTGCGATGATAAAGGTACCAATTTAATTGATCAGTGTTTGTTTTGAAGAGCCGATATTCACATGGAACATTTAATTTGGGGTGCAATTGGTCTTGTGGAATCACAGTAAAAATTGCACACTTGCCTCAATTTGCTCAATCATGTTTACATTGTGCGTTTTTTTTTAATTTTTGTTTTTTTTACCCTAATTTCAGAAAATAGCGGCGGTACCATTAAACACCCCATGTGAACACAACTGGGACTGTGGTTCACGCTGCCGTTTGTATTTTACCCGTTAAGGGTTTGTTTTGTGTTTTTCTGCCGCTGGACCCTGAGATGGGTCGAATGCAAACTTCTACTCCTGACAGAGCTCCACCTAACAAAGCCCGATGGCAGTGTGAATGTGGCCTTACACTCTAATTTTGTGCTAGCAGGCCCGTATGAATGCTACATCTTTCATGAAGCCCTTTAAGTTCACCATTACGCGGGGAGATGTATGGGCCACAAATGAGTATTTTCTAACCTGCTTACACTATGCAAACAGCCAACAAATGAGGTTTGCTCTTTCGTCCGCTGATCACTGTGCTTATTACATATAGGGAAATCTGTCTGGCCAATAATCGCCATGTTAAAGGGCCCTAAGATTTGTTTCCGTAGGGATGTGTTCAGGCTGTTCACATTGTCGGCAGTTTCTGTGAAAATTACCGAAGTCTACTGATCAATATACAATGTATATGACATGCTTGCGTACTAGAAGCAGATCTGTGTTTCATGAGATGTCCTGTGGATTGTTTGCACTTATGGTTTATATAGATAGATGTCTTCAAGGGTTACCTACTGACAACATCTAGACATCTGTAGGTCCATGTCTACACACCAGTTTAGTGCTGCAGATTAATTGTGGACAAATATTGTTTTGCTTCTGTAGAAGTGAACTGGAAAGGTTGCAGTACTGTTTCCTTATATGTAGGACTTAATTTGTTTACACTTTCCTTTTTTTTTTTTTTCCATTTATAGTTTCTTCCATGGATGTATTTCTTTTAGTATGTGAACTGTTTATGTAAACAAACTCTTCACCCTCTCCTCCTTGCTGTACACAGGATCAGTGCTCTGAGGCCTAAAATTAATCCTACAGATAGGTGCGGGTTTGTGACTCAGCAGTGGTGGCTCACCAGGAACTAATTTTGGGTACGGGAAGTCTGTTCGTGTAAATTGGGAATGTCAGTCTGTCAAGTCTAGATTCTTGTGATGGTTCTCTTAGCAGTGAAAATACCTGTACTCCTAGTATTAAGTCTATATTGTCCTTGGGACCTTTACTGTAAAGCTTCTTCCGTGTTTTTTTTGTAATTTCCCCCCCCCCCCTTTCCCTACTTTTATTGCTTTTAAAATGTCCCTGTTGCAGACTAATGTCAAAAGTTTTTTGATCGGTCGGAGGTCTCAGTGCTGAACCCCACTGATCAGGAAAACTAGTGTTGATGGATGTCTGTCACGCCCCCTCCCATAGACTTGCATTGAGGGGGCAGGGTGTGACATCACACTCGTCTACCATTGTGGTCAAGATCCGAAGCCTCCAGCGTTGCCGGTGTGAGGTGAAAGTCGTACAGGTGGGTGCTGCTGCCAAGATCCCGGGGGTCCCCAGCAGTGAGTTGCCGGTCGGCGAGTCATACTGCACTCAGCCATTCACCGGCTGCAATGAAGTCCCGGCAGGCGATAGGCTGAGTGGCAGTGTGAGAATGCTTCAAAACACACAATTCTTAACTGCATCAGCTGCCGGGGCCGAAAACGTCACATTGCCGCTCAGCCTACTGCTGGCCGAGTCGGCACTTCACTGCGGCCGGTGATTGGCTGAGTGCAGTATCGTGGCAGAGACCGGCGCCGATTACCGGAGGCATTGGGGGAGTGAAGGAAGGTATGTATCTATACATAAAGGAGAACTCCAGAATACAAAAATTGTCCCACAAACTGCCGGCAGGGAACGGGTTAAAGCCAGTGGGTCCCAGTTGCTACGGGCAACCAGGACCCACGGCTAATGCCGGACACCGCCGATCGGGCAGATGGCCGGCATTAACACTTTAGACGCCACAATCAAAATTGATTGCGGTGTCTAAACTGAAAGTGATTTCCTTGATTTTTAGCTTAAATTGTGCATCTCAGCACATCTTTATCTAAAACGTGTTACACTAAAGGCTATACTGCTCTGAAATCCATTAATAACACTACAAAGAGATTTTGCATTTACTGATAAAGCCTAAAATGCATCCAAATACGGTAAAATTAACTGCAGTCACTAAAAACAAAGCCCGGAATGGATTTCAATAGAAGTCGGTCTTTCCTTTTTAAAATATCCTAATTTATTATCTGTTCTTGGCTCTGTATTTAATAACTGCAACTAAAAACCTAAAGATGTGAACTTACTCTAGTGCTGGATTACACTGTTTAGCTTTTAAACAGCTTTGATAAATCTGGACTTACTGCAGCCACAAGCAATTTGATTGTTCTAGGGAACCTGTCGCCACTTTCATGCTGCCTGAACCATAGGTTATTGGAGGCAGTCCGGTTGGCTTTGCCTTTGACTCTTCGCTTAAGGCTGGTTGGGTGGAGAGAAGTTGCCCCGGATTGCTTCAATAACGTGTATTTTTGGCAGCATTAAAGTGATGACTGATTTACATTCAATAAGTATTTTTTTTTTTTCTTCTATTGCTGGCATATTTATAGACCGCTGGTATGAGAGGTGAGGGTCAGGCTCCTAGTGCCCCATCAGCTGATGGAAGGGGCAGCTGTGTTTGTACAGGCTCTCCTGCCTCTTCACCTCTTACACACACTGCAATCTGTTATGTAGCTGCAATGCAAGGCACAGCCTTTACCCAATGAAGGGACCAGCACTGCACAAGTGAGGGTAGGAACACACTACATTTTGGCCCCCGTTAATCGTATCCATCCGCATCCCACCGAAAAAAGGATGCTGACGTATACTGTTAAAGGGAGCAGCGCACCCCATTCACTTCTGCTGCCGAAGTCAACCCTAATGACTCAGTTCGGGACATTTTAAGTGCACTCATGATGGGGGGGGGGGGGGGGGGTCTGTTGCGCTTTTGAAATAGCATGAACGTCCTGAAAGGAGTGACTAGGTGACTCCATTTGGCCATAGAATAGAACGGGGTCTGCTGCGCCTGTTAAAGGGGTACTCCGGTGAAAACCTTTTTCTTTTAAATCAACTGGTGGCAGAAAGTTAAACATATTTGTAAATTACTTCTGTTAAAAAATCTTAATCCTTCCTGTTACTTATTAGCTGCTGAATACTACAGAGGAAATTCTTTTCTTTTTGGAATGCTCTCTGATGACATCACGAGCACAGTTCTCTCTGCTGACGTTATTATAATAATACTTTATTTATTTTTGTCCTTAGTGAGATTTGAACCCAAGTCCCCAGCACTGAAAGGCAGCAGTGCAAACCACTGAGCCACCATGCTGCCCTTAGTATACATCTGCTCTGCATGGTTGCTAAAATGGACAGAGATGTCAGCAGAGAGCACTGTGCTCATGAGGTCATCAGTGTTCCAAAAAGAAAGGAATTTCCTCTGTAGCATTCAGCAGCTAATAAGTACTGGAAGGATTAAGATTTTTTTAATAGAAGTAATTTACAAATATGTTTAACTTTCCGCCACCAGTTGATTTAAAAGAAAAAAGGTTTTCACCAAATTACTCCTTTTAAGGCTAGGTTCAAACTGCGGAATCTCTGGGCAGAAAATTTCCGCCCGGTGATGGAGTGCGGCCAGAATCAGTCAGAGCTAGGACCGTGTGGGCACTGCAGTCTCCAATAGACTGCAATGTGTTCTGCGAGTATCTCCGCCTAAAGAATGAGCAACGCCATTCTTCAGGCGAAAATTTTAAAGCAGATTTTTCGTTCACAAATTCCGCTTCACAAATTCTGAATTGTGACTTTTTGAACGGAAACCCATTCCCTATACCATACATCTTAGTAAATGGAATTTTTGTCTGCAATTTTAACGAGGGGGGGGGGGGGGGGGGGAAGCCATAATCGTGATGATCATGTGGTCTGTGGAATCTGGCCATTTACTGAACTGAATTGCTGTGTAGTTGGTTTTATAATTCTGTTTGTTTCTGTGTGAAAAGCATTTGGTTTTAATCTTCCAATGGTCAGATCTGTTTTATGCCGTGCTTATTGCTGTATTGTTGTCCTAATATTAGACATAGTGGCAAAAGCAGTCGTGTATATGTATGTGTATGTGTGTATATATATATATATATATATATATATATATATATATATATATATATATATATATATATATATATAATATTGTGACGATCCGTCTTGGGGATTAGCTCTGGGATCGTCCTGGAACACGCCACAAGATGCGTTTCTTCTCAATAAACCAGCAAACAAATGCTTATAATGCAAATCTGGCACCTTGCCAGTTTTATTAGACAGGTTGCAGGGAAAGAAATAAACAAAAAGCAGGAACAACCAAAATCCTAGACCGTCTGGTCACTGACTAAACAGATCAGCTTGTCCTGACTAACAACCGCTGAGCTTCCCTCAGCCGGTTAAACATATGTCCCCTGCAACCTTCTACTCACAATGTCACTCTCTTTGAGCCCCTCATAGCTCGGGCTGTGTACTCCTCAGCAGCCTCTGTCTCTTCCCTACAGCCCACATGCTGTCTCCTAGGAAGAGCCCAGATTAGACTGAGTCTCCATCTCATATACACTTCCCTTCCTTCCTGCCTCATTACTTAAGAAGCAGGTGAGAGCTTCTGCAGGGTGAGCCAAGGAAATACACCCTTTCCTTGCCACACTGCCACATATCCCCCCCCTTTGCTCAGACCACCGGGAAGGAGCACATGTATTTGAAAGGCAGAAACCATCTGCCTTTCCTTTCTCTTGGACAACTTTTGTCCCAGGGTCTCTGAAGTCCTTGACTTTTTTCTTCCGGACTTTTACCAGCCACCAACTGCAAGTCTCTCGGTCACACCTCTCCAGTACCAGGTTCTTCACCCTGGTGTGGGCAGGGTTCTTGAAATTAAGGAGTGAGAGGACCGATGCTTCGAACCTTTGTCTTCTTCTGGCTTGCCGGACCTCTGCCTCTGCTTCAGAGAATCTTTCGGCCTCAGTGGCTTCACCAACCACTGTCTTGTTCTCTGTACCATCAGTGGACCTCTGACACGGGTCCATTTCAGTTTCAACTTTAGAGGACTTCCCACCTGGTTTCACATCAGTCTTGACTTCAGTGGATTTCTCACATGGTTTCACCTCATCCCTTCCAGCTTTCTCTTCAGGGGCACCAGCTTCCTCAGGTTTGGCTTCAGAGTCTTTGGCTCCTTCAGATTCTTGTGTAGAATCAGCTTCTACTGCAGCTTCTTCAGGCTTACTCTTCTCTTCACCTGTAGCGTCAGTTGTGCCATTCTCTTTACTCACAGCTTTTGAGGTTGACTCTGGTTTAGCTTCTGCTTCAGAGGATTTCTCTGCCTCAGCATTACCTTCAGAATTTTTGGTCTGCTCAGGTTCAGAGGATTTCCCACCTCTCTTCTCCTTAGTCTCCACTTCAGAGGATTTCCCACCAGGTTTCAGCTCAGTACTAGCTTCAGGGGACTTCACCTCAATCTTAGCTTTAGAGGACTTTTTGGCATTCAGAGAAAGCATAACTGTATCCTGTAACTTCGGCCCCAGAAGCCTTTCTTGAGCCAATTCCGCCATATCTTGGTCTCTGCTCACTTTTAGGACTTCCTGGTCCTCTTCCTTTTTCTCACATTTTCGCAGCTTACACTGGAGCTTAGCGGACTTCATCCTCTCACTGTCAAGTAACTCTGTCAAGTCCCTGATAGTGTCTTCCGAAGACAGCAATTGTTTCCTCAATTGTTCATTGTCCGCCAGCACAGCCACCTGCTCGTAGAGTTGCGCTCCCAGCAAAACCAAGGCAGCTACGTGGGACCTTCTGCGCGTTTCGTTCTGTGCTTCCAGGCTCTTTTTTAAGATCTTCATGTCATCTTCCAGCTTTATATATCTCAGCTGCTCACTCTTGAGTTGTGCGGAGATCATCTTCTCACTGTCCAGCAACTGTTTCTTGGACTTCACTAACTCATTGATAGATTTTCCACTCTCACCAATCTGTTGAGATAGATCTGAGATCTCCTGTTGCAAGTTCTTGTTTTCATGTTGCAGAGTCTCAACTTGTTCCAGGGCCTCCTCATACTGCTCACGGAGCAAGACATTGTCATGACGAGCAGATTGAAGAGCATGTGCAAGGGCATTCTTCACCTTGACTTCCTCCTCAAGTTGTCTCTTAGCTTTAGAGACACTCTCCAGATTGCTGGCAAGAGCTTCAGCTTCCATCTTCATTTCATTCTTCTCTTTTTCTATTTTTTCCATGGCTACCAGGCTAGCCTTGTGATCACTCTGCAGAGCCTGATATGCACCATGTAGAAGACTCACTTCTTCTTCCTGGAATGACATCCGCTTGGCCAGACTCTGCACTTCACTCTCCTTGCTGGTCACAAGACCCTGGGAGCGGGACAGTTCATCCTGCAGAGCCACAAACTCAATTCTGTGATGCTCCATGACTTTTTCCAGCTGAAGCCTCACTTCTTGCTCTTTTTTAAAGTCAGCAAGTGATTTGTCCCTCTCCTCTGTCAAGCGATGTACCTCTTTTTCTTTCTGCAACAACTTCACAGAAACCATCTGCAGGGTTTCTTCCAGATTCTGGATCTGCTCCAATTTTTTCCCAAGGCCAGCTCGTCTTTTCCGAGACCTTTTACTGACAGCGGTCTCCTCACTCTCGCTGTTAGACCTTGAGACATCCTCTGGTCCTCTGTCAGGCACTCGACCCAGCTCTTCTCCATCTCTAGATGAAGTCTCCCCCTTTTCCGGGGTTGCGGCCACTTGTGCCTCATTAATATCATCCACAACAGGTGCCACTGACACCTGGCACTCTTCCTCTCCCACCACGTTGGCAACTCTGGAGACTCTCGCTAAACACTCCCGTCGGACCGGCAATCCCTTGGCGGTAAGTTTGTTGCCCCTAGCAACAACTTCAATGGCTCTTGGCACCAGCGAGTCAGGGAGATTCCTGATCAGTTCCTCTGAACTGTCTCTCGGCTTCTTGGCAGACTTTTCTTTTGTCTTGTCACAGTCTCCTTCACTTAGGACTCTGTCTGTGACCGTAAGTGCAGCCCTCAGCTCCACTGGTACTCTCTTCCGGAGTTTTGGTTTTTCCGCAGCCATCTCTGTAGCTTCTTTTCCAGTCACCTCTTTAACTTGACTCGCGGACTCTTCTTCAGCTCCCCTAGTGGTCTGGCACACTCCCACCTGACATATACCTAGGGTCTGCTGACACTCCCTGTCCTCAGCTGAGTTACTGTCCCCTGCTATGTGGTGAAAACCAAGTGTTGTGAGCCTATCAGATGTTCCTGCTCTAGTCACCTGACTATCTTCCCACAACTGCTGAAAAAACGGAAAATCCTTCCCCAGTACTACTTCATACTCTAAGGTAGGCTCTATTGCAACCTTGTGACTTATGGTACCATAGGGAGTAGAAATACACACATTAACTGTTTTATAACCCCAAATACCGGCCTGTATAGACACTACAGCGGGGTCTGGCTTTCTGCAGCTGGTCTTTACCAGACTTATTACACATTTTGGATCTAACAAAACCATCATCTTTTTACCTTCTATCTCCAGCTCACACAGGTTTTCTTTTGTCCTGCGAGAGGTGGGAACAGAACTCTTTACATCAGAACACATTAACATAAGTGTTTCAAGAAAAACATTATCAGCCTGCATGGGTTCACAATATACAGCACCATTCACACAGTCCAGTAGAGACACCCCAGTCCTCACTACTTCCGGAACCTTTGGTTGCGAACTCTCAGGTGCACTCTCAGCATCCCACAGCTGCCAGAAATATGGAAAGTCTCTGCCCAGTACAATTTCCACTGTAAGTTCCGCACATACCTCCATCATATGGCTTACTGTCCCAAAACATGTATCAAAGGTAATTTGAACAGTCTTACCGGGCTCCGGGTGGGACTTCACAAATGGAATTATTTCTGGCATAATCCGAGATACAGTCTGGCAACAATCCAAGTCCACCCACAGTGGGATTCCGCCCACCGACAACTCACGGGACCTCGGCTTCGTCTTGGCGACCACAGCTTGTGACCCACGTCGGTTGCTCCCAGCAACGGCCTTTCGAGGTTGTCCCATTTTCTTGAAAAAAATTTCTCGATCCGTTGCCCCTAGCAACGTTCCTCCACAGACACCAAACTGTGCTTAAACTCCTCTGCTGGGCTCCTCCGACTTGCAATCTTGCAGGGGCTTGCTCCTAGCAACAGCTCCTCTCCAACTCGCTTGTTGGTTGCCCTTGGTAACGGGTTGCCCTTAGCAACAGCGTGCCCGCATCCTCCACCAAAATGTGACGATCCGTCTTGGGGATTAGCTCTGGGATCGTCCTGGAACACGCCACAAGATGCGTTTCTTCTCAATAAACCAGCAAACAAATGCTTATAATGCAAATCTGGCACCTTGCCAGTTTTATTAGACAGGTTGCAGGGAAAGAAATAAACAAAAAGCAGGAACAACCAAAATCCTAGACCGTCTGGTCACTGACTAAACAGATCAGCTTGTCCTGACTAACAACCGCTGAGCTTCCCTCAGCCGGTTAAACATATGTCCCCTGCAACCTTCTACTCACAATGTCACTCTCTTTGAGCCCCTCATAGCTCGGGCTGTGTACTCCTCAGCAGCCTCTGTCTCTTCCCTACAGCCCACATGCTGTCTCCTAGGAAGAGCCCAGATTAGACTGAGTCTCCATCTCATATACACTTCCCTTCCTTCCTGCCTCATTACTTAAGAAGCAGGTGAGAGCTTCTGCAGGGTGAGCCAAGGAAATACACCCTTTCCTTGCCACACTGCCACAATATATATATATATATATATATATATATATATATATATATATATATATATATATATATATATATTAATAATATACACACACACACACAATATTTTCATTCATTTGTTTCTTTATTCCTAATCTACATTGAATCTACCAGTTTAGTTGATGGGCATTGTGCTTAAAGTCCTCCATACACACTAGGAGAAATTTTACTGAATCCCCTGGGATTTCAAGGGGTACTCCAGTGGAAAACTTTTATTTATTTTTTTAAAATCAACTGGTGCCAGAAAGTTAAACAGATTTGTAAATTCTACTAAAA
Organism: Hyla sarda; assembly: GCF_029499605.1. Lineage (NCBI taxonomy): Eukaryota > Metazoa > Chordata > Amphibia > Anura > Hylidae > Hyla > Hyla sarda. The sequence goes on from NC_079190.1 coordinate 77,960,375, forward strand.
AATCTTTAATCCTTCCAGTACTTTTTAGGGTCTGTATACTACAGAGGAAATGGTTTTTCTTTTTGGATTTCTCTTATGTCACGAGCACAGTGATCTCTGCTGACATTTCTGTCCATTTTAAGAACTGTCCAGAGCAGCATTTGCTATGGGGAATTTCTCCTGCTCTGGAAAGTTTTCCACGGGAGTACCCCTTTCAGCTGCATTACCAAAATGTGCTTATAGGGCTGTAGCAACTTTCACCTAACTGGGGATGCCAGGGGACAGAAGGATTGGTAGTGTTCTCCCTGTGGAGAAGTCTGGCAGTGGCTTACCCCAAACTCTTAAAGGTTTATAGGCACCCTTTAAATAAATTTTTTTTTTTTTTTTTTTTTTTTTTTTTTTTTTATCCTGTCATTATGAGTTATCTATCTTTCAGTGGAGCCTCCCTGTATAAAAGATTAAGTTAGTCTTTTGTGCTCTCTGAAACAGGAAGTGGTGACGTTTGATAGACGTAGACATAGTCACCTAGAGGAAATATAGCATTAAAATCCCAATCATGTTTAATAGCTTGTTGTATCTGAAACATACTTTTTTGTTTTTGCCACTGAACTTGGCTAATCGATGAAATACTTGTAGTGCCCATCATCAAAGGGTTGAGCAGCTCCTTGGCTATAGATCCTGGTGTTTATGAATTCCTATCTATGTATAGCTTATGGCCTCTTGTCAAATACAAAAGGGGCATAGCTATAGGGGGTGCAGAGGAAGCAAATGAACCCAGGCCCTGTTGTGATGAAAGCTAAAGATTTGACCCAAACTACTCTATTGAGCTTCCTTTGAAGCAGTTACCGTATTTTTCAAAATATAAGACGCACTTTTTCTCTGTGTGTTGTCACAGATGTAGTTATCTACATAACTTTGTAAGTAAAATATAACTGAAAAAAAGTACAGACAGTAAAACGTTAAACAGCACTTGTTGCTTTAGTTAAATCCATTAGTTATACAATTCCATACAGCAAAATGTCAAATTATACAGAAAAATCCAGAACCATCAGTTTCCTCATCCCGCGTTTCTACAGAAGGGCCTACAGGGAAAGGGAAGTCTCCAGCGAATGACGTGGTCATCATCACCAATCAGTCATCTCTGCAGTCGTCTGGATATTGTACACTACCTTGTGACATGAGTGTCTGCACATCCTGCACTATTTCTCTTAGACCTGCATCTGTACCACATCCTGCTCACAATTTGAACATCTTCTATAATGCAAGCTAGAGGTGACCTGACCAGAAATACTTATGTAGTAATAGCCAGTGAGTTGCTGGAGTTGAAGGCTGTCTGCATATCAATTATTTATTATCCTGGTGCCTTAACAAATGCGTCGGTCATCCGGCTTTTTTCACCCTTTTCTACTAGTAAAGGGGGTCGGATAGGACTAGGCCTGTACTGAAGGTTAGGCACTAGGTATTAGAATTATAGAGATCAGACCACTATAACTATAGATTAAGAGATTACTCTGCCAGAAGACAAAATGAATGCGTTCACTTTAAAGGGGTACTTCGGCCCTAAGACATCTTATCCCCTATCCAAAGGATCTCTCATGCAGCACCCACCTGAGTGAGCTGCACGCCAGTGCTGGAGGCTCGGTCTGGGTGCTGCGTGAGAGATTGTGGGGGTCCTCTGCAGCGGGACCCTCGTGATCAGACATCTTATCCCCTATCCTTTGGATAGGGGATAAGATGTCTTAGGGCCGGAGTACCCCTTTTTTAAGGCTGTTTTTGTCTTATAGGGTGGGTTATACATAAAGGTTTTTACCTTTTATGGGACTGATCTACTTAAGGTTTTTACCTATGGGACTGATCTACTTAATAAGCTTGTAGATGTGGATAAAAGAAGTAAAAGGCTTACATACAGTGATGCTGGGCAAACCCCTTCAATAGCTGTTGGACAAAAGTTTGTGCGCCTTACCGCTGTTTCTTTCGATCTGTTCATACATGTGACTGTTTTTATGTATTTTGAATGGAAAGATCAGAGGTAATCCTATGACAGACAGCTCTAGCAGCAGTTTATCCCCCAGAACAAAAAGATCTGGAGTTTGCATGCCCCCTACACATTAGACAGTCCTCTGGCTGCACCGACTTTTTCCCTATTATATATGGGGACTTTTAGACCTCTTGTATGGAAAGTGATGGCAGTCAGAAAATGTATATGGATTTATTTACAGTATATCCTGAGTGACTGGACTGTAATAAAGTTATGACATTTCTTTAAGCAAAACCAGTTTGACAAGAGTTGAACACTGTTGGCTCTTCCCCCAAGTCATCTTAAAGGAAAACTGTCAGCTTGCTTCCCCCCGCACTAACCAGCAGTACTGGCAGGTAGTGTGGGGGACGCTGATCAGTTTGATGCCTACCATATCTGGATCCGCCCCGCCGTTCAGCCGGAATCTCCGATTTTTCTGTATATGCTAATTAGGTGCTAACTGGCACTCTGACATGAGTGCTGCAGGCGAGGCCAGCTCATCAATATTCCTCCCCTCCCTCCGCCTCTCCATCTTCTCCCCGCTCTGTAATGAAGAGGGAATTAAGTACACCAAACATCCAGCATACTGGATTGGACATTATGTATTACAAGATATATATGGCATCTATGGTCAGCATGCCATGTCATCCACCTGGCTCGGGTTGATGATGTGTGGAGTGTTGTGTGGGTGTTGGGCACGAGTGATGGGGAGGGGAGTCGGGGGTGTATGCATGGGGTGTAAGGGCTAATGAAAGCCCGGACCCTGGGCTAATAGCGTGCGGCACTTATCGTTGTGCTGCAAGCTATTAACACTTAAGATGCAGTGTTCAAAGTTGATCGCCGCTTCTAAAGTGAAATCTTCCTGGCAGCTCAGTCTGGCTGATCAGGACATCACAGTTTCACCACGATGGTCCCAATCAGCTAGGGTGCATTATCTGCCTCCGTTGCATCCGATCGGCGATTGAATGCTCCAAGCGTGAGATCCAGGCTTGAGCAATCGACCGCCGATAACACTGATCATCTCCATGTTAAGGGGTTACTCTGCTCCCAGCATTCAGGAACTCAATGTTCACATGGAGTTCCTGAACGCTGTGTGCGGGCTTCTGTGTTCATGCCTGCCACCTCAATGAAAGGCTATGGGACTTGTATTGAGGGGGCAAGATGTGACATCACATGATGGCGAGCGTGAACACGGAAGACTGCACGCAGCGTTCAGGAACTGAATGTTCCGGACACTGGGGAGCGGAGTAACCCTTTAATGCATGGGGCTGATCTGTGTAGAAGATCGATATGTGCAGTGCTATAGCCACTAGAGGGGGCTATAACACTGCAAAAGTGTGTGTGTGTGTGTGTGTGTGTGTGTGTGTGTGTGTGTGGGGGGGGGGGGGGGGGGGGGGGCGGGGGGTGTAAGTTAATAAAGATCATTTAAACCCTTCCCTAATAAAAGAATCGCCCCCCCCCCCCCTTTTTTCCCATTTTTAAAGAGAACTGTAAATAAACATGTGGTATTGCTATGTGCAGAAATGTCCGAACTATAAAAATATATTGTTAATTAAACCACACGGTCAATGGTGTAGGTGCCAAAAAATTCGAGTCCAAAATAGCGTATTTTTGGTCACTTTATACCACAAAAATAAATAAATAAAGTGCGATCAAAGTCCAATCAATACAAAAATGGTACCGATTAAAAACTTCAGATCACGGCGCAAAAAAAAAAAAAAAAAAAAAAAAAATGAGCCCTCATACTGGCCCATATGTGGAAAAATAAAGTTACAGGGGTCAAACGATGACAATTTTAAACATATAAATTTTCCTGCATGTAGTTATGATTTTTATTTATTTTTTCTTCAGAAGTACAACAAAATAAAACATACCGTATATAAAAGCAGGGTATCATTTTAACCTACAGAATAAAGATAAGGTGTCATTTTTACCAAAAAATGCACTGCGTAGAAACTTAAGCCCCCAAAAGTTACAAAATGGCTTTTTTTTTTTTTTTTTTCTTCAATGAAATTTTTTTTTTCCGTTTCTCGCTGTGAATTTTTTTGGTAAAATGGTTGTCACTGCAAAAGGATTGGTGCAATAAATAAGCCATAATATTTAATCTTGGGTGCAAAATTTAAAGTTATGATTTTTAGAATGTAATGAGGAAAAATTCTGCATTCTTAAGGGGTTATAATATAATTCCCCCCTTCCTCCTTTTGGTTAATTTATATTTTAATAGTTACCACTGTGGGACACAATGACGGCATTCTGCTGCAGAAATTCTGCATTCCCCCAAAAAATATAAGATTAGTCTTGTATTTTGTGGAATCCCATGGAAGTCAATGAGGCTTGAGTTTAGGTAGACTTCTGTGTCTTGGAACACAACAGAAATTCCGGTGGCATTCCATGAATTGTGGAATTCCGCAATTCCCTTCAGAAAACTTTGCTAAATGGAATTCAGAATTGCGGAAATTCCGCTGTTTTAACTTAACCTAAGGTTGGTGGGCAATGCTGTGCTCACAATCTTTGTACATTTTTATATATAATACACACACACACTGTATATATTGCTAAGAGATCTTTCTATAGAACTATGTGGCAGCAGAATGTTATAGTGCTGACTGTGGGGCTGTATTTTATAACACTAAGTGCTGGAAACACTGTCAGTATACTGTCATCTATCTAGATCAGTGGTCTCCAACCTGCGGACCTCCAGATGTTGCAAAACTACAACTTCCAGGATGCCCGGACAGCCAACGGATGTCCTGGCATGCTGGGAGTTGTAGTTTTGCAACATCTGGAGGTCCGCAGGTTGAAGACCACTGATCTAGATTATTTACTTGCATAAACAAGTGCAGCTTCCTTATCTGTAGACACATTCACTGTGGGGGACAAAACAAATTTGAGATTAGACACCTGCCCACCCATTGCTGACCACAGCACTGAGAAAGCCATAGAGCAAGAGAGCTGTGGATTAGGCGGGGGATCGGAGGAAAGAGTCTGCTGGGACTGTATCCACCTTTTTCCAGCCCACCGGAGCACCTGAAAGCTGAACTAATTTATGCAGAAAAAGTCATCAACTGCCGAGCCGAGAAGTTCGTGACGAATCGAATTTACTGTAAGTTCTCTCATCTCTAGTTGGTATCTAAAATGGGAAAATGCTGTACACAACCATTTTACAGCTTCCAGATGTAAAGTAATTCCTGTAACCATGCTGCTGCCACAGAACTGCAGGTAACTTTGTCTGTACATACAGATTATGGTCTCTGTATTATGAGTGTCCAGTGGATTTCCACAATCTCTTTCTGACCTTTTTAAGGTCATGTTTACGCAGCAGTTTAAGAAAATATTCAGCAGAAATCCAAACCCGAAGGGGGAGATTTATCAAAACCTGTGGAGAGGCAAAGTTGCCAATAGCAACCAATCAGCTTGCTGCTTTTATTTTTCACAGGCTTTAAAAATGAAAGAAGCAAGCTGGTTGCTATGGGCAACTTTTCTTCACCACAGGATTTCATAAATCTCCCCCCGAAGTGTTGTATTTATTTATTTATTTTTTTGCCTCTCTGCCATGGTTTGGCTAGTGTGTTTTGTAGAGTTATAGAACATAGTGACATATATTTGCCATTGGTCATAGTGGTTTAAAAAAATAAAAATAAAATATATTTATTATATTATATTATTGTACTTGATGAGTGTTAAAATTAGATTGCTTATGGGTGACCTAATAACTATGTATAAATATTGGGTATTGACCGATATCGATAAGTTATCAGCAATTTCTCCAATCCCCCGGCCCCGAAGAAGCGGCTGCAGATCATTGATTTAAAGCGGGTGCTTTAAGTCAATGAACTGCAGCGGCTTTTGTGGGGCCAGAGACCGCCGCCCGCTTCTCTCCCCCTGCTGGTCCTTAGTCCAACCACCACCACTGCCCCATTGCCTCCCCCATCCCCGGTTTTATAATTACCTACAGTAAAGACACAATAGGGATATAGGTTGAACTTCATGGACTCTTCCCTTACTGAGGACTTTCCTAGCACATTCAGCAAACATGTTCATATAAGCAGAGCCCAAAACCTATACATAGTGACTGTAACTTTCTATTTTCAGTGCTGATTAGAAAATGTAAACTTGTGGCCTGAGCCGGGACTCCAGTTCTCAGGAAGATTACTAGAATTCTGAATAACTCCTCATTCATAATCTTAATGATTAGATTCAAAGTAAAACAGCATATGACTTGTGAGTGTTCATACGCAAATATGTCACGCGGAGTAGGGCCGCCCACTGGACACTCAACCTCAGTCATCAGACCTTTAATATACTTCATGTTTGACCTCCATGACACTTTGTATCCGTAGCCAAGGGAGTGAAATCTACATGGAAGCTATAGGGGAAAGATTTTTCCCTCCTCCTAAAACAGCTCTTGGTTTTGGCTTACAAATACTGATGTAAAAACAAGCTGCCATGTGATGTTGTCTTTATATCGATTCTTCTCCCACACAACTTTATATCCCTCTGCTCTCCTGCTCTGTATTGCTACAGATAGTACAGCCTGCTCAGTGTGAGGGTTTCCCTTTAATGAATGGTGTCGAGTATCTTATCTCATGTGACTAGTTTCTAGGACTTGAGTATTCAGTGCCTGGTGACAGCCTGGATCAATATTTACCAATGAGATATAAAGCAGCTGGGGAGAACAGGCGCAGAGTCTGCACCAGACCTTTTGTGCTGGGTTAACCACTTGGCTTCTAGATAAAATGGCACTGTGGCTGTGTGTTTGATATACTTTATTCTAAAGTGCAGGTTGGATTCAGAGGTAATAATAAAAATAATAGGATATTTTTGCACAAAGGGTCAAAAAGGCAACATTTTGTGCATATCCATGGGACCCATGCATAATTCTTGCTTTGCCTCAGATGCACCCAACCTCCCATGATGCAGTTGTGTCTCAATGACCAATGTAACATCAGATGGGAAAGTGATTAACTGATAATCAATTAACTGATTAAGTTGCGAGGGTTGGTTGTACAGAAATCTTTTATTTCTAGTGTAGTTTTAAGTCTTTGTAATCAGCAAAATGTATTATTGCCCTGACATCCATTCTAAATGTAAATGGCTAGATCAGATGTAGTTCTTATCAGGTCTTTCTGTACCCCCACCACTGTTGGGAAGAATGTGGTTTTTAAAAAAAAAAAAAATTTTTTTTTTTTAAGTATTTTATTTCTTTTAAATGACAGACAAAAAACCTTTGTTCGGTTGATGTCTTGGCACTGTGACCTTGACCAATCTCTAGATATAGCCGGGAGAAGCGCACTGCATCGTGCTTCACATCCTGCTTGGTGCTCAAGCTGTCTCATTCCAGTAGTTGAGCTCCATGGACTTCTAATGAAGCATGCCTCGAGCAATGAGAGAGTTGAGTGCCAATGCCGGGAGTGAAGTTCTTTGCTAGTTGCTTCTCCCGACTCTATCTAGAGAGCGGTTCGGATCTAATTTACAACATAATGCCTCTTCAAAGAGCGGATCTGGTTCTAGAGGACTTAAAATAGATATAGATTTTTTTTCTTATTTAATTTGTCGCAGCTACTCCTAGTACAGTAGCAGTGGCTCCTGTTTTCAGAGGTGCCCGACAGTTGTTGGTACAGGTCATGTGAACATGGCAAAACTGGGGCAATTAAAACATTTCTGGTCCTAAGAGGAAATATTGAAGTTTACTTCCACACTGGATCAAATTTTATATTAAAAAAGTGTGTGTGTGTGTGCGCGAAAGACAATTGTTACTAAACCAGAGATTACAATGTTGAATTTAATTCAGGAGATGAAGGATCAGTTGATGATTTTTGGGATAGCCTTCCATAACTGGTGAGACCCCAGGAATTACTATGTTCTGGCTGGTGAGTCTGCATTAGAATAGTCTTAAAGGAGTAGTCCAGCCTTGGTCATCTATCCCCTATCCTTTTGGATGGGGATAAGATGTCTGAGGCAAGAATACCCCTTTAAAGGGGTACTCCACTGGAGAATTTTCTTTTCTTTTAGAATTTCCTTTTCTGCCTGACCACAGTGCTCTCTGCTGACACCTCTGTCCATGTCAGGAACTGTCCAGAGCAGGATAGGTTTTCTATCGGGATTTTCTCCTACTCTGGACAGTTCATAAAATGGACTGAGGTGTCAGTAGAGAGCACTGTGTCAGGCAGAAAGGAAATTCCAAAAGAAAACAACTTCCTGTGGATAATACGGCAGCTGATAAATACTGGAAGGATTAAGATTTTTACAAAGAAGTAATTTACAAATCTGTTTAACTTTCTGGCACCAGTTGACTTAAGAAAAAATTGTTTTCCAGTGGAGTACCCCTTTTTAAGGCCTATTTTAGAGATTTGGCCTAGAGTTGGGGAAATCCTAAATAATCTTGTGATGGTTAAGTGTGAGAAGACATGGGCAACCCCTGTGACCTCCTTGCCACAAAACTCTAGAACGAAAGGTCTCTATTAGAGATGAGCGAACTTACAGTAAATTTGATTCGTCACAAACTTCTCGGCTCGGCAGTTGATGACTTATCCTGCATAAATTAGTTCAGCTTTCAGGTTCCCCGGTGGACTGGAAAAGGTGGATACAGTCCTAGGAGACTCTTTCCTAGGACTGTGTCCACCTTTTCCAGCCACCGGAGCACCTGAAAGCTGAACTAGTTAATGCAGGATAAGTCATCAACTGCCGAGCCGAGAAGTTCATGACGAATCGAATTTACTGTAAGTTCGCTCATCTCTAGTCTCTATAGAGCTTTCTAAGTACATTGGCTGGCTGGCATTTATCATTGTTGGTGTAAGAAGCATTTTTCTACGTGTGTGTGTGTTGGTAATGTCTACCAAATTTATTAAATGATCACCGAGCATTTGATACATTTTGTGCAGGTAAACATTATCTGAAATTTCTCTCTTCACATACACCAAAAAGCTAAGTGAAGTTTGCGCTGGTGTAGTTTTAGAGCCATTTTTATTTTTTTTCCAGTGGCTTTGTGCCTTTTCACAAAAAGGTGCAGTTCATAAAACACTTACGGTACATAACTTGCAGATTGTAACTAAAAATCAGAAGAAACTTGTAAACAAAGGCACAATTAAACCCTGCTTGCGCCTTTTTTACGCTTTTTTATTTTTTATTTTTTTACTCAAAAAAAAAAAAAAAAAATCTAAAGATGATGATAAATGTCTGCCATTGAAAGGCTGAAGCTGCTTATTTCTGTATTATTTAGAAGGCCTGTTTTTGGAGTTGCAAGTTCCGAGCTGACAGTCTGCTGGGTTGCCATCATGGTGCCTGTCAAAATTGTCAATAATACTAAAACCTTGTTGGCACTTTATGTAGGTTTCAACAGCTGGAGACTAGTTGCACAATTGCTTCATAACCAGAGAATTAGTGTGAAGGTGTACTTTATAAGTCATTTTATTCTCGCTCTGGACTGGGTTGGACAATATTTACTAGGATATATATATATATTTTATTTATTTTTTTTTTTTTTTGCATATATATACTTTTATTATGGGTGAGACTGGCAAAGTATATGTTCTTAAATTATTTTTATACACACTTAAACTTTGATCACCTTTCTGCATCATTATATTATGGGCCAAATCTAAACACTGACTTTTAAAGGGAATCTGTCATCTGCATTTCAGGTTCCTGACTGCTGACACTGTTAAGATTTGCAATGTCTTCAAATCTGTCCGCGCACAGGAGAGAGAAAAGAGGCATTTTTTATTTGGCAAAGAGGTGTTCCCAAGCCCCTAAAGTGCTGAGATCTAGAACACCACCTCACTCCCCCTGTAACCCCTATACCTGATTGGAGCCCAGCTTCCAGCTGACTGTCAATCAAGCAGGAACATGGATAGAAGGAGGAGGAGCTTGGAAAAGCCTCTTTAAACACAGCATCAAATCTGCAGCTTCAAACCCTGTGCATCAAATATGCACAGGATACTGCACATGTGACTAGACCCTTGGGATGTAATCTGACACCTACAGATCTGCTGCAGATTTTATGCTGTGTTGTATCATGTTAGTTTACATAATTTGCTGCCTCAAATATGCAGCAGATCCTGTGTGGGTAAATTCACCCTAAGGGTATGTTCACACGTATGCAGATTTGATGCACATGATTTTCTGCTGCAGATTTCAATGTAAATTAAATGACTGAGCACAGCTTTTAATTGGCAGTTACAAATCCTGCACACGAAATCTGCGCAGGATCCTGTACATGTGAAGGGTATGTTCACACAGGCAGGTTTACAGCGAGGTGGCGATTTTCTGCAATGGAAAATCTTCAATGCGGTGTGTTTTTGTAAGATGAGCATACACTTGTTGCGAAGTGGGCTAAGCCACTTCTACAAAGAATACTTGAGCCTAATTCTGACTCATTGCTGAACAGTTGTTGTTTAGATATATGTATTGGCCTCTGTGATTCTTCTAGAACTTTCGGGACTATCCCACATCTGGTTGTCTTTCCACCGTCACCAAACAGAACACCTGGCCCTGCCCATTGTTAGTGTTGCTGTATATGTATTATGCCATCACTTGCTTATGTGTGTATTTATTTATTTATTTTAAACTGGTGCCAGAAAGTTAAACAGATTTATGAATTACATCTATAAAAAAAAATCTTAATCCTTCCAGTACTTATTAGCTGCTGAATACTATAGAGGGGGAACTTTTTTTTTTTTTTTTTTTTAATAAATATATTATCTCGATCTGAAAACACCCCCATTACCATCCCTCTAGTTGTTGACATGCTGCCAATGCTTGTATGTCCCTGGCAGATCTGTGATGACTTCACTGTACATGGGCACTTTCACTGGTTAATGGGAGAGATTATTAGGGGGGGAGGGTGTATGGTGGTTTGTCTTCTTCTACCACCCCTTCTGCACAGTTTTGTCATCAGCCCAGGAATCTTGGTGGGTTTCTTGTGACTGCCGGATTGTGTTCGCTGTCACTTTTTCAGGAGCAGTACAACACCACTTTATTAGTTGAGACAGGGCATAAGCCAAACGGTGCGACCAGGGTTCAAGTCCTGGGGGGGGGGGAAGTGAGGGAACCCAAGATTTCCACTCAAGGCCTGGTCCTGCAGGACTCCTGCTAATGGGAATGGTGTTCCTGCTGTGGAAAAAGTGCAGGAACTTGGTTCCCATGTGTTCCTGCAGGACTTGAGCCCTGGGTGTGACACAGCGCCCTGACTTCTCCAATTGATGTCACTGTACAGCTGCCATGTTAAAAACGTTGGCAATGAGTGTGTCTACCTGCAGGTTCACATGACCTATGGCGGGGGATTCCAATGACTTCAAGATCACAGCTTTTGGAATAGAGTGAAATGTCTAGTGAAGGCGAGCCATAGCGCTGGCTGTAATCATAAGATGGCTATTGTCTTACCACCAGGAGAACTCCTATAGGTTATGAAGAGCCCTGTTACAAGTACTTACAGCTTTATAAAGAGCATACAATAGGGCAGTGTTTCCCAACCAGGGTGCCTCCAGCTGTTGCAAAACTACAACTCCCAGCATGCCCGGACAGCCTTCGGCTGTCCGGGCATGCTGGGAGTTGTAGTTTTGCAACAGCTAGAGGCACCCTGGTTGGGAAACACTGCAATAGTGTAACATATTTAATCTGACTTTAAGTTGTAAAAGGGGGGGAGGGAAGGTGTATTTGTAGGCATGTGACTGTACATGATCTCACAAGGCCGGACTGCCAGAGGATGAGCTCATAGTTACAGGGTTATTTTGGAGAACTGATGCCTTCATTTCAGCAATAACTTATTAGGATATACATTATTAGCATGGAAGTATCAGATAAGAGTACAACTCCCTCCACCCCACCCCCAGCGGTGACTGCCTGTAAAATTAGTCTTTTGTATTGTTGCCTGCGGCTTGTGTGAGGAACAAAGTACAGTCAGCTGTCTCCAAAACATATAATGGTGTCTATTATCAGATCCTGCGTCTTATGGAGTATTGGGAGGGCCCGGTTACTCTTTTGAGGTTCTCCAAAGTGTCTCGGCCATTTAGGAAAACTTTATCACATGTTGGACAGTCAAAAATTCTGACTACACAGGCCCTCCGTGTTCACTCCACCCAATAAAGACGATAATTCCTCGAGAGTCGTGATCCCACTGGGGGTGCAAGGGTTGTGTTCCATAGACCCCCCCCCCCCCCCCCCCCACTATTTTTTTTTTTTTTTTTTTTTTTTCTTTTCTTCATGTGTAAATGATTCTAGCCTTAAATGGTGCACCCCTATAACCTAAAGGGTTTGTTTGTCACTTGCGGTATATTATCTGACGTAATGAACATATAAGGATTGGACAGGACTATTGTAAACCAATATTCTTGCCCTTTTATATCGGTTTTATTACCTCTTGTGAATGAGGAAGTTGTGCTCCTGACTGCTGTGATGTATCGGTCTCCCTTTTTGAGCAGCGAGGACCTTACCATGTGACTCATCGAAATACAAGAATTGGCCCCTGGCTATGTAAGTCATATGTGTACCCTTGGTGGGTTGTTGTTAGAGTAAAGGCGTGTGCTTGTCCTGTAACATTAACCTTATTATAGATAAGGCACTGGGTAAATATTCCTGTTTGCAGATCTCTGGGTGTTACACTTGTTAGGTATGTGTCATGGACTCTTTTTATTAAGGTGGCCGTACACATTTAAATGTAGGCCAAACACTTTGTTGTTGCTTCTCGCTCCCCTGTAAATGTACACCAGTCAGCCTAATTCAGCATGTGTGTTTATTTTAAAGTGGAGAGGGGAATAAGCTGCTGCCAGACTCCTCTGGAAGAAGGGATTGGCCAGTCAAAATATCACATATATGCAATCCTTTTATTATCTTCCTCAGCTGCAATTTTGAGGCAGAACTGCCCATACACTCTAAGGTCACTGTTTATTCCCAATTAAATTGGCATGTTCAATAGCGTCTGCTTTAGGGCGCATTCACACTGCGGAATCTCCGCTCGCTATGGCCGCGGGGCACTGAGCCATCACCATTGACGGCTAGGCAGTGCTCGTGGAATTGGAGCAAAGAATGAACATGTTCTTTCTTTGAGCGGAACGGTTTCAGCGGCATGATTCCGCGGGAATTCCGTAGTGTGAACATACCCTAAAGGGATACTGCACTGCCCCAGAATCCAAAACATTTTGTTCTGAATGCTGGGTGCAGGCTAGAGGGGTTGTGACGTCATGGCCATGCCCCCCTAGTGACGCCATGCCACGTCCCCTCAATGCAAGTCTATGGGAGGGGGTGTGGCAGCAGCTACACCCCTCCCATAGACTTGCTTTGAGGGGATGTGGCATGGCGTCACTACCCCCCCCCCCCCCCCCCCCACAAAAAAAAATGTTCCGGACACTGGGGCAGTGGAGTACCCCTTTTTTAAAAGTCTATGGTAACCCTTTTAAAGTGGTGCTCCGGGGGAACTAAACCCACAGTCCATCCTTTTCCCCCCTTTCATTAACCTTTTTGTTTAAGAATCATTGCTTAGCTTTATAGAGCAGTTTCCCCTCCCCTCTGAAAGCAACTCCCACCCTTCTCAGACACAATCTGGTTTCTGCTGTGTACTGATGATCATGCTCTCTTCAGTGCTGAAAATTGGGAGGTGTGTGCAGCCTTAGCCAATCAGGCAATGAACCTCTCTGCTGTTCAGAGCAGAAGGATGAGGGCTTGCAGAGCTGCAATTATTGCTGGGAGGTGAAGGCAAGAGGAGGGAAGGATGATAAAGATTTTCAAGCAGCTAGAGAAGACAACAGAGGCCACAGGAGTCATGCATATCAGGCATGATGGTTTGCAGGGAACATATCCATTGGTGGTGGCTTTAGAGAGATATATAGATTTTCTATTTATTCCAGGGAAGTGTGTTTGAATAATAAAAAAAAAAAGATTTAAAAAAATTATTTATATTACTGAAATGTAATGCAATCTAAGTCACTTCTGCAAATTGGTTAGTTTTGCAAGAATTCATGACACCAAGTAACTAAACAGTGTGAATATTTTTAATTTTTTTTTGTAAAGATCTTGCAGGTTGTCTCTTAAACAATACTCCAGTCTGGGTGTATATCTCCTACTTAACCCCTTAAAGACAATGGATGTAAATGTACATCATGGTGCAAGCCAGGGACCCTGGCAGCGATCGTGCAGATGTCTGCCATTAACCCCTCAGATGGTGTGATCAATACAGATCACGGCATCTTTAGCAGTGTGGCACTTAAAATGGATAATCGGATGGCCTGCAGCACTGCCGCGGCGATCCAATCATCCAACGTGGTCGCCGGAGGTCCCCCTCACCTGCCTCCGGCTGTCTCCTGGTGTCTTCTGCTCTGGTCTGAGATCGAGCAGACCAGAGCACAAGATTGCCGAGAACACTTATCAGCGAACAGTATTAGCAATAACCTGAATGCTATAAATGGTCCCCTATGGGGATATAAAAAATAAAAAGTATATATGTATGTGTGTGTGTATATATTAATAATTTAATTATTGCTAGCATAAAGATACAGATAAAACATGAAATGCTAGAGATAGATCTATCTCTATCGCAAAAGTGGTACTAATAAAGAGTTATAGGTGGTCAAAATTGGGCAATTTTAAACATACAAATGTTAAAATAGTTTAACTTTATTTTTATATATATATATATATATATATAATACACATATACATAATTTTTATTTTTTTTGCGGTAAGAAAGAATAGAAGAAAAGCATAAACATGAGTATCATTTTAATCCTATTGACCCACAGAATAAAGAGAACATGTCATTTTTATTTTTTTTATTTTTACCAAAGTGTACAGCAAGAAAACAAAACCTCCCAAAATTTTATAAATTGTGGTTTTCTTTTCAATTTCCCCCCAAATATTTTTTTGGTTGCGCCATACATTTTATAGTAAAATGAGGGATGTCATTACAAAGTAAAATTGACGCAAAAAACAAGCCCTCATATGGGTCTGTGTATGAAAAAAGAAGTTATGATTTTTAGAAGGCGAGTGGGGAAAGGAAAATGCTAAAATTGGCCTGAGTTGGACAGAGGTGTCAGCAGAGAGCACTGTGGTCAGAATGGAAAGAACTACAAAACTTCCTCTGTAGGATACAGCAGCTGATAAGTACTGGAAGCATTAAGATTTTTAAATCGAAGCAAATTACAAAATCTTAATGCTTCCAGTACTTATCAGCTGCTGTATCCTACAGAGGAAGTTTGTAGTTCTTTCCATTCTGACCACAGTGCTCTCTGCTGACACCTCTGTCCAAGTCAGGAATTGTCTAGAGCAGAAACAAATCCCCCCCCCATAGCAAAGCTCTCCTGCTCAGAACAGTTTGTGGCAGCAGAGGAGAGCACTGTGGTCAGACTGAAAAGAACTACACAACTTCCTCTGGAGTATACAGCATCTGATTTTTTATTTATTTTTTATATATAATTTTTTTTTAATTTATAAAAAATTTTTTTTTTCTATTTAGCAGTTGCAGAAACAGTAGCACTAGTAGTAACAGTAACTTTCTGGCACCAGTTGATTTTGAAAAAAAACATTTTTGACCTCTGGAGTACGCCTTTTTAAGGCCTTGAAAGGAATAGTTCTTTGCCTGTACAAAGGTTGAAAGATCCACATAATGGGTTTTATGCATTGTAATGACTATATAAATGTTGTCATGAGTTGTAGACTGCTTACATCCACTCATCTGACTTGGAATATATATATATATTTTTTTTTTCTCTGCAGATTTGTGGTTGTGCACTCATAGGCCTGGGAATCTTTGTGTTAGTAGAAATGAACAACCCACAACTATTTAAAAATGTCTCATCCGGTGCCCCAGTTGTCATTATCGCAGTCGGGGTTATCATTTTCTTCATCTCCTTCTTTGGCTGCTGCGGAGCTGCAAGAGAGAACTACTGCATGGTCACCACGGTAAGGCCATTTTTGTTTGTTTTTCTGTTTTGTTGATGATTCTATTTTGGTATTAGTATATAATCTTTTTATTTTTGTTTCTTTTGTGTCAATTTACCTGTGACCAGTTTGCAGTTTTGCTGGTTCTGATATTCCTGGTAGAAATAGCAGCTGCAATCGCTGGATATGTTTATAGGAATCAGGTAAGCAGTCTTTGTTAAATGTCCTGCTGTCCTTATACTGTTTATAGTATATACTCCACTAGATTAAATAGTATCCTTAGTGTATATTTGCAAATGGCAGACTTGTTGCATGCATTTTTGCAGCTGTCCCCTCTGAATAGTGTGTGTGTGTGTGTGTGTGTGTGTGTGTGTGTGCGTGTGCGTTGCAGAAATTACTCCATTTAGCAGAAATTTTGTGCAGGTCACTATCCCCTTTCTTTGACTGTGCTTTGGGGCACAACTCACTGGAAAGTGCGGTCTTC
The DNA here is from genome assembly GCF_029499605.1 of Hyla sarda. Taxonomy (NCBI): domain Eukaryota; kingdom Metazoa; phylum Chordata; class Amphibia; order Anura; family Hylidae; genus Hyla; species Hyla sarda. The sequence continues at coordinate 77,976,724 of NC_079190.1, forward strand.
TTTAAGATCTGGCATAATGTATCCAGCAGTCAGACCCCCACAATCAGACATTTAAATTGCTTAGCACTGGACATCTTTAAGAAAAAAAATACTTCCTGTTTGACTATGATAGTAAATCTGGGCCAATGTGTAGCTAGTAGGTATGGTTTTGACTTTGTGAAATGTTTTGTTACTATTTTTATTTATTTGTTGTTGTTCACTTTTTAGTTACAGAATATATTCACAGACTCTTTCATGGATGGTATGCGCAACTACCAAAACTCAACAGATGTACAAAAAGCAATTGATGACCTGCAGAGAAATGTAAGTGTGTTTTTGATTGATTTTTTTATTTTTTTTTCCATTCCTCATACTTATATGAAACTAAAGAAAATTATTTTAAAGTTATAGGGGTTGTCTTATTAGATCAAGGTCCCCACAGCAGTGGTAAAATTGCTGCAGGTTTTGTTCCTAACGCCAAAGGCAAAACCAGCTGTTTGATGTGCTGCTGCCTGATAGACATTTTCAGGCCCTGCAGGAAAGGAGTGGCATTACATGGCGGTCATTCAAATAAAGGGCTTGAGTCTCCCAGAACGAGAGCATTACTGTGTCCTGCTCATTACTGTGTTTTTTCTTCTTCAAATGCCTAATAACTCTTGTCCTCTTCTCTTCTAGTCTCAATGCTGTGGTGCCAATAATTATACTGACTGGTATAAGTTTGAGCCTTTTAAAACCCCACCTCATGTGCCTACTTCTTGCTGTATTGTAAATGCTACAGGCTGTGACACAGACCCTTCCAAAATTTATAGTGTGGTAAGTTTGAAGAGTTCTCAGCGTAATCTTCCGTAAATATGGAATGCAAACAAAATCTTGGGCTCCCAGAATGCTCTACTCTTAAATGAATTCTCCAAACCGCTTTCTATAACTTAAGATCGCACAACATCTCTTTAATGTATTTTGCAATCTTGAATCTTAAGCTTACTATGTCTACAAATCTTACAAGAAGGAAATGAATGTATTATACATTTAAATATGGTTGGAGACTATCATTTTAAGGTTACCGATCCTATACTGAATAGATTCTGGTGATCCAATACAAGATTTGTAATGTCTTATTATACATATACCTTTCTGTGGCCATATGATTTGCCCACCTTTTAACCTTTGCCCACCTTTTAATGATGATGATAAAACAAATAGCTGTCTTAGGCGATGTTGGTTTGCAAAGCCATAAAATCGTCCTGTCCAACTCCCAAGAGTTGTATAGGCAGTCTTTTTATTATGGTTAGACTCTGGGCAACCATTCTTTTTTGGGCCCCCTCCACCCCACCAGAAATCAGGTTGCTTAACCTCAGACCAAACCCCACCCTCCCCACAAAAATAAACACATTTTTAATTGAATGCACCCAAAGTTGAACATGGACTTGATGGTATTCAGACTCTTGAGTTAAGCATTTGCAGTTAACCCTTACTAACGCCCGTCTAAAAGGCCATTTCAATTATGTAACTGAGTTTGCAGCCTGTTGCATGTTAGCATTTCCCATCATGCGTAATTGATATGTGTCGAAGTCAAGCATGTGAGGCTTGAAATGATTTGGCTTCCAGGCTTTACGTTTGAGTATATAGACCAGACTCTTTGGAAAAACCTTTCCTAGTCCCGGGAACACTTAAGATGTGTAAGTGGTTTTCTGTAATAATTGAACTATGTATGGCCTGGCACTTATGCTTAACTCTTCTTTACACAGGGTTGTGTGCCTACAATAGAAGCTTTGATGAGGAAAAGCATTGGCATTATAGCTGGAGTTGCTTTGGGCATTGCGTTCTTTGAGGTGAGTACCTATTGTTGTATTAAAGGGCTACTCTGCAGAAAACCTCTTATACCCTATCCAAAGGATAGGGGATAAGATGTTAGACCAAGGGGGTCCGGCTCTTGGGGCCCCCTGCGATCTCAGAGTCGGCAGCGTCTGGAACGCGGAAGCTTGCAGCTTCTGCGTTTGAGACATCACGGCCTCTATTCATTTCTATGGGAGGGGGCATAACGGCTGGTACATGGCAGTCATGCCTCTCCCCAACCCCCACCCCCATAGAGGGGACGTGGCGGCTGGCATAATCAGTCATCGGGCACGGAGCGGAGTTCGCTCCATGCACTGAATGACAGGGGTACTGCAGTGGAGATCCCGGGAGTCCCCAGCGGCGGGACCATTTTAAGGCCATGGGGGCACCATGTGCACGATGGATGGAATGGGGAGGCAAAACTTTCTCCTACAAACTGTTAAATGTAAACTGGGTAACCCTAGCAAAGTTATAACTTAGCAAAAATTTACATGAATAAATGTTGTACAGTATGGGGACATCAGCCTCCAGCTGTTGCAAAACTACAACTTCCAGCATGCCCCAGCTGTCTGGGCATGCTGCAGGTTTAGTTTTGCAACAGCAGGAGACACTCTGGTTGGGAAACACTGCCCTGAGTAATAAACAATTATTTTTTATTTTATTTATTTTTTTTATTCCTTCTTCCAGGTCTTGGGAATTATATTTGCCTGCTGTCTAATGAAGGGAATCCGTAGCGGATATGAAGTAATGTGATCTGCTGGACTGTACAAGACTATGCCGTGATATCACTTCCTCCTTTGCCATATTAAGATACATTGGCATCTGCTGCATTTGCGTGACTTACCACTTGTATGCATATGCCATGCTGTAGCTTGATAAGGTAAAGTGCGTTATTTCCTGTGAGTTAAATTTACTTTGTATCACTAGTTTGTTTTTATGTGTTTGAGGAAAACCTGTAGCTGTCACTTTACTCTTCTCTTCCATTTATACTGCACACTTTAGCTACAGATTTGCCTGCAAGCATTTGTAAAGGAACAGATTTCTCTTCTCTTAATGCTTTACCAGCCTTGTTTAAAGATAATTTATGAGAAAAACATATAAAAAAGGAAAGACTGTAACATTCCTTCTGTGCCTTAATGCAATATTTTTGCCTTTGCCCAAAAAGGAGTTGACATATATTTATCAGTGCAAAGAAAACATGTAAAAAGTGTATGTAAGCTGTGCCATAAGTGATGCCAAGGGGCAAAATAGCACGTGCTATGCCAAGGGGCTAAATAGCACGTGCTATGTTGTACTTTAAAAATGCTTTGTCTAACTTTCTGTTTTCTACAATAAGTTTTTAATGGCAAGAATAAAGTGATAAGAACGGCCCCCTAGTCTGAGTTTGGTTTATTCACACTTGTCTATAGGTTAGAAGGTTAGAACAGCCATTCATACAGCACATGTTGCCAAATGTGTGTAATTTCCTGCACACCCATGCCTAAAGATTCTTGACCTAGACAGAGGTTTCAGCAGAGAGCACTGTGGTCAGACTGAAAAGAACAACTATGTAGCATACAGCAGCTGATAAGTACTGGAAGGATTAAGATTTTTTTAATAGAAGTAATTCACAAACCTTTCAATTGATTTTGGGGGGGAAAAAGTTTTCCACCAGAGTACCCCTTTTAGGTCAGAACTGGGTCGACTGACTTCCTGCAGGATGACATAACCAATCGGATTGCTCCTTTTTTAGCTCATGGACCCTGTCACAATCACACCCTATAGATCAGCCAAGAAGCTAAAGAGTGTGATGGTGCAAGGGTTAAAGCCACCAGACCTCTGGGCATCCACTACTAGTCCCGGCAAGTCACCAAATTTAAGCCTTTGATAAACGTTTCACCAGAGCTTGCTTCCGAAAGGTGAGCTCCTATATTTGGAGATCAAAGACCAGAGCTGATTAATTAAACATTTAATCTGGGAAAAAAAGGTATCACTGTGCTACGTATAAAATAAACACATGACATACAGGTAGAAAAAAAATTAGTTCAGCAAGACAAGTTCAGAAAACAAAAAATTTCCTTACAGCATAATGGTATAGCAGTCCTTGTGAGTGAGAGTCCAGCTGTATCTTAGGATGTCTTGTCAGCTTTTGCCACAGGCTTTAACAAAGGTTTGACCAGCATCTGTGTTTATAGTGGCTTTTTGTTAGGTGGGGTGGGGAGGGAGAACTCCCTTATCTTAGTTTGTTTTATGATGGCCAGAGAGCCTGACTTCAAAGGAGGTATAACACAGACCTCTCCAGGCTGATAGATCTGTCTACATTTAACCATCTATTTCTTTACTTGACACCACAGGCCCTGATGGCACTGAAGAGGCCTATTTCCTCATTTAGTTGCCTTTCCTTTGCAGCTGAGAGCTGTGAATTGATCTCCACATCCTGAAGGGATCCCTGGCTCTTGGCTTCCTCCACCAGGTCTAGTAGGGGATCACTACCCAGCCCTTCCTCTGGTGCACTGCATACACTGAGTATCACCTCCTCTGGGTCATAGTATGCCATATTAATGTGGTACAATCTCTGCCTCTGACCTTTCTCATGAAGGGCAACTACATATGTGGTGGGTTCTAGGCGCTGCAGAATGGGGAAGGGACCCTCCCAGGCATCTGGCAACTAATTCTGTCTGATGGGGTTCAGAACCATTACCTTCTGTCCCACTTCATAGACCCTTGCATTGCAATCATACCAGTACTTCTGCCTGGACTGTGCTGCTGGGAGGTTGTCATGTACCAGCCCAGTGAATGCCTGCATCCTGTCCCTGAATCTCAGGACGTACTCCACAACAAAAGCTAACAAGTGCTGTACATTTACCTTCTTACAGAGACTTTGCGTTAGATTGGACATGAACTATGTGCCCAGATCAGTGAGCATTTCTCTGGGGAACCACACCCTGCAGAATATACTGATCAGTGAATCTGCCACCTTATCTGCCCGGACGGAGGATAAGGTAACTGCCTCAGGATACCTGGTTGCATAATTCGCCACTGTAAGAATAGTTTCCCTGTGCTGCTGGGTATAGCTAGAGGGCCCCAAAATATCCCCTGCCACTTGTACAGATGACTAGTAGGGGCACTAGGGGAACACGAGTAACATCCCCAGACTTGGCCACCTTCTGACAGAGACGACAGGATCTACAGTAATTTGCCACAGCAGTACCCATACCTGGCCAGTAGAAATTGTGTGCCAACCTGAACTTTGTCTTGGCCACTCCCAAATGTCCTGCCAGGGGGTCTCATGGGCTAACATCAGCAGCTCTTTCCTGTACTGGCTAGAAGCTACTAACTGCCTATCTCTCTCCTGGGGCCCTAGCATGCCTTTGGAAAGGGACAAGATGATGATTTCCCAATATACCCGATGCCCATCTGTGTCAGCACCAGGCTGTTCAGCACATAGTCTCACCCCTTCAAGGGAAGGGTTACTACGCAGAGCTTCCTGTAAATGCTCATTGCCCTCCCCATTTCATGGGATCAGGGAGCACATTTCCCTTGGGTGAACTAGCATCTCCACCTTCCTCTGTTTTGGCTTGCAAGTCACAAAGCCTGATTGCTCCACCCCCATGCTTAACAGTTGGACAGAGGTTCTTTTCATTGAATTCTGTTCCCCTTCTCCAAACGTACCTTTGCTCATTCTGACCAAAAAGTTGTTCAATTTTAACCTCATCGGTCCACAGAACTTGTTTCCAAAATGCATCAGGCTTGTCTATATGTTCATTTGCAAAGTTCAAATGCTGATTTTTGTGGTGAGGACGTAGAAGAGGTTTTCTTCTGATGACTCTTCCATGAAGACCATATTTGTACAAGTATCTCTTTATAGTGGAATAGTGTACCACAACTCCAGTGTCTGCCAGATCTTTCTGGAGGGATTGTGCAGTCAAATGTGGGATTAGAATTGTTCTTCTCACAATCCTGCGAGCTGTTCTGTCTGATATTTTTCTTAGTCTTCCAGATTTTGCTTTAACTTCCACTGTTCCTGATGACTGCCATTTCTTAATTACATTCCGAACAGAGGATATTGACATCTGAAAACGTTTTGCTATCTTCTTATAGCCTTTTCCAGCTTTGTGAGCATCATCTATTTTCAGTTTCAGATTTCTAGACAACTGCTTAGAAGAACCCATGGTGCTGATTGTTGGGGCAAGGTCAGATGAGTCTGGGCATTTAAAACCTTTGAGATTGACATCACCTGGTCTTCCCAGATGATTGAGAACAATCCATGACACTGGCAGGTCTCAGCTTTGCAAAGGGGGCAGTGCATGCTATAAAATCTGCAGGGTGCCCAAACTTTTGCAGATGCCATTTATTTTTTATTTTATTTTTTTTCTGTTATTTTGAAAGTGTAAATGATGGAAATAAAATCTGACTTTTTGTTGACATATTATAAGAATGTCTAATATGTAATTTGTTGGCTTTTGGAGATTTTTTTTTCCATCTTTCCTTGGCTTCTTTAGGCACATTAATACAAAATTTTACCTGGAGTGCCCACTGTAGAAGCCCCCAGTAGGTAGGTTATCTTCCCCCCCCCCCCCCCTCCTTTTCTAAGGTAGGAGCCCTAAGCAGGAAGGTAAGGAACCCCTGCCCCTGACTTATTTTGCAATTTATGTTATGTGTGAACATAGCCTTGGGGCCAATGTGTGAACACAACATTGATGCCTTACAGTGGCCTTTGAAATGTGAGAACAGGAAACATTGAGTTTGAAAGACACAGCCTGTGTGTGTATCTGTGCATACCATAAGCTACAATGGAAATACGATTCATTGAAATGAGTTTTGGTTATTCAACAGCAGTACTGTAAGTATTCATTGACACATGCAATGGAAAATGCCTTCATATGGTATGGAACTATAATACCCTATGATATATATGCTAAACTGCATTACAATAGCATCAGGAAATACTGTATCAAAATATATTCACATTGAACTAATCAGCTGCAGTTTTCCTTTATAGTTTATGCTGAAATGCTCACCCTCTAAGAGTTTCCCAACATGTGTGCCTCCAGCTGTTGCAAAACTACAACTCCCAGCATGCCCGGACAGCCTTCGGCTGTCCGGGCATGCTGGGAGTTGTAGTTTTGCAACAGTTAGAGGCACACCGGTTGGGAAACGCTGCTCTAACACAGGTCCTTGTACACAGTCGTATCTGTGTACATTGTTACGATGGTGAAATCCTATAAAGTTTTATTGTAATTTCTCCAGCTTGCATTATTTAGTATAGCCTCTGAGGCTGCTCATACACACACCCAGTGTTTGCCATTCTCTACCCTTTTAAAGGGAGTGGTTGCTCTAAAATGTGGGATTGAATTGTTCTCCAGTTGTTAGACACCCCTCAGGGACTGGACTATGGTGATCGACCATCTTGTCTGCAGGAAAATTATAGTAGGGGTCGTGTGGGGGGGAAATAATGGACAATTGTATTGAGTAAAAAATTGTGTGAAAGGGTGATAAAAAAAAAAATATGTATTTACTGATCTTGTATATTCTAGCAAGGCTCCCTGGACACTAAAGTGCAGGCGATCTGTCGATTTTTATATACCTTATTTCACTTCATTTTAGCCATGTGCCATAAAAGTGTATTTGTTAGGTGTACTTGTGTCATTGAAATACTAAACCAGATTTATCATACTTGTGGGATTATTTATTTCATAGTTTTGCTGCCCTTAGTTTCAAGGGGTACTCTGGTGGAAAACTTTTTGTTTTTAAATCAACCGGTACCAGAAAGTTAAACAGATTTGTAAATTAGAAAAAAGTTTTGTTTTTTTTTTTGTTTTTTTTTGTCCAGATCTCCAGGAGAATAAATGCTATAATTAATGCAGTAATAAAAGATTGTGCTTCAATTATAATTAACTAATGTATTTTATTAAAAATTCTGATACAATTATTTATATATATATATATATATATATATATATATATATATATATATATATATATATATATATATATATATATATATATATTTTCCCCCACAGAGGGCCCTTGTGGATGCGAGAAACAGTATATATATCTTACAATAAAAGAAAATTAAGAGTATTAAGAATTAAAAAATTAATGAAATTCATCACTGATGCATAAACTGTATTGAATGGGTTAAGTCCTTTTGTGCAATCCTGCTTAAAAGCAGGATTGCATAAAAGGACTTAACCCATTCAATACCGTTCATGCATCAGTGATGAATTTCATTAATTTTTTAATTCTTAATACTCTTAATTTTCTTTTATTGTAAGATATATATACTGTTTCTCGCATCCACAATGGCCTCTGTGGGGGAAAATACAATTATCTATACAAGGTATCTCAGATGGCACGGGACCTAACGCTAACCTACCTGTGCGTAATAAGCAAAAACTAGGGGCCAGTGGGCAATTACAGCAGCACTAGGTCGACATGCAGTCTGCTCCCAGTTCCCTCCAGCGTGACTGAGCACACATACAATGGGAGGAGGGAGAGAGGCTACAAGCCCCACCCAAGTAGGCTGATATAGGTGCATGGCCTCACAGGTGCAACCCTAATGCTGCCTGGAAAATGTTCAAGGCGCATTAACATATGGAGTTTACACACCTCCACGTATAAATTTACAAACAACAACAAAAAACGTGGTCTCAAACGGCTGGAGGTGCTCAACCCCAAATGCAGTTGTGCATATATACTGGGGGAGCAGATCCTGCCCTTGTAGTCCGTTGCTAGGGGCGATCCCCAGCATAAAATGCATACAATGGAGGATGCCTGCAGCGGACTACAAGTGCCACAATAGAATCCTACACCAGATAAACGGTGTGGATGTGTAATAATTAGAATAATACAATACAGAAATTTAGGTGCACTACTGTGGTAGATGTATACAGTGACATTGGCTAATCCCTCAACACTGATGAACATCAGTGTTGAGGGATTAGCCAATGTCATTGTATACATCTACCACAGTAGTGCACCTAAATTTCTGTATTGTATTATTCTAATTATTACACATCCACACAGTTTATCTGGTGTAGGATTCTATTGTGGCACTTGTAGTCCGCTGCAGGCATCCTCCATTGTATGCATTTTTATGCTGGGGATCGCCCCTAGCAACGGACTACAAGGGCAGGATCTGCTCCCCCAGTATATATGCACAACTGCATTTGGGGGTGAGCACCTCCAGCCATTTGAGACCACGTTTTTTGTTGTTGTTTGTAAATTTATACGTGGAGGTGTGTAAACTCCATATGTTAATGCGCCTTGAACACTTTCCAGGCAGCATTATGGTTGCACCTGTGAGGCCATGCACCTATATCAGCCAACTTGGGTGGGGCTTGTAGCCTCTCTCCCCCCTTCCATTGTATGTGTGCTCAGTCACGCTGGAGGGAACTGGGAGCAGGCTGCATGTCGACCTAGTGCTGCTGTAATTGCCCACTGGCCCCTGGTTTTTGCTTATTACGCACAGGTAGGTTAGCGTTAGGTCCCGTGCCATCTGAGAAACCTTGGCGTTGGTGTGCGGGCTCTGGTGTGTCCTTTATATAAGGATACACTGGCGAATGTCTCAATTTTAACATCAGTGTTGAGGGATTAGCCAATGTCACTGTATACATCTACCACAGTAGTGCACCTAAATTTCTGTATTGGATATTCAGCAAAACCTGTGCAGAAGAAAATTTGCCAGTTGCCAATAGTAACCAATCAGCTTGCTGCTTTAATTTTTATGAAGGCCTCTGAAAAATAAAAAAACGATCTGATTGGTTGCTATGAGCAACTGGACAAGGTTTTCCTCTGCACAGGTTCTGATAAATCTTCCCTTGTGTGCGTGCCTGCTTGTAACAGATTTTCAGGAGGACACACGGGTCTACCAAGCTGCAGCACAGTGCTTGCTCTAGCTTGGCTAGTGCTTGACTGGCATCTTCACATCCGCAACATAAAATACGCTGCCGATGAAGAGTTACACGGCGGCTCTAAACATGTCATCTGTTATGTTCTGTGGTTTGCTTTTACCATGCCGTTGGTCACCGGCTAGTGTCTTTTTATGTGGGGTTCCAATAAATTTGAGGAAACTTCATCGTTGGCTACTACTTTTTTCTTTTCTTTGACTACTTATTGTAACATTTTCTGCATTTGAATTGGAGACTTAGCCGTGCTGAGGAGTTCGCTGGGCAGACTTGCTTTTTGCTTTTGATAGAAAAGATTGTTGGACATAGAAATTCCCCTCCCGGGGGCCAGTAAGAAGAGAAAAACATTTACATATTTTTGCTTTATCGAAATTGCAAAAGCAAGAAGGAAAATTTGTGAAATTATGGTAATTACAGATATGTTCATGATATGCAAATAATAAAAAAATGAGAATATTCAAAATATCTTGGGAGATTTATCAAAACCTGTCTAGAGGAAAAGCTTCGGAGTTGCCAATAGCAACCAATCAGATGGCTTCTTTCATTTTTGAAAAGGCCTGTGAAAAACAAAACCAGCGATCTGATTGGTTGCTATGGGCGACTAGTCAACTTTTCCTCTGGACAGGTTTTGATAAATCTCCATTGTGTTATTTAGTATGAGCCTTGTGCAGAAATACACACATTGGCATGCTATCAATTAGGCTCTTAATGGTTGTCTGAGGAATGTGCTGCCACACTGAATGCACTTGGGCACGCAAATCATCAAGATCTGCTGCTGGCAGCTCCTTTTGCAGTTGCCTACCACTTACATCCCAGATGTGCTCGAAAGGAGAGAAGTCTTAAGACTCTGCAAGCCATAGTAGTAGGTTTAGGCCACATCAGCTGCTCAAAGAAGCACAAACATTTGGCCGGTCATCTTATTGGGAAATGGCTCCTAGGGTACATTCACACGGGTGGGTTTACAGCGAGTTCTGCTGCAAGTTTGAGATGCGGCAAATTTTTTGCCGCAGCTCAAACTCCCAGTGAGAAACTCATTGTAAACCTGCGCCTGTGTGAATGTATCCTAAAAACACTACACTAACTCATAATGAAGGGTAAAACACTACATGTACACCCCCTTACACTGTTTCCCCCCCCCCCCCCCCCCCCCAATAAAAAATGTATTGTACGGCAGTGTTTCCAAAACAGAGCCTCCAGCTGTTGAAAAACAACTCACAGTATTGCTGACAGCCACTAACTGTCAAGGCATGCTGGGAGTTTTGCAACAGCTGGAGACACCCTTTTTGGGAAACACTGCCGTAGGGTATTTTTGTGGCGGATTCAAATACCCTATTTAGTCCTCAAATGCGCATGACGCTCTCTCACTTCAGAGCCCTGTTGTATTTCAAGGAAAGAGTTTAGGGCCACATATGGGGTATCTTCGTACTCGGGAGAAATTGCGTTACAAATTTTGGGGGGCTTTTTCTCCTTTTACCCTTTGTAAAATGTGAAAAACTGGGTCTACAAGAACATACGAGTGTAAAAAATGAAGATTTAGAATTTTCTAATTTACCTTGCTGCTATTCCTGGGAAACACCTAAAGGGTTAACACACTTTCTGAATGTCATTTTGAATATTTGGAGGGGTGCAGTTTTTATAATGGGGTAATTTGTGGGGTATTTCTAATATGAAGACCCCTCAAATCCACTTCGAAACTGAACTGGTCCTTGAAAAATTCTGATTTTGAAAATTTTGTGAAAAATTTTAAAATTGCTGCTGAACTTTGAAACCCTCTGGTGTCTTCCAAAAGTAAAAACAGGTCAACTTTATGATGCCAACATAAAGTAGACATGTTGTATTTGAATCAATATATAATTTATTTGGAATATTCATTTTCTTTACAAGAAGAGTTTCAAAGTTAGAAAAATGCAAAAATTCTTCATTTTCTTGGATTTTTCACCAAGAAAGGATGCAAGTAACAACGAAAATTTACTACTGTGTTTAAAGTAGAATATGTACCGAAAAACAATCTCGGAATCAAAACAATCGGTAAAAGCATCCCAGAGTTATTAATGCTTAAAGTGAGTGGTCAGAATTGCAAAAAAGGCTGTCCTTAAGGGGTTAATAACCTAATTGATGGGATCCTATAGTGTGTGTGTGTGTATATGTATGTGTATTTCTTTGTGTGGTACTCCTACTCGATACTGAATAAAATTGTGATGCTTTGAATATTTTGTTTCCTTTTCCATCATTTGCATATCAGCGATATATATGTCAATCAAGGCATTTCTGTAATGCCACAACTTATGCTTGCAAATTTAATGTTGTTGAGTATATTATTCTTTTATTCCTGTGATCCGCTCCTGAGGTGTCTATTCTTCAGATTCATAGCTTTTGTGGTAAAGAAGGCCTGTTACTGCTGGAGACTGATTTATTTATTTATTTTTTTCTCCTTTCTATAGAAAAGTACCCCCTTGTCGTACTTAGTACTTACCATGCTGGGAAAAAAAAGGTCTTTATTAAAAACAGAGCTTACTTTTACTTCTACAACCTCTACAATGTGCTATTATGAGTTGTTTTCTCTCTGCCTATACGATTCACCCCTGCAGACTGCTCTCCTTTCTTTTTCCATCCTGTGTGAGCTGTCCTCCAGGGTTTCTTTTCCTTCCTGTCTACTATCTGAGCTGGTGTAACCTCTTCCCTGCTGTTAAATAACACTGAGACCAGAGAGTTCATCAAACTCTCATAGATTTACCTAATCTCTGATAAGGTTCTAAATCAGTGGTCTCAAACTGTGGCCCTCCAGATGTTGCAAAACTTCAACTCCCAGCATGCCCGCACAGCCAACGGCTGTCCGGGCATGCTGGGAATTAAAGTTTTGCAACATCTGGAGGGCCACAGTTTAAGATCACTGTTCTAAATGGTAGAAAAACTATAATGAAGTCTATTTAGTTGCTTAATTTTGCATTTAGGAAACCAATGAAAAGTTGCATAGCTTTTAAATACTTTTTATCCTGCGCCGCCCCCCCCCCCTTTTCTTAAGAATAAATACATTTAATCATTTTAAAGGGGTACTCCACTGGCCAGCATTCGTAAAATTTAGTTCCGAATGCTGTGTGCGCACTGCGGGGGTCGGCCATGCCCCCCTAGTGATGTCATGCCCCCCTAGTGATGTCATGCCCCCCTAGTGATGTCACGCCCCCTCAATGCAAGTCTATGGGAGGGGGCATGACGGCCGCCACACCGCCTTCCATAGACTTGCATTGAGGGGGGGGGCGAGATGTCACGAGGGGTGTGGTCGAACACCGCAACACTCACACAGCGCTCGGAACTAAATGTTCCGAATGCTGGCCAGTGGAGTACCCCTTTTAATCTACCCTCATAACTGAGATGCTTTATGACCAGAGGCTTAGCTTTTAGCTTCTGGGCCCCGATGCAAAATCTGCAACAGGGACCCATATGCCAAGTATGATACTGGTCTCTTATGGGGCAGATGTGCTTTGGGGCCCCCTTAGTCTCCAGGGCCCCGGTGCGACTGCTACCTCTATAGCCAGCCCCTGTTTATGACCTTTTTATCATTTAGTTGCTCATTTATGTACTGCAGCATCCTTTCTATGATCCTATGCCCACAACTGAACTATCATACTGCAGGCGAGGCTGCACTTGCAGTAGTCTCTTTCACAGCCTGTTTAGTAGCAATCATGATGAACACTATAACAATAATACATATAACTTCACACAATTTTATTGTTAGAATCAAAAGCTTGGATAAAGAGATAAAAAAAATATACAGGGGGCGCTTCCTGATGAGGTGTATCCACTGGTGTGTACCCTTCACCACACCCAGGTGATATACCAACCTTTTTTTTTTTTTTTGGAAGCTGCACCGAAGTTAGCAGCAAGTGGTGTAGGTAAAGGTGAATACGTAGTTGGCTGCTGCCCTCTTACCGGTATCTGACACCAGTAGTAGTGACCGATGGAGATAGGCGAAAGGAGTAAAAGAAACCGGTTTAGTGGAGGCACTGCACAACTGAAGCCATGAAGAGAAGACTCGAGCAGCAAAGGACAAAATAGTTTTTATTGATGGAATTTGGAACAACGCATTTCGGCATACCCTAATGCCTTCCTCGGGTCCACTTCTGGTTCCCAGGAGTTGATAATGCTCAGTCCTGGGTCACTGGTTGTGGATGTCTTGTATCTTACTGTGCTGCCGCTGTCTGTACTACATTGTTAGAATCAGACATAAATTAATGTAAAAAGAATCTAAGAAAAATCAATAATGTCATAGTGATTTATATTTCGGTATGTCGTGACCTTGTGTGAGATTGTTTGCGTATAAAGTGTCTGACAACAATGTTCAAAGTGGTTTTCCAGAATTTTTTTTTTTTTTTTTTAAGAAAACCGCACCATACCTATCCACAGGTTGTATGTGGTATTGCAGCTCAGTCCCATTCATTCCAGTTCACCAGAGCCAAAATACCACACACCCTATGAACAAATGTTTTTCTATTGCAAAAAAGCAGCCATATTTTTTTTTACATGTTGTACTTTACTGTGAAGCTTAGCTTGCTCTTTTCTGCCGTTAAACTACACTGATCAGTGATACCATTAAACCACAGATGACAGATAAACATTGATTATCTTATGACTATGGCATAAAGGGGGGGGGGGGTATATTGGGCAGTAAGTGGTCAGTTCTTGAAATTCATAGAAGCAGGAGAAATGGGCAAGCGTAAGGGTACGTGTGACTTTTAGGCTAGGTTCAAACCCCGTTTCTGCAATAGAGTTCCTGTATACGTTTTCAATTTGAAAACCGTACGGAACTATATTGAAAACCGTATGCCAAAAGATGCATCCAGTTGTGTCCGTTTTGCATCCTGTACGGTTTTGTCAGGTTTTTTTATTTTTATTTTTTCCCCCGTACCCAAAACTGTAGCCTACCACGATTTTTGGTCCAGGAGAAAAACCGTACTGAAACATAAACATTTTTTTTTTTGAAACATGGGAGTCAATAGGAACTGTACAGAACCATATGGCTTTCACTATATGGTTTTTGACTTTGCACAGTTTTTTTTTTCTTGGAAGTTCAATCAAACAAGTAAAACTTTATTCATAATGGAGTGAAAAGTTAAAAACGTATAAATTTTTTTCCCCCTTAAAAACAGATGTAACTGGATATCATTTTTTTAAAACCTTATACGGGTTAAAATTTGCACACATGTTTTGAGGAATCCGTTTTATATCAAAAACTGATACGGGAACTGTATTGCAAAAACGTGATGTGAACCTAGCCTTACAATTGTTACATTGTGCTAGCTAGAGGACTGAGACAGAGCATTTTCAAAATGACGGATCTTGTCACCTGTTCCTGGTATGTAGTGGTTAGTATCGATCAAAAATGGTCTAAGGAAGGAAGACTGTTTTGTCTTGGTCATGACATGTGAGGAGCGAAGGCTGTGCCATCTGGTTCTATTCCACAGAAAACGTTGAGACACACAGCTTTCTGCATGGATTGGTCATAGTGCTCATGTTTATTCCTGACTGACACCAACATTTCCTACAATTAGCACTTGAGCTTTAGACCTGGACAAGGAAATGGCCTGGTCTGATAATTCATGTTTTCCTTTATATGTGTGCCTAACTTACCCTGGAAAGAGATGGCATCGGGATGCTCTATGGGAATCGAGCAACATGGATCATCCATTACAATCACGCTCCCCTTTTCCTGAATTTTTTTTTTTTGTAAGCAGTGACGTTGATTTAGCCTTGTGTAGCAGTGAATTCCTTCCGGTCTCTGTGTTGACACATCACATCTCAAAAGCCTGATCAAAAATAGCACAGTCATATGTTGCATCACTTTGTCTCTTCTGTAGCCTTATTGAGCAATTTTTCTCCACATGACAAAGAGACATCTGAAACATAGAACTGGGCTCCTAGATGGCTTAGCCAATGAATTGAGACCTACAGCCAGTCCCCTCCATCACATCACGGGTCCCGTCATGTGCTTACACACAACACGTCACAGCTTACAAAATAACTCATTAGACTCATTATCTAAGTGTGTGGTTACATTTTTATTATATTTTATGACATTTTTATTATCATTTTTTATCTATTATAAGTTGTTCGGTGTCCCTGTTGACCCACAAGGTGAGTCACAGGACACCGCATAATACAATATTATAATTTTATTTTATTAATAACATTTGATTCAATATTCATGACCCAGAGCCCCAATTTCTTCTTTTACATTGCCTTTTGACAGACATTGCCTTTTTACATTGCCTTTTGACAGACAATGTATAGTTGTCAGTTTGGTAGCTCTGGTCTGTTGGTTACTAGTCTGACAAGAACTTCGCCAACAAACTTTTTTACACAACACATCACAGCTTACAAAATAAAACTTCAGAACTTGCATGGCTGCAATGGTCGATCCATGCAGTTTGGAAATTAAAGTACCGTATATACTCGAGTATAAGCCGACCCGAGTATAAGCCGAGACCCCTAATTTCAACCCAAAATCCCAGGAAAAGTTATTGACTCGAGTATAAGCCTAGGGTGGGAAATACCTCATCCCCCCCTGTCATCATCCAGACCCGTCATTAACATCCTCATCATCATCCCCTTGTCATCATCCCACACATCCCCCCTTCATCATCCTCTTATCATCCCACACATCCCCCCTTCATCATCCTCTTATCATCCCACACATCCCCCCTTCATCATCCCCTTATCATCCCACACATCCCCCCTTCATCATCCCCTTGTCATCATCCCACACATCCCCCCTTCATCATCCCCTTATCATCCCGCACATCCCCCCTTCATCATCCCCTTGTCATCATCCCACACATCCCCCCTTCATCATCCCCTTATCATCCCACACCCCCCCCTTCATCATCCCCACACCCCCCCTTCATCATCCTCTTCTCATCATTCGCCCTCAGTGGTCTTCAACCTGCGGACCTCCAGAGGTTTCAAAACTACAACTCCCAGCAAGCCCGGGCAGCCATCGGCTGTCCGGGCTTGTTGGGAGTTGTAGTTTTGAAACCTCCGGAGGTCCGCAGGTTGAAGACCACTGCGGCCTTCAACATCATCCAGCCCCCTCTCACCCCCTTTAGTTCTGAGTACTCACCTCCGCTCGGCGCTGGTCCGGTCCTGCAGGGCTGTCCGGTGAGGAGGTGGTCCGGGCTGCTATCTTCACCGGGGGCGCCTCTTCTCCGCGCTTCCGGCCCGGAATAGAGGCGTTGCCTTGACAATGACGCAGAATTACGTTGGCAATGAACGCACCTCTGCGTCGTTGTCACGGCAACGTGACTATTCTGAGGCCGGGCCCGAAGCGCTTAGAAGAGGCCTCCCCGGTGAAGATAGCAGCCCGGAACACTATCCCACCGGACCACCTCCTCACCGGACAGTCCTGCAGGACCGGACCAGAGCCGAGCGGAGGTGAGTACTCAGAACTAAAGGGGGTGAGAGGGGGCTGGATGATGTTGAAGGCCGCAGTGGTCTTCAACCTGCGGACCTCCGGAGGTTTCAAAACTACAACTCCCAGCAAGCCCGGACAGCCGATGGCTGCCCGGGCTTGCTGGGAGTTGTAGTTTTGAAACCTCTGGAAGTCCGCAGGTTGAAGACCACTGCGGGTGGGGGAGTTCACTCGAGTATAAGCCGAGGGGGGTGTTTTCAGCACGAAAAATCGTGCTGAAAAACTCGGCCTATACTCGAGTATATACGGTATGTCCATAAGTTGCTTTATTTTTTTTTGACAACAATAAACATTTTAAGCCACCGGACAATCTCTTTAAAGGATCTGCTGCTAAGGTCCTGGTAGCAGATATTACAGGAAAGAGACCTACACAATGCTAGGAAAGTGGTTTTAAAGGGGTTCTCCGTGCTTAGACATCTTATCCCCTATCCAAAGGATAGGGGATAAGATGCCTGATCGCGGGAGTCCCCTCCTGTGGGCTTGCATTGAGGGGCGGAGCGTGACGTCACACGCCGCCGGCCTTGTGGTCGTCCGTAATCAGACCCGGAGTGAACACTCTCTGGGGACTGATTACAAACGGGGTGCCGCTTGCAAGATCACGGGGGTCCCCAGCAGTGGGACTCCCGCGATCAGGCATCTTATCCCCCTATCCTTTGGATAGGGGATAAGATGTCTAAGCACCGGAGAACCCCTTTAATGTTATAGCTGTTCATTGTGTATATTTTTAGCAAGTTCAGAAAACCTTAAAAAAAAAGAACATTTGTCATCATATGTGGCTACTTCTAAAGTAGGGAAATGGAAATAAGTGCTCCATAGAACAGTATTGTTAGGACCCAAGGTGTGGGTTTAGTATATAAATTGGTTGCTCACCCTGGGTGGTTGTGTAAGCACATATACAACAATGGAAAAGGTATATAAGGTAGGTCGTCTGCTGCCTTCCGGAGCATATACGGCAATTTGATATTTGGCTTCAATTGAATCCGGCTCATGGCGTTGATCGACCAGACAGGTAGATAGACTAAAACAGGTTTACTGCCCAGAATGCAACGCGTTTCGCTGCGCATGCGCAGCGAACCCCGTTTCATTCTGGTCAATAAACCTGTTTTAGTCTATCTACCTGTCTGGTCGATCAGCGCCGTGAGTGGGGTTCCCTTGAAGCCAAATATCAAATTACTTCTAAAGTAGATCTAGTTTATAGGTCTAGAGAAGCCGAGGCTCAGAAATGCATTATCACATTAGTTTCTGTAATCCTCCCATTAGTTTCTAGAACAGTGTTTCCCAAGCAGTGTGCCTCCAGCTGTTGCAAAACTACAACTCCCAGCATGCTGGGAGTTGTAGTTTTGCAACAGCTGGAGGCACCCTGGTTGGGAATTATTGGTCTGGAAGGAGGATGTGAGTTTTGCCTACCACTACATAGACGACGTGTCATATGGATCAATAACAGCAGCTTATTTCTCACTTGTCATCCAGAACTGATCCTATCAAAAGCGTCCACTGATTTAGCCAGGGAGTCAGCCGCTTACTACTATTCATCTAACAGCATGATTTCACAGTCTCACATTGTGCAATGCATGAAGAACAGATGTGAGGATATGAACATACAGAAAATATACTGCTCTGTCATAAATAAGAAGCGTAGAGCCACTTAATGGTCACATTCCATACAAAACAATCTTTGTCCCTGTCTGGATATGAACACTTCACCTTTCGAAGAGCCAGAGTTGCAGCATTTACCAAGAATGTATCTTAGGAGACTCTCTGTTCTGGTTTAGGTAGAACAAAGCCAAGGACAGCATCTACGATGAAGGCTGGCATGTAAGACACTGGTAGCCACAACAGCTTGGCATCCCATCCTGGACTGTATCTTGTGCGGGGGTATGCAGCTTCTAAGGCATGCTCAATGCACTTTGGTACTTTGGAGATATCGGTATCACAGATGAAATTCATGATCAGCCTTTGAATTTTCATATCTAGGAAAACCAAGAACAAAATATCTGTAGTAATGTGTCAATGTTTATAGATATTATCAAAGAGTCCTTTAACTGGAAGTTTAAAACCAATAAAATCATCTGCCAAATTTATGTTCATGTGATTGAAGTCAATTGGGTTAACTCTGATGACATGGAAGGAAGGCACAACATTGTGTTAAGCCTCATTTGTAAATACAATAAATGGGATTTTCCAATAATCCAAAACATCACAAGCTGAAAATGCTGCAATTTAACCACTCAATCTGTACCTTATGGACATGGCCATACTAGCGCTCCTAAAAATAAACAGGGCCATACTAGACCTCTATATGTCTCCGATTTCAAACATAAGCGCACTCATTTTTAATCTGATGAAATCCAATAGAATGAAATTGTACCACGTTCTACCTGTTATAGCAGTGCTTTTCAAACAGGGTGCCGCAACACTTTAATGTGTCAACACCAGTCCCCAGGTTTGTTGCTTGGCCGTCCAGCCCCACAGCAGCATGCACCACTGGTCACTGTTATTAAGTGGGCACGGTCCTGCTGCTGGTCTTGAAAAGGCAGCCGGCGTCACGGCCACTTTAAATCATTGAGCTGTGGTGGCTGCCGGGCTGACAAGTGATACCCCAGACATTGCACCGAGGAAACTGTGCATAAGGATGTCGCTCGTCAGACCCGCCGAGACGCCACCTGGGGCGGGGGGACCCCACTTAGGTAGATTGAGAGGGAGTAATGATGTGGCACTTGGGGTGGTCATGAAGGGGGATAAAATGACGGAATGATCAAGGGGGGAGTAATGATGTAGCACTTGGGGTGGTCATGAGGGGGGGAGGAAATGGCACAGGTGAGATAAAGGGGAGGTGATTAAATAGCACAGGGGTAGCAGTGACATTTGTAATGCTTACACTGGAAACTGGTACCACATTGTGGGATATAGGACGCATAACGTGACACGTTCAATTGGCGGTACCGCGAGGGGTGTGTCACCAAAATGAAAAGTTTGGAAAGCTCTGTGTTATAGGAAAGAAAACATTTACAATGTGGTGTCTTATGATGGGACCAGTACTAATGCACACAGCTCTGTGATATGCATGATAACTAAAATTTTAAGGTACAGGCTCATTTTCTGTGCTAGCGAAGGATCATTAATATTCACTTTGCTATGACCATGCATGACTCTGGATCTCTGGGATTTTACACTGTCTGCTATTTTACTGGCACGTGCCTTTTTTGCTGCATACTTTGTATGCAGATTGTGAATAAAACCTAATGTACTTTAATGAACATTAAAGGGGTAGTCCTGGGAGCTAAACCCTATCCACAGCAATTTACTCATCCTCAGAGTGGAGCGGCCCCTACTTTCCGAGACGAGCAGGAGTGATGACCTGCTCAGCCAATCACCAGCTGAGATAGGACCCCATGTCCAGTGATTGGCTAAGCGAACCATCATTTCCTCCAATCTTGGAAAGTGGGGGGCGCTCCACTCCAAGAATGTGTAAGTTGCTGAACCCTGTACAGGAGATCGCAGGGGGTTCCATTGGTTGGACCCCCCACATTACATAGTGAATAGGAGAGAAGTTTAGTTTTCTGGACTACCCCTTTAAGGCCATATTTACACCTTGTGTTTGTTTCATTGTCTTGTTTTTTTGCCAAATTTTTCCAAAGTGGGGGTAAAACCAAAATGTCGTTGTTACATTTTCAAAAACCATAGCAAAAAAATGCTAAATTATTGATAAACAAATCCAAACAACCTGAAATGTGAACACAGCTTAACCCCTTAAGGACTCAGGGTTTTTCCGTTTTTGCACTTTCGTTTTTTCCTCCTTACCTTTTAAAAATCATAACCCTTTCAATTTTCCACCTAAAAATCCATATTATGGCTTATTTTTTGCGTCGCCAATTCTACTTTGCAGTAACATTAGTCATTTTACCCAAAAATGCACGGCGAAACGTAAAAAAATTCATTGTGCGACAAAATCGAAGAAAAAACGCCATTTTGTAACTTTTGGGGGCTTCCGTTTCTACGCAGTGCATATTTCGGTAAAATATTACACCTTATCATTATTCTGTTGGTCCATACGGTTAACATGATACCCTACTTATATAGGTTTGATTTTGTCGCACTTCTAGAAGAAATCATAACTACATGCAGGAAAATGTATATGTTTAAAAATGTCATCTTCTGACCCCTATAACTTTTTTATTTTTCCACATACAGGGCGGTATGAGGACTCATTTTTTGCACCGTGATCTGAAGTTTTTATTGGTATGATTTTTGTTTTGATCGGACTTTTTGATCACTTTTTATACATTTTTAATGGTATAAATAGTGACCAAAAATGCGCTCTTTTGGACTTTGGAATTTTTTTGCGTGTACGCCATTGACCGTGTGGTTTAATTAATTATATATTTTTATAGTTCGGACATTTACGCACGCGGTGATACTATTTACTGTTTATTTATTTATTTTTTACACTGTTTTATTTTTTTTATGGAAAAAGGGGGGTGATTCAAACTTTTATTAGGGAAGCGGTTAAATGACCTTTATTAACACTTTTTTTTAACTTTTTTTTTGCAGTGTTATAGGTCCCATAGGGACCTATAACACTGCACACATTGATCTTTTACACAGATCACAGGCGTGTATTAACACGCCTGTGATCAGTGTTATCGACGCTTGACTGCTCCTGCCTGGATCTCAGGCACGGAGCAGTCATTCGCCGATCGGACACCGAGGAGGCAGGTAAGGGCCCTCCCGGTGTCCTGCAAGCTGTTCGGGACACCGCGATTTCACCGCGGCGGTCCCGAACAGCCCGACTGAGCAGCCGGGTCACTTTCACTTTCACTTTAGAAGCGGCGGTCAGCTTTGACCGCCGCTTCTAAAGGGTTAATACCGCACATCGCCGCGATCGTCTGTGTGGTATTAGCCGCGGGTCCCGGCCGTTGATGAGCGCCGGGACCGACGCGATATGATGCGGGATCGCGGCGCAATCCTGCTTTATATCGCGGGAGCCGGCGCAGTACGTAAATATACTGCGTCCTGCGTAGTTAAGGGGTTAAAGGGAACCTGTCAGCTCTATTCAGCTGCTAAGAATTACAGACACTGGCCCTCATTTACTTAGAAAATCGGGTTGAAAGTCTATCTTGCTTTCTTACCCGACTGCTTTTTTCCCCTGGTATTTATTATTATTATGTCGCATCCTGTTTGTCGCATGTGGGTTTTGTTGGTTTTGGTTTCCAACTCCTCTGAGTTGTCGGGAAAAAATCCACAACAATTCAACAAATTCGGGTTGGAAACCTTTATAAATACGTGGGAAGGCTCAAAAATGTCGGGTTACGCCCCTTTTTCGGGTTTGGGAGAATCCACATCGGATCCGTCGGGAAAAAATGTTGCATCGTGTTGCAGACTGGCGCACGATGTCTGCGACATGTCGCAGACAAAGATGCGCCAAAAGAACCCAACAAAACAAGTCGGGGTTAGAATAGTAAATGAGGGCCATTGTTGGTTAGAATATAAAAGCAAACCTTTCCTGGAGCTGATGGTGGTTGCCATAATAATCTTTTTATGTTTCAGCCAAGTGTCAAGGAGGCAGAGCGAAGCTGCACAAGGGCCCTCACTTTCCACCCACTCCTTGACTGACATACATCAGTCAAGGAATGTGACGAATGAGAATTCAGGGCTGCGAGTAATGAGTAGTGTTGAGCGGCATAGGCCATATTCGAATTCGCGATATTTAGTGAATATATGGACGAATATTCATCATATATTCGCTATATTCGTAATATTCACGTTTTATTTTCGCACATCCGAAAATTTGCGTATGCGAAAATTAGCATAAGTGTAAATTCGCATATGCGAAAATTAGCATATTCAAATTTTCGCATATGCGAACATTCGCACGCCAGTCTCACACAGTAGTATTAGAGCCTTCTTTACACCACACAAGCTGGAAGCAGAGAGGGATGATCACTGTGATGTGTACTGTGAAAAAAAAAAAAATGAATATTTAATTACGAATATATTGCATATATTGAATAATTACGAATATATAGTGCTATATTCGCGAATATTCGCGAATAAAATTTGCATTACGAATATTCGCGAGCAACACTAGTAATGAGTGTGAGAGATGAGGCACAATATTGGGGTGACAAAACTACTCTGCTTTACTCTACTATCCCCATGTACACAATATTATTTACTGCACTGAACTCTGCTCTACTCTATTACAACCAGAGGGCACAGTGTTTGACAGGATTATATTCAAAGGGTAAAGTGTCTAACTGGGATAACTTCAGGGGGCACAGTATCTGGCAGGGTTATAGAAATTATTGCCTTCGTATAAAGGATGAGGATCTGCTGACAAAGTGAGGAGCCAATGATGTTGGCTGAGAGAAGATGTAGCTTAATGAAGTTATGGCGGTCTAGACCATTAAGGCTACAGAGAAGACATCACCTGTGAGGAGCTTATATCATTGTCTATTATACCTTACTGTGTCCCATCAGAGCTGTAGTCACTTCTAAATTCTGCAGTGAGGATAGGTGAAACAACAACTCCCAGCATACTCTTACCACTGCTTAGATCATACTGGGAGGGGTAGTTTCACGTAGTATAAACTTCATAAGCACTTTTCCCTTACTTATAGATATATTTGATTGTTATAGTCAAAATTATTTTCCGCGAATCCCACTCCTTGTTTATTATATGTGTTATTTTCAGTGATGATCCTGGTATATAGTGGGGGTTTCCATGTGATTCTACCATAGCGAGGGGGACGTGGTCTTTAATTAACAAAGCCCCATTCAGGCGATAGGGTTAATTCTATTGCTACAATACAATGACTGTATGAACTTGATTTTACCACCTTTAGTGAGGATTCTATGATATAAAGTTATAATTCTGTTACGCAGCCAGTCTGCACTTTGGCACGTTCTCTTTAGTTGTAGATGGATAAACTCTGTGGACGACACAAAAGGATTGATGATCCTTGAAAGGTGCTTTTGCAAAAGAACCTCCGCAAGTATCCTGTGAAAAAAATGACTTACCAACAACAATGTCAGTCTGCACTAGCATACCTGCCCTAAATACAAATTGAAATGTCTTGTTACATAGAAGGGTTCTAGAATCCACCGGGATTCCTGAGTGCTGCCGTTAGATATGGATAATAACTTATACTAGACTGCTAGACAGTGATAATCATCATTCATACAGCATAAAGGATTTAAATTCCTATAAAATGTTGCAAGTATACATATGAGACTGTGCTGTGTTTTGATCTGAAGCGCTGTAAAGATTTGACATTGTCGGCTGAGCTCCGTGGTTTTCTCTTTTTCTATCCTTTTAGTTTGCTTTGAGCTCAGGTAGTTATTTGAAATTAATGTGTCAGCAAAAGGTGAAATTACAAAGTATAAGAATGTGAGTGAAAATGACAAAGGCATAAATTGGAATGGCTAAATGATTAGCTAACAGCATCTCCAAAATGGCGGGTCCTGTGGGGTGTTCCTGGCGTGGTTAGTACCTACTAAGTGGTGTAGTGGTGACAGGGTAATGGGTGTTCAAAATGTATCATCGTGTGGGGGAGGGAGTGCAACCTAGCATGTCTTGGCCAACTCACAGAAGAGCTACTGTAGAAAAAAAATCAGAAAAATCTAACACTGGCTATGATAGAAAGTAGTCAGAACACAGAGGATAGAGGCTGGTCAGAATGCCCACGTAGATCCCTGTCCTCCACCTAAAGTGTGTTCAATGGACATGTGAGCATCAGAACTGGGCCATGGGGTAGGTAGCCTGGTCTGATAAATCACATTTTTGTGGACAGCAGGGTGCCTGACTGCATCACTTACCTGGGGAAACAATACAATTTGGATACAAAAACATGTACCACCTCGCCACTTACAAGACCTAAAGGAATCGACCAAGATTAGAGAAACATAGCTGATTTCTTCTAGAAACAGCACCTCTCTTGTCCCCAGTTTTTGTGTGGTTTTGCAGTATAGAGTTGAAATACCAAATACAACCTGAGGACAAGGACAGTGTTTTGAAGAATTCAGTTATGTTTTCCTAACCCTGGATAACCCCTTTAACGCATCTTTTAATAACTTCTTGGGACTAGATACAACAAGAAATTTTTAAAGGCCTTGCGGAGCCCATGCCTCAATGAGACCTATATAATATTAGGTTTAGTGGGTTTATTATTTATTATGGTTTTATTAATGTGTGATAGCCTGGGGAAGTAGGGTATATGGGGTTGAGCTGTGCGGTGACTAAAGGGTGTCTGGTTAACCCTTTCTATTCATGATGCCAGGGTGAGGGCTCCTCTGTAATGCTTGTCCTACCGCCACCCTTCCCAAAAGCGATAGGGAGGTATAGAATAATTGAATGTCCACAACTGGAGAGTTTTGCTGAAAACAGTTGGAACTTTACTGAAAATTTTATGCAAGCTTCATAATCGGAACAGTCTCTATACATGCAAAGTCTCTGAGAGATTGACAAAGGCTGGGACCTTAAGTGTTTTAGAGTCCTTAGACTGATATGCGCTGTTCCACTGGATTTAGGGGATTTAGTTTCGGTCCAGTAGTCACGCTAGGACAAATGGTTTGTGCTGGTTGTTTCGGCCCCACCTCCTCATTGGGAGTGGTCCGCAGCACTGTCGTTGGTACCTGGTGGGCAGGCCAAACCTCAGCGCCAGGAGTAGGCCTAGGTACAGTGGTTGGTGCCCACAGTTGAGGCCAAACCTCCTGGGTAGGAGTAGGCCTGGGCACTTTGCAGGAATCAGACAGAAGTGGCTGCTGCTGTAGAAATTCCTCCTCGGACTTGTAGGTGGAGGCATCAGGAGCAGGCCATTTCGGCCTCAGCTGGAAGGGGTCCGCCTCCCAATCGGTAGATGGAAAATACTTGAAAGGAAGCTGGGTCTGAGCTGCTGGACTGGTGACTGCGGCTGCCCACTCTCCTCGCAGGCCCTGGACGGGTGTGTATTCCACTATCTCACCCACCTCCAGGGAATGGAACTTTTTGTTGATATATGGTCTTTGTACAGCTCGCCGGTTTACGAGGATGATATAGCCATTGTGGCAATCAATGAGGGTACCGTAACCTCTGACCTTGTCGAACTTGGCCACTGTTGCTCTGCGATGTTCCAAGGGCTTCTCCCCTTCTCGGTGATGATCCCACATGCGGATGAAGAGTGCCTCCATTTCTTTGGTGTTTTCTTGATAGCGGATTTTCTCCTCATGAGGCAGATGAACATGCTTGGGGGCATAAAGTTCTCTGTGTCGGGCCTTTTAGCTTTTCCATCAAGTTTGCTATTTCGGCCTCCTGACGGTCCCTTTCCCTCTGTGCCATAGGGACCGGTGGAAGGGGCTTCCCAGGCAGGAGTTGGAGAACATCATGCATGTACTGGATCAATTCAGGTTCATCCCCAAAGATCCATTTAGGCAAGTTTGGCGAGCGTGTTTGTGCACTCGGCAAAGCAGACAGGGGTCTTTCTGGCTCAGGGCTGGTGGAGGAAGAGTAGGCAGCTTCTGGTGGGGTACTTACAGAAGACTCCTCCGTCGGGATCTCAGCCCACGAACCCCATGTCCAGTGGTGAAGATGTTCCAGGTGTCCCAACGATTTCTCCTGGAGGTGTATCAGGCCAGTCGTCGTCATCATCAGGCAGTGGGGGAAGATTGCAGGCCCCCTCTTCATCCAATGACAACCGCTGCAGACGGTCGGCAAACTCGTGGAATAGTTGGGCTGCGACCGCCGCAACTTTCCTATGCTCCGGCACCATCTTTGTGCTCACACCAAGTGGAATGCTGCTCTCCGCCATGTCTGTACTCTCCATCTCTTCCTTGTGCAGACTGAAGAGGTCGCTGTGCAGGGCTCCTTTTATAATGGGCTTCTCCAAAATGGCTGCCGGCCGGAAGGACGTCATCGGTGCAGCCCCGACTTCCGGTTCCCCCGGAAACAACAGCAGTGAATTTAAGTTCCCTTTTGGCTGCGACACATTTACTTGGCAGCCACGCCCAGGGGCGGGTCGTGGCACAGCACGGGCTTTCTTTGTGCGCTTTTCCGGCAGCAGGTTAACTCTTGCATCGCTGACCGAACCAGAGAATCATAGCATACATTCACTTCTCACTTTACACATTTCTGCAGCAAATAAATTTTCGCCTCCCCCTTACTTTTCGCGTGTGCTCTCTGCACGCGGCACCATACACAGGATTCCGTACACATGGTGCTTCGTAACACATCAATACAGTCTTTTACATAGGGGGAGTACACTTTAATTGGTGGCAACAGCTGTAGGCACACACCCGTATCCTGTTTGTAGGACACCAAAAAGCTATGTGATAGCCTGGGGAAGTAGGGTATATGGGGTGGAGCTGTGCAGCGACTAAAGGATGTCTGTTTAACCCTTTCTATTCGTGACGCCAGGGTGGGGGCTCCTCTGTAATGCTTGTCCTACCACCACCCTTCCCAAAAGCGATAGGGAGGTGTAGAATAATTGAATATCCACAACCGGAGAGTTTTGCTGAAAACAGTTGGAACTTTACTGAGGATTTTATGCAAGCTTCATAACTGGAACAGTCTCTATACATGCAAAGTCCCTCAGAGATTGGCAAAGGTTGGGACCTTAAGCGTTTTAGAGTCCGTAGACTGATATGCGCTGTTCCACTGGATTTAGGGGATTTAGTTGCGGTCAGGTAGTCACGCTAGTTTTAGCGTGGATTAGTTTAGAACTCACGGTTTAGTTTAAGCTGAGGCCGGTAGGTTTTCTGGCCTAGCTTGTCTTTAAAAGTTGTGCAGATCTGTCCTGCTTGTCCGGCATCCATGAGAGTAGCAACCCAAGAGAGCGATAATTGGCTACAGCTCCCTTATATGGGCAGGGGCTGGACTAGAGCTAATTGGTCCAATACTTCTGTCAATCACCTTCACACAGAATTATGGGTAGCATGTGACCCAAAGACCTCCAAAGGTCCTCAAACATACCATAGAGGAATTAACACAATCACATGACCGAAGGTCCTGCAACGCTAACAAGGTAAGTATACTATACATTATATTAAATATTCATTATTATTCAATATATACATATTGAAACACTATAGCATTAGAGTAGAAGAGAGGCGACTAGGGGCTGTCCCACCTGGGTGACACTACCTGAACGTAGTTACTCGGACTTTTGGGGACCACCATACAAGGTACGGTATGCAATACGGTACTGGGACACCACAAATGGTTTTATTGTTATGTCTAATTGATGTATATGTGAAATAAAACTGTACAGAGTAATAGATCAATGTATAGCATATATGTGACCTGTAGTCCCATTCTGTAATAGCCCTATATTAAACTGATCAAGTTCGGGTTGAAATAATTTTTTGCAGTGCCTTAAAGTACATGTTAAAACTGTGGCCCAGGGAGGTTGTGCAGGACTGGTCTAGAGCAGTTCCTCATTATACATGGTGTAAGTGAGTAATCTCTACAATCTCTTCTGCTAAATTACAACGCATGCAATGGCTGCAGGAAAGAAGTAAAGAAGTGACAGTCTAGATAAATGCATAGTGAGAGGCTGAATATTATTCTGCATAATTTACAACCGCGTACTCACATTTTTGGTAATATGCATCCCCATAACTCTTCCTTGTCTCAGGAGGCATCTGGTCCCAAAGCTGCTTTAATGAATGTTCAATAGAATCCAGATCGGTTACAGCCGTCTTAAAGAAGCCAGGCTCTATAATACAAACCTTGACACCAAAGTGCTGCACGTCTCTCCTGTAGGAAGAAAACAAAATCACATTTATAGATGTGGGCGTAGAACCACACATGGTACCAACCTTTTCTTATACACAGAGAATGTCATTTCAGAAAGATGCTACAGATGAACAATAAATGTCTTTGTAATTGTATCATTTTTAGAATTTTTGCTCATGACTGATACTTTGCAGCACAGAAATGTTCCAGTAGTTTGTGTGTTTTCTTTGCTTTCACATATACAATAATAACAATAATTAATTATAATATTATTTATGGCTTTTTAGTATTAAATGGGTTCTCCAAGTGTTCTTAGGATTTCATGGGACAGTGCAAAAGCTTTTACCATTCTCCCCCTGCTCTGTGTCTATGTGAGAAAGACTTACAAAATGAGACCTCAGTCATGTGATACAGAAGCGGCAGAGAAGTGCCCCCTTCTCCTAGCTCCTTCTACTGATTACTGATTGGTCATGTTCCGATAACAATGCTCATTAAGTTACTTGGGATGTTTAAAAAAAAAAAAAAAGAGGCAATGTGATATTTAAAGTGGACATGTAACGCTAATCTCCTGTCTGTTCTCCAGATGGGGCATGGAGAGACGTAGGTTCACATTGGGCGGTCAGGTAGTCAAGGCAACTGTATGATGTGCAGTAAGTTCCATGCTTAAAGGGGTACTCTGCTGCTCAGCGTTTGGAACAAGGGATGTCACGTCCCACCCCCTCAATGCAAGTCTATGGGAGGGGGCGGGACGTTGACATCACTAGCTCCCGGCACTGGCTCCAGCGTTCGCAACAGTTTGTGAGTGAGTGATGCCTTTATTGGCAACAGAAATATTTGCAAGCTTTAGGAGAACAGAGAGATATTTTTGGCTAGCTCATAAGATTTAAATCATAGTACACTTTTTACTTTGTTACACAAAAGTATGTTACCTGGCAGCACAGATAATGACTGACAAAAAAATCATTGGTTGGTCCATAGGGTTTAGGCTACTTTCACGTGGGCATATTTTGATCATTATTTTGTATCAGTTTGTATCAGAAGTGGGTCCAAGTTGAGTATCTTTTCATTATAGTTTATGTTCTACTCCTGATTGTGGCTTACAAATATTAAAGAGGTTTTGTGGGCTAATATGATTAATGTCCTATCCTCAGGACCATCAATCGATGATCAGCAGGGTGCCCAAACCTGGCACTGCCGATCAGCTGCTTGGAGCCGACAGTACACAGTGAATGGGCTGGAAGTAGTTGTCTCTATTCACTGTGTAGTGGTGATGCCTTGTAACTGGACCTTAGCTTCCGCTCAAGTGAAGTAACCAGCCCCGGACACTATGTGGGGAACAAAGACAACTGCTTCCGGACCAATTCACTGTGTAGTGTGGGCACTGAATAGCTGATTGGCAGGGGGGTTGGATGTCAGCAACCCAACGATCAGCAGTTAATGGCATATCATGAGGAAAACCCCTTTAATGTAAAATAGTTGTCAGCATTTGCAATTCTATACAGAACATCTTCAAAAAATAGAATTATAATAAAGTAGAGCATCACAATGCATAGCACTATAATATCTCTGATTGTTTACTCTGCAACAACCTGCATTTCATCTTCCTCTGCCATCTAATGTCATTGGAATTCTAGGCAAGTGGCATTGTAGTGTAAAAAAGAGAAATACTGACCTTAAGAAG
The DNA here is from genome assembly GCF_029499605.1 of Hyla sarda. NCBI lineage: Eukaryota > Metazoa > Chordata > Amphibia > Anura > Hylidae > Hyla > Hyla sarda. The sequence continues at coordinate 78,007,278 of NC_079190.1, forward strand.
GTTTATGAATTTAGGAAAGTAATGACATTCCTCATACTTTCGCCTCTCTACCTGCTAGTTGTAATTCTAAAAGGCTACAGATTGCAATGTGGATTTCTTCTGTCTTTAAGAATCATGCCCCTTACCTGAGACTATCAGAGAAGGCCTCCACAGCATACTTAGACACGCAATAACCTCCTCCATTGGCTGATATTCTCCCAAGCACACTGGCCATGTTAACAATCCTTCCTTGTGCCTGTTTCACCAGTGGCAGAAAACCTAGGGTCACTCCAATAGTGCCAAACGCATTTACTTCCATAACCTTCCTGTAATCCCCTAGCGTCATCCACTCAGTTGGACCAATTGGGTTGGCAACGCCAGCATTGTTAACTAGGCCATAGAGACCTACAGGAGTTGAAAAAAAGTTGATGTCAAAAGAACCATTTGAGCAATGTTAAAAAATAAAGGTAAAAAAATAAAGGTAAAAAAATAATTTATTTTTAAATACAAAGACCCAGGCATCAGAACACACAGTAGGAGGTATCTGGGGGGTAAATGCAAAAGGCTTAATATTGTTATATTACAGAAAACTGTTTTTGCAAGTAGAAATAAGGTTTATGAGTCCCCTTTTTCATATGGTAGAAATAGTTTAAAATAAATAAATGATAAAAAGAAAACTACACCTACGCCTTCCTCATGTGGGTATACATAATTCTCCTCAATAGAGCTCGTCCAGAAAAATAGCTGTAGCTATTGTAGAACACCGATAAATTATAAATAGGTAAATTATTAATAATTTTAATAACTATAAATATTTGACTTTGTGTGTGAATCAAGGCCATTTAATGTCTATATATGATGTTTTATTGAAATCAAGAATAACAATCTTCATTAATATAGTGCAAACATATTCTGCAGCAATATCACAAGTAAAACAGATGAGCAAACAATGAGACAAAAGGAGAGAGATCGTGGCCCGTGAGATGTGTGTGCACGTACTGTTAGCGCATTATATACCTTTCTCCTGATCTCTTACCTCTGTCCCCAACCTCTGCCTTCACCCATTCCACCGCCTTCTTGATGCTGTCTGGACAGGTGACATTCACTAAAGTGGTTTTCAGTCCCGTAGGACAGGCTTTTTGCAGGTCATTTGCTCCTTTTTCTGTGAGACATCCCGCCAGGACTTGGAAACCTTTTCTGTTCAATCTTTTGGCTAGTAGATTGCCGAAGCCTGTATCGCATCCTGTGATGAAAACATGTTTGTTGGACAGACGTGAGATAGTCTGTCTGTCCCTCAGAAACCATCCAATAGACCATACAATGGCAAACAGGATCACGTAGCACCACATGGAGCCTGTGTGAGGAAAGAAGGCAAAAAAGATATCTGCAGTGGGTATCACTATAATAATAATAAAAAAATGTTTTTTTCAAACCCATCCACCTTATGGTCCCAAAGCAACATACGATTGTGAGACTGTTATCCATATCAGTACTGTATGAATAGAGGGGAATGGGTAAAGTGTTACTGCACCCTTAGATAAAAACCATACAACTAAATCTGGCCATACACATTGCTGTCAACCAAGTGCTCATTTGGAAGGCAACTGTCTATCATGATCCCTCGTCCTCCTTCCCCCCTCCCCCCCCCCATTGAACATGCACATTGGCTTTGGCTGAGCATGTATGCGTTTTCATTGTGAAAAAGGTGGTGGTTCGGACAAGGGAAGAGCATGGGGGGGGGGGGCAGTATCAGAAGATCAGGCCAGAGATGCATGGAGGGGACAGGTTGTGGATAGTCTTGAATGTCATGGTTAGCCGTTTATAGTACTGTATTTTTTCGGCGATGGGTAGTCAGTGAAGGGATTGGCAAAGGGAAGAGGCAGAGGAGAAGCTAAGAGAGAGGTAGATGAGTCAAGCCCAGAGTTGAGGATGGATTGGAAGGGAACAATATTGTTTGATGGAAGGCCACAAAGGTGGATGTTGCAGTAGTCCAAGCAGGAGATGATGAGGGGATGTACCATTAGTTTTGTACAGTCAGAGTTGAGAAATCAGCAGATTGGAGAAGAGTTTTTGCGGTGGACGCAGCAGGAGGTGGTGAGGGTCTGGATGTGTGGGCTGAATGATAGAGAACAATTAAAAGTGACGCCAAGGCAACAGACTTGTGGGACTGGAGAGAGAGTGTCAAGCCATAGACTGTAATTGATAGATCGGGTGGGTGGGTGTGGGGTATGGCGAGATGGGGGGTAAGATAGTGAATTCTGTTTTCTCCATGTTGAGTTTGAGACAGCAGAAGATACTCTGGGAACCAGGATGGAAAGGAAGTGACATCCGCAGAGTTAAATCTGAGTGTCATCTGCATAGAGGTGGTACTTGGAGTCATAAAATTCTATGGTTTATCCCATGTTAAGTATAGAGAATAAATGAAGCAGTAGTTGAGCATGTACGCTGCTCCCTTCACTTGGGAAACAATGTACCTTTCTTCTTGTAATCAATGGGGGCAACCTCTAGTGATGAGCTAGCTAAAGGGAAACTGACAGATGGATTAACACCATTAACTAAATATACAGTCGGTTAATGTGGGTGATCCGTTCAGCCATTCCCAAGATATAGCACAATATTGCAATATGCTAATGAACTCTTAACTGCACTGGAGGCGGATCTGAAGACTATCTGCACCTCTGATGTCATCCCTATGATGTTGTCTTGTCGATTATTAATATTCATATCTTTCTCTCTCCCACATCTCTATGATGAATGGGTTGACTCGAATGGGACCCAGGGGATGACCTCAGGGGCGCAGATAGTCTTCAGACCCGCCTCCAGTGCAGTGAGAAGTTAATTAGCATATTGCAAGAATGTTCTATATATATTGGAAATAGCTGAACGGATTAGGGGTAAGAAATACATCAGTTTACTCCGGATCAACCACATTAACCACCTGTATATATGTTCAGGTTAGTGGGGTTAAGATTTTTCTTCACTTCCTCTGTGACTAGGGGATAACTTTAAATCCTTGGATAACCCCTTTAATCAGGGTTCAAGTCCTGCAGGAATGCGTGAGAACTAAGGGGGAGATTTATCAAAATTTGTACAGAGGAAAAGTTGCCCAGTTGCCCATAGCAACCAATCAGCTCGCATCTTTAATTTTTAACAAGGCCTCTGCAAAATTAAAGAAGCGATCTGATTGGTTGCTATGGGAAACTGGGCAACTTTTCCTCTGGACAGGTTTTGATAAATCTCCCCCGTGTTCCTGCACTTTTTCCACAGCAGGAACACTGTTCCCATTAGCAGAAGTCCTGCAGGCAGGGCCCGATTATCATTTGAGCTTTTGGAGCTCATGCTCCGGGCCCCGCATGGCCAGGACATGGTCCTGGTCAGCAGTCACTTAAAAACAGGCATCTCCACACAGAACATAATGGCAGTGACTGCCCGATCAGGACCGGCTTTGTACCTTCTGAATGCTGGAGGGGATGATTTTTCTGAGGACCTGCGGTGATGTCCCGATCATGTGACTTGGGGGGTGGAACTAAAGATCCCAGAGTAGCCAGGAGAGCAGAGTGTATGTGGTGAGTTATTCTTGCAACCTGTTGTTGTGAAGTCACTGTATACAGCAGTGTCTCCTAACCAGGGTGCCTTCATCTGTTGCAGAACTACAACTGCCAGCATGCTAGGGGCACCCTGGTTGGAAGACACTAATATACAATATATACATGTGAGCTCCAAAGCTCCACTCACTATGCTACTGGTGGGGTCACTGTGTGCATCAGTGTTTCCTAACCAGGGTCCCTACAAGTGTTGCACAACCACAACTCCTAGCATGCCTGGACACCCAAAGGCTGTTTAGGCATGCTGGTAGTTGTACTTTTGCAACATCTGGAGGCTGGTGAGGTCACTGTGTACATACATTACATTACTTATCCTGTACTGATCCTGAGTTATATCCTGTATTATACTCCAGAGCTGTACTCACTATTCTGCTGGTGCGGTCACTGTGTACATACATTACATTACTTATCCTGTACTGATCCTGAGTTATATTCTGTAGATCTTTTATTAAAAAATATAAAACATTACAAAAAGAATAAACATCACCATAACAATAATACAAACAACATACACCTGTATAATATATACAAAAATTAGTCCATATTAGTCCAAAAATGTCCAACCAAGTATCTTCTGGTCCAGCCTCATTCTCACCAAACACACCGCTATAATAACAACAACTACTAAACACTCTACAATAATAATAATACTTACAGTAATAATAATAACAATAATAACTAAAAACTGGTCCGGTTGCATTTCCCCACCCAAAATAATAAATATAATAAATATGTGTCAAACCACCAACAAACACCACAATAAGAAAAACCGAATATACAATGTTTTTTATATATAATTTTTTTTTTTTTTTTTGGCCCTGAGCTGGTCCCGCATCCCATGCCCCCAGTACATGATAACAGACGTCCATGAACCAGTCCAGGATTTATTTTTTTTTTTTTAAACAAAAAGTCCCACACAGAATCCCCCCTCCCCCCATCTACCCACCACCCAACCTAACACTAAACCCCAACACGACACAACCCCTAGAAAAAAAATACAATATATATATACATATATACACATATACATAAATGTACAAACAAAACAAATATATACAAAATAATACAAACCAAACAACAAACATCAATAAGGCTTTTCAATCACACAAACCCCTAAAGCTCAAGTTCAGTGCCTGCAAGCCCTATATCACCATATATCTACAGCACAAAACAAAAAGACTAATGTGCCAGCATCAGCCCACCACCAGGGGGAGACAACAGGCTAAGGCACTTTAAAGGCAGAGCCCCTCCACAGACGAGAGGCCCTGCCAGCACCCAGCCTCTCGTACTCCAGAGAACGCACCTTCACCAGGTCACCAAGAATGTTCCTAACCACCTCACCCACAGGGAGGATTTTACGCTGCGTCGACACTAAACACTGTGCGTTCCACGTGTAATACCTGACCACTGAGCTGACTAGGAATAAAGTGCACCGGTCCCAGCCTCCAAGGTTTCTGAATGCCCCATAGGCCCATTCCGCATAGGAGAGACTGGCCAGCCGAGGCCAACCAATGGAAGCGCCCACCCTGTTGTAAACCTCTGTGTTAAAGGGACAATGAAGCAGAAAATGCTCCATGCTTTCCAGCATGCCTCCACACTCTTCGCGGGGACATCCCCGGTCATCAGAGCTCCTGCACTTCAGATTGTCCCTCACACACAGTTTCCCATGGAAGCAGCGCCAAGTCAAGTCCCAAAACTTCAAGGGGATCCTGATAGAATTCAAAAGCTCTAAACCCACCTCCAGATCCCGACTTGGGCAGTCCTTGAGTGCCAATGGCCTCTGGAAATGAGAAGACAGGACCCTCTTGTCAAGGAATTTCCTCAACAGAGTCCTAATCTCCCACATCCCCAGACCCCACCGACGAATAACCTTCAGAACCGGGGTAGCATAAGCCGGGAGATGCCCGTGTGGTGTGCGAAGATCCTTCACTTGCCCTCCTGTCTCCCATTCCTGGAAGAAAGGCCGAAACCATCCCCTACAGGAGGATACCCACGGAGGAGCCCTCTCTGACCAGAGGTTTGCTATATTGGTCTTAAGAAAGGTATTCACTAGGAACACCACAGGGTTGACCATACACAACCCCCCTAGTCTCCTCGTACGGTAAGTAACCTCCCTCTTCACTAGGTTCAGTCTATTCCCCCATAACATTTGGAAGAACACACTGTAGACCCGGGTCCAGAGAGGTTCTGGCAACATGCATACACTGCCCAGATATATCAGCAAAGGGAGCAGGAAAGTTTTCATCAGGTTAACCCTTTCCCGGAGGGTCAAAGACCAACCCTTCCACTGATCTACCTTCTGAGCGGCGATCTTAAGCCTGCTGTCCCAGTTTTGTTTGGAGTAATCCCCTTGACCAAATTCGATGCCGAGGACTTTTGCGGATTCCTGGGGCTCTGGAAGGGCGTCCGGGAGATCAAAATCAGGATCTCCCCCTCCCAGCCAGAGACTCTCACACTTATCCTGATTGATCTTTGACCCGGATGCCTCCGAGTAGCGGTCCACCTCTGACATCACCCATCTGCCCTCCTCTTGTGAGGAGACAAACACGGTGACATCATCAGCGTACGCTACCGCCCTCAGAGCCGAATCCGGCACCTCCAGGTCCATTCTCACCCCCGCCAACGGTCCACAATCAATCCCTCTAAGGAAAGGATCGATTGCAAACACGTACAGCAAAGGGCTCAAAGGACAACCCTGACGGACACCAGACCCAACCTCAAAAGAGCGGCCAATCCAACCATTCACAAGCGGGAAACTCTCTGCCCCTACATACAAGGTCTTAAGCCAATCAACAAACCCCCCTGGCAGGCCATATCTCAGAAGGACAGACCAGAGGTACTCATGGTTAACCCGATCAAACGCTTTTGCCTGATCCAAGGAAAGCAAGTACCCCTTCCAGTGGCCAGCCCTACCCTGCTCCACAGCCTCTCGGACACTGAGCACAGCACTGAATGTACTGCGGCCCGGAACAGAGCAATGCTGAGCCCCCGAAAGGAGCCGGGGTGCAAACTCCACCAGCCGATTAAACAGCACTTTTGCCAGAATCTTTCTGTCCGCATTGAGAAGCGCTATGGGACGCCAATTCTCAATGTGGGACGGGTCTTTACCCTTTGACAGGATGATCAGCGCTGACCTCCTCATTGACTTTGGCAGAGTGCCCGAGGATAGACACTCATTAAAAACCGCGGTCAAGAGGGGAACCAAAGTGTCCTTAAAGGTCTTATAGAACTCAGATGTTAAGCCATCCGGACCGGGTGACTTCTTGAGGGCAAGCCCATCAATAGCCATCCTGACTTCCTCTTCCCGGATCATCTCTGTCAAAACGTCAAGAGAGGGGTCTACTCCTGGTTCAGGGACGGTTTCAGCCAAGAAAGCTGATACCTTATCTCGATCTAGATCCTTCCTTCCCAAGAGGTGCGAGTAGAAGGATCTGACGACCTCCAGGATCCCTGATCTGGACCTTTTCAAGAATCCCGTACTATCAATCAGTCCTGAGACTATTTTACTATTCACTGACATCTTGCAGTTTCTGTAAGGGTCAGGCGAGCGGTACTTCCCATAATCCCTCTCAAAAACCAAAGATGCGTGCCTATCGTACTGGCACTTCATCAGCAAGGACTTCACTCTGGAGATATCATCACGACTACCTCCAGTCGAGACAAGGTTCTCAAGTTTCTTCCTCAGGCCCTGGTACAAACGGTACCTGTTTAGGCTTCTGAGGCCCGAGAGCTGGCGGAAGAATCTCGCAACCCTTTCCTTGAAGATCTCCCACCACTCTGACTTACTGCTACAAAGGCCCAGCAATGGTACCTGGCTCTGAAGAAAATCCTCAAAGGACTGTCTTATCTCCGCTTCTTCCAAGAGAGACGAATTCAGCTTCCAATAGCCTCTGCCCATCCGGGGGGTCTCTGTGACATTCAGAGAAAACAAAATTAAACAGTGATCGGAGAACTCCACCTCAACAACAGACACTGCTGAAGAGACGGCTTCCTCCTTTAAATAAAACCTGTCTATTCTAGACCTACAACTACCCCTATGATAGGTGAATCCCGCGTGGCCTGGGGTGTGCCGGATGTGGACATCCACCAGGCGAGCCTCACTCGCTATGCTATTAAGGGCGACGCTATCATAAGTCAGCTTGTCTCTGGCACCTCCCCTGTCTTGGGGCCTCGTGACAGCATTAAAGTCCCCTCCAAAGACCACCTGCCGACTTGTAAAAAGATAGGGCTTGATCCTCATAAAGAGGCACTTCCGGTCCCACTTAGACTGTGGGCCGTAGATGTTAATAAGGCGAAGTTCTTGTCCCCTCATGAGGACATCTAAGATCAGGCACCTCCCCATTTCTAACTCGATAACCCGTCGGCATTCTACCGCTGCGGTAAAAAGGACCGCCACTCCGCTATACGGCTAGGCCCCAAGAGACCAGTAGGAGGGCCCATTCCTCCACTCTCTTTTAGCCTTGTGGATAGATGACATGTCTGTTAGCCTGGTCTCCTGCAAAAATAAAATATCAGCATTAATATGGGCAAAAAAATCATAGGCAGCAAATCGAGCCGTATCTGACTTAATGCTGGCGACATTAATGGACGCCAGCGTCAATGGAGAGGGTGCCGCCATCAAGGGTGATTGAGTTAAACAGCTTTCTTTTTCCCACTCCCCTTCTCACCCTCCACATCAGAAGAACTCTTCACCCTCTTTAGAGAAATAGAAGTGTCCATCTCACCAGACGTCGTTTTACTTTCCTCGTTTCCGGATTCCAGGCCAGTCCCTTCCCCCGAGGACATAACCTCCCCAGGGGAAGAGGACTCGGCGCCCCCTGGAAGCTCCTCTGCCACCTCCCCCTCATCCTCCCCTTCCGAAGAAGAGGAGGAGATGTCCCTGAGGGGTCGGAATCGATTGGAAAGGCCAACCAGAGGGGAGTCAGTTTTGCCTTCCTGTGGCACCTGGACCAGGGTGGGAGAAGATCTTAAATCTCCCTTTTTTTTCCTACTTGTACCCCGCTTTCGTGTCTCCTTCTGCCATCCCCCATCATCCTCCTCCACGCTATCTGAGGAGATGGCACCTTCCTCATTCTGGATCCTCCTGACCTCCTCATTCAGCTCGCCATCCCTCAGGGTCTCAGCAGCAAGGTTGGCCTCTGGGTCAGAATGAGAGGTTGTCCCGGTAACCCGGGCTTTCCCCATCACCCTATCCCTTTGGCGTTTATCAAGACGTCTTAGTTGGGCTGGTGTCTTTTTCTTGCTGTTCCTCACTGACCCCTCAGTCCTCCACCCCTGCTAGTCCCCTCCCCAGCAGATTCCGGCTCGCGATCTTCACCCGCTGGGGACAAGACTGCATTAGCGAAAGAACGAGGACAACGACTGAATGGGTGACCTAAGTCACCACACAGGTGACACCTAATCTCTGCACAAGATGCGGCAAGATGGCCTACACCCCCGAACAAGGCACATTTCTGCACCGTACAGTTTGCACTGAAGTGTGTGGGGTCACCACATCTGTGACAGAGCTTCGGCTGACCCGGTAGAAAATCTGGATACGATCCCTACCGAGAAAGGCAGAGGATGGAATATGGGTAACTGTATTTCCTGAACGTTTAAGTTTTACCAAAAACGTCCAGGCTCCTGACCAGATGCCAAACTCGTCCCTGTTCTTCTGTGGGACCCCCATTACCTCGCCATACCGTCCTAACCAGGTGATGATGTCAACACAAGAGAGTGATTCGTTACGGGTCAAAACGGTCACTCTCTTGATTTCGTTTTGGCGAGACAATGCCTGTATGGCAAAGTCTCGCCAGCCAGGCTCATTCTTTACCAATTCATAATTCGACCAGAAAAGCTCAAGCCCCTCCGACCGAACAAAAGTGATATCGAATTCAGGAGTACCGTAGGGATGTATCAAGGCGAAGATATCAACTGCCTTGAAGCCCATCTTTAGCAAGAGCTCAACCACTTTCGTCCTTGAAGGACACATATCTTCGCCCTGCCACCGAAGACGGTTACTACCTGCCCCGGCTGTTGGGAGGGACCACACAGTATCGCCCCCTCTTTCCTCTCGGAAGGCAGAGAGACCGTGTCTCTCTATCCAGAAGGACAGATCAACTGCTCTACCCTCTATATTAATCGACCTTTCCCCCTTTTTCAGAGCCTCCAGGAGACGTCGCTGCAATAAACCGTCCCTAGAGTCAGGAGACGAGGAAAGTATTCTACTTCCCCCAGCAGTGATATTGGCATAACTCCTATGGTCTGTCACCACTGGGGGGGCAACCGGACCAGACCCTGCACCTACACCACTGCCGATGACAACATCCCCACCACCCCCAATGACAACATTAGCACCAACTCCAATAACATGGTCACCACCTCCCCCAAAAACACCTTCCCCAGTAACATCAATCTCCATCCTCTCCCCAGTCATACATCCCCCAACCCCATTTACCCCATCACTCACACTGGCTGGACCAGCAACAGGTAAACCGGCAAATGATGATGGTGATGTTGATATATTTTCATTCCGTTTTGCCTCGGCATCACGGGGCACTAGAGCTGGGACAACCTCCGCTGGCCCTTTAAGGGACCGGGCAGCATGCTTACCCAGTCTAGAGGAGGCCTCAGCCCTGTTCTTATTAGTGCCCTCCGCCTCATCAGCAATTTCTCCAGTCTTATCAGGGCGCCGCTGATCAATGGGATCAGCGGCGCCAATACAAAATAAGATTTGTTCTTTTCTTTTGGGAGCGTCTGCTACATCTGTAGTCACCGCGACTACCTCAGGCACTGAATCACCCCCCCCTCCCACAGGGGAGCGAACTACAGCCCCGGAGTCTGCCTCTATGCCCACTGCTGGGCTGCCCTCACTGTCCGGCCTTGCGGCCAGTGCCTTCTCTACTCCATCCCTGCTACTGCAAACAGGCATGGAGTTTTGCGCCCTTTTAGTACCTGTACTCTCCCCGCTCCTTTGCGCCGAGTCCACCACAGAACACGGGCTGGGCTGGGTAACGGGGCTTGCACAATGAGCTGACCCTGCGGCCGACTCAGGATTTACAGGGAGGGGGGTGTAGATGTAACTCACCACTTCTTGCTGCTTTGGCTTGGTCTTCTTTTTCTTACCCCCAGGTGCCTCATCTGGCAGCTCATCTCCGAACACCAGATTCTGAGGACACACTGGGGATTCCAGCATACGTATCTGGGCCATTAGCGCCCCTCCCTGGTAGCTGTTGTCACTGTCTTCCCCTGAGTCGGCAGGTGATACTGCTGGCTGCTGTGCAGGGGGCCCACTGTACGGGGCCTGCTGCTGTTGCGACAGGCCACCAGGTGGATCTGGCTGTTGTTCTCCCTCTATCTCCTCCTCATCATCCACCTGGCTCTCAGGTTGCAGCCCCATCAACCTTCTCTGTTTCTTTTCATCCATATCTCTGAAACGCTCTTGATTTTTCAGCTTTTCTTTAAATGGTCCACTCATCTCCAGCAATTCCTCCTTTCTTTCCTCCAAAGCATTTATTTCAGCCATCAGACCTTTTATCTGTGCCTGGACTTCAGGCTTCTTCTTCTTTGGGGTAACCTCCAGCCTAGAACGGACATGGCGAAGTTCCTCCTGAAGCCTCCTCACAGCTTTGCTGGCGTCTTCATACTCACGGAGGTGACTTACGACCCGGGTAGTATAGGTGGAAATAGACTCCCGGGTCCTCAGCATTCCCCAGCCTTCCTCACTGAGGTCGGCTTCACCTCCGTGAGTACTCTGCCTTCCTCCAGATGACCTTGGCTTTCTGCTGGCAGCACCCAGCTTTCCCAAATTGGGATCCTCGTTTCCAGAAACCTTTCGGCCTCTTGCCTCTGTGGGGGGTGTTGGAGTGACATTGCTGCGACTCCGGGTGGATCGCCTAACCCCCAGATCTTCTGATGTACAGGCCGCTTGCTGGCCTCTCCTGCCTCCCTGCGGCCTACTCCGGGAGGCAGAAGCCTGGGCCTCGCCTCCCTCACTCATCCCTGGAAACCCACTCCCTCCCTGGGGAGGAGAAAGCAGGTCCCAGGTGGAACAGGTGGTAATTCCCTGGAGCTCAGGAGGCACAGCAGACACCACCACACAGCTGAAGCAGAACCACACCCACAACTGATTGGCTCCCACTCCAGAGCTGTACTCAGTATTCTGCTGGTGAAGTCACTGTGTACATACATTACATTACTTATCCTGTACTGATCCTGAGTTATATCCTGTATTATACTCCAGAGCTGCACTCACTATTCTGCTGGTGAGGTCACTGTGTACATACATTACATTACTTATCCTGTACTGATCCTGAGTTATATCCTGTATTATACTCCAGAGCTGCACTCACTATTCTGCTGGTGAGGTCACTGTGTACATACATTACATTACATTACTTATCCTGTACTGATCCTGAGTTATATCCTGTATTATACTCCAGAGCTGTACTCACTATTCTGCTGGTGGGGTCACTGTGTACATACATTATATTAATTTTCCTGTACTGATCCTGAGTTATATCCTGTATTATACTCTGGAGCTGTACTCACTATTCTGCTGGTGAGGTCACTGTGTACATACATTACTTATCCTGTACTGATCCTGAGTTATATCCTGTATTATACTCTGGAGCTGTACTCACTATTCTGCTGGTGAGGTCACTGTGTACATACATTACATTACTTATCCTGTACTGATCCTGAGTTATATCCTGTAGATCTTTTATTAAAATTTCAAACATAACAATAAAAAATTACAAAACATAAACATACCATATCCGACAGAACATATCAATATAACGAATCATAAAACCAACACCATAGCATAAAATACAACACCGGTCCACCCCACACTCATTCCTGCACACAAACAAATATATACAATATTTACAAAAGACGTATTCCTATAATACCCATTATACCCATACCATACTAATAAACTATATACACTAATATACACTAATACTAAATGTGAATTTCCTGGCCCAGTTGCAATACCAAAAACCCAATACCAGTAATATACCAAAAAGAATAACAACAACAACAATAATATATACAAAATAATAAAAACCAACACAAACAAAATAACACCACTTTTTTTTTTTTTTTTTTTGGCCCTGAGCTGGTCCCGCATCCCATGCCCCCAGTACATGTTACCAGACGTCCATGAACCAGTCCAGGATTTTCTGTATATATAAAAGTCCCATACAAACCCCCTCCCCCCTTTTTAACCCACCACCCAACCTAAACTAAACCCAAACCCCAGGTGGCATCACACAATATATACAATATATACATTACATTAAATATACACAGACTAACAATATATACAATACATAAGTATACAAATAGACTACAACAATAAATACAATAACAAATACATATAACACTATAAGCCAAACAACAAACCCCTAAAGCTGAAGTTCAGCGCCTGCAAGCCCTATATTACCATAAACCAACTGCTCAAAACAAAAAGACTAATGTGCCAGCATCAGCCCACCACCAGGGGGAGACAACAGGCTAAGGCACTTTAAAGGCAGAGCCCCTCCATAGACGAGAGGCCCTGCCAGCACCCAGCCTCTCGTACTCCAGAGAACGCACCTTCACCAGGTCACCGAGAATGTTCCTAACCACCACATCCACAGGGAGGATTTTACGCTGCGTCGACACTAAACACCGTGCGTTCCACGTGTAGTACCTAACCACTGAGCTGACTAGGAATAAAGTGCACCGGTCCCAGCCTCCAAGGTTTCTGAATGCCCCATAGGCCCATTCCGCATAGGAGAGACTGGCCAGCCGAGGCCAACCAATGGAAGCGCCCACCCTGGTTTAAACCTCTGTGTTAAAGGGACAATGAAGCAGAAAATGCTCCATGCTTTCCAGCATGCCTCCACACTCTTCGCGGGGACATCCCCGGTCATCAGAGCTCCTGCACTTCAGATTGTCCCTCACACACAGTTTCCCGTGGAAACAGCGCCAAGTCAAGTCCCAAAACTTCAAGGGGATCCTGATAGAATTCAAAAGCTCTAAACCCACCTCCAGATCCCGACTTGGGCAGTCCTTGAGCGCCAATGGCCTCTGGAAATGAGAAGACAGGACCCTCTTGTCAAGGAATTTCCTCGACAGAGTCTTAATCTCCCCCATCCCCAGACCCCACCGACGAATAACCTTCAGAACCGGGGTAGCGTAAGCCGGGAGATGCCCGTGTGGTGTGCGAAGATCCTTCACTTGCCCTCCTGTCTCCCATTCCTGGAAGAAAGGCCAAAACCATCCCCTACAGGAGGATACCCACGGAGGAGCCCTCTCTGACCAGAGGTTTGCTATATTGGTCTTAAGAAAGGTATTCACTAGGAACACCACAGGGTTGACCATACACAACCCCCCTAGTCTCCTCGTACGGTAAGTAACCTCCCTCTTCACTAGGTTCAGTCTGTTCCCCCATAACATCTGGAAGAACACACTGTAGACCCGGGTCCAAAGAGGTTCTGGCAACATGCATACACTGCCCAAGTATATCAGTAAAGGGAGCAGGAATGTTTTGATCAGGTTAACCCTTTCCCGGAGGGTCAAAGGCCAACCCTTCCACTGATCCACCTTCTGAGCGGCGATCTTAAGCCTGCTGTCCCAGTTTTGTTTGGGGTAATCCCCTTGGCCAAATTCGATGCCGAGAACTTTTGCAGATTCCTGGGGCTCTGGAAGGGAGTCCGGGAGATCAAAACCAGGATCTCCCCCTCCCAGCCAGAGACTCTCGCACTTATCCCGGTTGATCTTGGACCCGGATGCCTCCGAGTAGCGGTCCACCTCTGACATCACCCATTGGCCTTCCTCTTGTGAGGAGACAAACACGGTGACATCATCAGCATACGCTACCGCCCTCAGAGCCAAATCCGGCACCGCCAGGTCCATTCTCACCCCCGCCAACGGTCCACAATCAATCCTCCTAAGGAAAGGATCAATTGCAAACACGTACAGCAACGGGCTCAAAGGACAACCCTGACGGACGCCAGACCCAACCTCAAAAGAGCGGCCAATCCAACCATTCACAAGCGGGAAACTCTCTGCCCCTGCGTACAAGGTCTTAAGCCAATCAACAAACCCCCCCGGCAGGCCATATCTCAGAAGAACAGACCAGAGGTATTCATGGTTAACCCGATCAAATGCTTTTGCCTGATCCAAGGACAGCAAGTACCCCTTCCAGTGGCCAGCCCTACCCTGCTCCACAGCCTCTCGGACACTGAGCACAGCACTAAATGTACTGCGGCCCGGAACAGAGCAATGCTGAGCCCCCGAAAGAAGCCGGGGTGCAAACTCCACCAGCCGGTTAAACAGCACTTTTGCCAGAATCTTTCTGTCCACATTGAGAAGTGCTATGGGACGCCAATTCCCAATGTGGGACGGGTCTTTACCCTTTGACAGGATGATCAGCGCTGACCTCCTCATTGACTTTGGCAGAGTGCCCGAGGATAGACACTCATTAAAAACCCCAGTCAAGAGGGGAACCAAAGTGTCCTTAAAGGTCTTATAGAACTCAGATGTTAAGCCATCCGGACCGGGTGACTTCTTGAGGGCAAGCCCATCAATAGCCATCCTGACTTCCTCTTCCCGGATCATCTCTGTCAAAACGTCAAGAGAGGAGTCTACTCCTGGTTCAGGGATGGTTTCAGCCAAGAAAGCTGATACCTTATCTCGATCTAGATCCTTCCTTCCCAAGAGGTGCGAGTAAAAGGATCTGACGACCTTTTCAAGGATCCCGTACTATCAATCAGTCCTGAGACTATTTTACTATTCACTGACATCTTGCAGTTTTTGTAAGGGTCGGGCGAGCGGTACTTCCCGTAATCCCTCTCAAAAACCAAAGATGCGTGTCTGTCATACTGGCACTTCATCAACAAGGACTTCACTCTGGAGATATCGTCACGACTACCTCCAGTCGAGACAAGGTTCTCAAGTTTCTTCCTCAGGCCCTGGTACAAACGGTACCTGTTTAGGCTTCTGAGGCCCGAGAGCTGGCGGAAGAATCTCGCAACCCTTTCCTTGAAGATCTCCCACCACTCTGACTTACTGCTACAAAGGCCCAGCAATGGTACCTGGCTCTGAAGAAAATCCTCAAAGGACTGTCTTATCTCCGCTTCTTCCAAGAGAGACGAATTCAGCTTCCAATAGCCTCTGCCCATCCGGGGGGTCTCTGTGACATTCAGAGAAAACAAAATTAAACAGTGATCGGAGAACTCCACCTCAACAACAGACACTGCTGAAGAGACGGCCTCCTCCTTTAAAAAAAACCTATCTATCCTAGACCTACAACTACCCCTATGATAGGTGAATCCCGCGTGGCCTGGGGTATGCCGGATGTGGACATCCACCAGGCGAGCCTCACTCGCTATGCTATTAAGGGCGACGCTATCATAAGTCAGCTTGTCTCTGGCACCTCCCCTGTCTTGGGGCCTCGTGACAGCATTAAAATCCCCTCCAAAGACCACCTGCCGACTTGTAAAAAGATAGGGCTTGATCCTCATAAAGAGACACTTCCGGTCCCACTTAGACTGTGGGCCGTAGATGTTAATAAGGCAAAGTTCTTGTCCGTTCATGAGGACATCTAAGATCAGGCACCTCCCCATTTCTAACTCGATAACCCGTCGGCATTCTACCGCTGCGGTAAAAAGGACCGCCACTCCGCTATACGGCTCGGCCCCAAGAGACCAGTAGGAGGGCCCATTCCTCCACTCTCTTTTAGCCTTGTAGATAGATGACATATCTGTTAGCCTGGTCTCTTGCAAAAATAAAATATCAGCATTAATATGGGCAAAAAAATCATAGGCCGCAAATCGAGCCGTATCTGACTTTATGCTGGCAACATTAATAGATGCCAGAGTCAACGGAGAGGGTGCCGCCATCAAGGGTGATTGAGTTAGACAGCTTTCTTTTTCCCACCATCCTTCCCATCCACCCCACCACCCTCCTCATCAGATGATGGTTTACCCCTTTTAAGTGAAACAGATGTGTCCATTTTCCCTTTATATACATTTTCCTCGTCCCCTGACTCTGGGCCAGTCTCCCCCCCTGAAGACATAGATTCCCCAGGGAGAGAGGACTCAGCGTCTCCTGTGAGCCCCACCGCAACATCTGGAACCTCACCCCCAGCCCCCCCCTCCTCCGAAGAGGAAATGTCGCGGAGGGCTCGGAACCGGTTGGAGAGACCAATCAGAGGGGGGTCAGTTGTACCTTCCTTTGGCATCTGGCGGGTGGGAGAAGATCCTACATCTCTCCTTTTCTTATTCTTCCGAGTACCCCGCTTTGTTTCTGCCCATCCCCCACTGTCCTCATCCGCGCTCCCACCATGGGAGGACAGTGAGGAGACGGCATCCCCCTCTTTGTGGATCTTCCCAATCTCCTCATCCAGTTCACTATCCCCCAGGGCCTCAGCAGTAAGACTGGCCGCAGGGACAGGATCAGGAGTCACCCCAGTTGGTTGATGCTCCTGTGAGTTCTGAATCTCCCTGTCCCTTTGACGCTTCTCGAGACGCCTCAGTTGGGCAGGCGTCTTCTGCTTACTTTTCTTCCCTGGCCCCTGCACCCCTTCATCCCCGACAGCCATCCCCCCAGCAGAATCCACCTCACGGCTTACTCCCACCGGGGCAACAACCGCGTTGACAAAGGAACGAGGGCAGCGACTGAATGGGTGACCTAAGTCACCACACAGGTGACACCTAATCTCTGCACAAGATGTAGCGAGATGGCCTATTTCCCCACACAGAGTGCACTTCTGCACAGTGCAATTGGCACTAAAATGTGTGGGGTCACCACATCTGTGACAGAGCTTCGGCTGACCCTGGTAGAAGATCTGGATACGATCCCTTCCGAGGAAGGTCGCAGATGGTATATGGGTAACGGTGTTTCCTGAACGCCTAAGCTTGACCATAAACGTCCAGGCCCCTGACCAGATGCCATATTCATCCCTGTTCTTTTTTGGGACCTCCACCACCTCACCATACCGACCTAGCCACGTCATGATGTCAATACAAGAAAGCGATTCGTTACGGGTTAAAACGGTCACCTTCTTGACATTATTTTGGCGAGACACTGCCTGAATGGCAAAGTCTCGCCAGCCGGGCTCATTCTTTACCAACTCATAATTCGACCAGAAGAGCTCAAGCCCCTCCGGCCGAACAAAGCTGATATCGAACTCAGGGGTACCATAAGGATGTATTAAGGCATAGATGTCAGCTGCCTTAAAGCCCAACTTCAGCAGAAGCTCAACAACTTTAGCTCTTGGAGGACATGTATCACTGCCTCTCCACCTCAGCCGGACCACATTCCTTCGGAGACCACCTGGCCCGGCTGTTGGGAGAGACCACACAGTATCCCCCCCTCTTTCCTCTCGGAAGGCTGAAAGACCATGTATACAAGGACCGGGAAGCCTGCCTAGCCTGTTTATTAGCGGCCCCAGCCCTGTTTTTACCGGTACCCTCCGCCTCATCCGTACTAGAATGTCCAGCTCCTGGGCGCCGCTGATCTGGATCAGCGGCGCCAATGCAAAACAAAAGTTTTTTTCTACTTTTGGGAGAATCTATTTTTCCCTTAGCCACCACGACTACCTCTGGCACTGAGTCACCCCCCTCTCCCACAGGGGAGCGAACTACAGCACCGGAGTCTGCCTCTATGCCCACCGCTGGGCCGCCCTCACTGTACGGCCTTGCGGCCGATGCCTTCTCTGCTCCATCCCTGCTACTCCAAACAGGCATGGAGCTCTGCGCCCTTTTAGTATCTGTACTCTCCCCGCACCTTTGCACCGAGTCCACCACAGAACACGGGCTGGGCTGGGTAACGGGGCTTGCACAATGAGCTGACCCTGCGGCCGACTCAGGGTTTACAGGGAGGGGGGTGTAGATGTAACTCACCACTTCTTGCTGCTTTGGCTTGGTCTTCTTCTTCTTACCCCCAGGTGCCTCATTTGGGAGCTCATCTCCAAACACCAGGTTCTGAGGACACACTGGGGATTCCAGCATGCGGATCTGGGCCATTAGCGCCCCTCCCTGGTAGCTGCTGTCACTGTCCTCCCCTGAGTCGGCAGGTGATACTGCTGGTTGCTGTGCAGGGGGCCCACTGTACGGGGCCTGCTGCTGTTGCCGCAGGCCACCAGGTGGATCTGCCTGTTGTTCTTCCTCCATCTCCTCCGCATCATCCACCTGGCTCTCAGGTTGCAGCCCCACCAACCTTTTATTTTCCTTTTCCTCCATTACCTTGAATCGTTCTCCATTTTCCAATTTTTCTTTAAATGGCCCACTCTTCGCCATTAATTCTCCTCTCCTCTCCTCCAAAGCTTGTATTTCAGCCATAAGTCTCTTTATCTGCCCCTGGATCTCCGTCTTTTTCTTTTTTGGAGTTACCTTAGCCCTGGCACGGTCGCAGCGCAGTTCCTCTCGGAGCCTCCTGATGGCCTTACAGGCGTCTTCATACTCACGGAGGTTACTTTTTACCCGGGAGGTATAGGTGGAAATAGACTCCCGGGTCCTCAGCACTCCCCAGCCTTCCTCACTGAGGTCGGCTTCACCTCCGTGAGCACTCTGCCTTCTTTCTGATGAACCCAGCTTTCTGCTGGTAGCACCCAGCTTTCCTGAGGTGGATCCAGCCTTTGAGCTTCTCACCTCTGTGGGGGGAGTTGGAGCAGCATTGCTGCGACTCCTGGTGGAACGCCTCACCCCCAAATCCTCCGATGTTCCGGCCGCTTGCTGGCTTCTACTGCTCCCCTGCGGCCTATTCCGAGGAGCAGAAGCCTGGGCCTCGCCTCCCTCACTCATGCCTGGAAACCCACTCCCTCCCTGGGGAGGAGGAAGCAGGTCCCAGGTGGAATAGATGGTAATTCCCTGGAGCTCAGGAGACACAGCAGACACACAGCACAGCTGAAGCACAACCACACCCGCAACTAATTGGTCAGCACTCCAGAGCTGTACTCACTATTTTTCTGGTGGGGTCACTGTACACATACATTACATTACTTATCCTGTACTGATCCTGAGTTATATCCTGTAGATCTTTTATTAAAATTTCAAACATAACAATAAAAAATTACAAAACATAAACATACCATATCCGACAGAACATATCAATATAGCGAATCATAAAACCAAACACCATAGCATAAAATACAACACCGGTCCACCCCACACTCATTCCTGCACACAAACAAATATATACAATATTTACAAAAGACATATTCCTATAATACCCATAATACCCATACCATACTAATAAACTATATACACTAATATACACTAATACTAAATGTGAATTTCCTGGCCCAGTTGCAATACCAAAAACCCAATACCAGTAATATACCAAAAAGAATAACAACAACAACAATAATTTTTTTTTTTTTTTTGGCCCTGAGCTGGTCCCGCATCCCATGCCCCCAGTACATGTTACCAGACGTCCATGAACCAGTCCAGGATTTTCTGTATATATAAAAGTCCCATACAAACCCCCTCCCCCCTTTTTAACCCACCACCCAACCTAAACTAAACCCAAACCCCAGGTGGCATCACACAATATATACAATATATACATTACATAAAATATACACAGACTAACAATATATACAATACATAAGTATACAAATAGACTACAACAATAAATACAATAACAAATACATATAACACTATAAGCCAAACAACAAACCCCTAAAGCTCAAGTTCAGCGCCTGCAAGCCCTATATTACCATAAACCAACTGCTCAAAACAAAAAGACTAATGTGCCAGCATCAGCCCACCACCAGGGGGAGACAACAGGCTAAGGCACTTTAAAGGCAGAGCCCCTCCATAGACGAGAGGCCCTGCCAGCACCCAGCCTCTCGTACTCCAGAGAACGCACCTTCACCAGGTCACCGAGAATGTTCCTAACTACCACATCCACAGGGAGGATTTTACGCTGCGTCGACACTAAACACCGTGCGTTCCACGTGTAGTACCTAACCACTGAGCTGACTAGGAATAAAGTGCACCGGTCCCAGCCTCCAAGGTTTCTGAATGCCCCATAGGCCCATTCCGCATAGGAGAGACTGGCCAGCCGAGGCCAACCAATGGAAGCGCCCACCCTGTTGTAAACCTCTGTGTTAAAGGGACAATGAAGCAGAAAATGCTCCATGCTTTCCAGCATGCCTCCACACTCTTCGCGGGGACATCCCCGGTCATCAGAGCTCCTGCACTTCAGATTGTCCCTCACACACAGTTTCCCGTGGAAACAGCGCCAAGTCAAGTCCCAAAACTTCAAGGGGATCCTGATAGAATTCAAAAGCTCTAAACCCACCTCCAGATCCCGACTTGGGCAGTCCTTGAGCGCCAATGGCCTCTGGAAATGAGAAGACAGGACCCTCTTGTCAAGGAATTTCCTCGACAGAGTCCTAATCTCCCCCATCCCCAGACCCCACCGACGAATAACCTTCAGAACCGGGGTAGCGTAAGCCGGGAGATGCCCGTGTGGTGTGCGAAGATCCTTCACTTGCCCTCCTGTCTCCCATTCCTGGAAGAAAGGCCAAAACCATCCCCTACAGGAGGATACCCACGGAGGAGCCCTCTCTGACCAGAGGTTTGCTATATTGGTCTTAAGAAAGGTATTCACTAGGAACACCACAGGGTTGACCATACACAACCCCCCTAGTCTCCTCGTACGGTAAGTAACCTCCCTCTTCACTAGGTTCAGTCTGTTCCCCCATAACATCTGGAAGAACACACTGTAGACCCGGGTCCAAAGAGGTTCTGGCAACATGCATACACTGCCCAAGTATATCAGTAAAGGGAGCAGGAATGTTTTGATCAGGTTAACCCTTTCCCGGAGGGTCAAAGACCAACCCTTCCACTGATCCACCTTCTGAGCGGCGATCTTAAGCCTGCTGTCCCAGTTTTGTTTGGGGTAATCCCCTTGGCCAAATTCGATGCCGAGAACTTTTGCAGATTCCTGGGGCTCTGGAAGGGAGTCCGGGAGATCAAAACCAGGATCTCCCCCTCCCAGCCAGAGACTCTCGCACTTATCCCGGTTGATCTTGGACCCGGATGCCTCCGAGTAGCGGTCCACCTCTGACATCACCCATTGGCCTTCCTCTTGTGAGGAGACAAACACGGTGACATCATCAGCATACGCTACCGCCCTCAGAGCCAAATCCGGCACCGCCAGGTCCATTCTCACCCCCGCCAACGGTCCACAATCAATCCTCCTAAGGAAAGGATCAATTGCAAACACGTACAGCAACGGGCTCAAAGGACAACCCTGACGGACGCCAGACCCAACCTCAAAAGAGCAGCCAATCCAACCATTCACAAGCGGGAAACTCTCTGCCCCTGCGTACAAGGTCTTAAGCCAATCAACAAACCCCCCCGGCAGGCCATATCTCAGAAGAACAGACCAGAGGTATTCATGGTTAACCCGATCAAATGCTTTTGCCTGATCCAAGGACAGCAAGTACCCCTTCCAGTGGCCAGCCCTACCCTGCTCCACAGCCTCTCGGACACTGAGCACAGCACTAAATGTACTGCGGCCCGGAACAGAGCAATGCTGAGCCCCCGAAAGGAGCCGGGGTGCAAACTCCACCAGCCGGTTAAACAGCACTTTTGCCAGAATCTTTCGGTCCACATTGAGAAGCGCTATGGGACGCCAATTCTCAATGTGGGACGGGTCTTTACCCTTTGACAGGATGATCAGCGCTGACCTCCTCATTGACCTTGGCAGAGTGCACGAGGATAGACACTCATTAAAAACCCCAGTCAAGAGGGGAACCAAAGTGTCCTTAAAGGTCTTATAGAACTCAGATGTTAAGCCATCCGGACCGGGTGACTTCTTGAGGGCAAGCCCATCAATAGCCATCCTGACTTCCTCTTCCCGGATCATCTCTGTCAAAACGTCAAGAGAGGAGTCTACTCCTGGTTCAGGGACGGTTTCAGCCAAGAAAGCTGATACCTTATCTCGATCTAGATCCTTCCTTCCCAAGAGGTGCGAGTAGAAGGATCTGACGACCTCCAGGATCCCTGATCTGGACCTTTTCAAGGATCCCGTACTATCAATCAGTCCTGAGACTATTTTACTATTCACTGACATCTTGCAGTTTCTGTAAGGGTCGGGCGAGCGGTACTTCCCGTAATCCCTCTCAAAAACCAAAGATGCGTGTCTGTCATACTGGCACTTCATCAACAAGGACTTCACTCTGGAGATATCGTCACGACTACCTCCAGTCGAGACAAGGTTCTCAAGTTTCTTCCTCAGGCCTTGGTACAAACGGTACCTGTTTAGGCTTCTGAGGCCCGAGAGCTGGCGGAAGAATCTCGCAACCCTTTCCTTGAAGATCTCCCACCACTCTGACTTACTGCTACAAAGGCCCAGCAATGGTACCTGGCTCTGAAGAAAATCCTCAAAGGACTGTCTTATCTCCGCTTCTTCCAAGAGAGACGAATTCAGCTTCCAATAGCCTCTGCCCATCCGGGGGGTCTCTGTGACATTCAGAGAAAACAAAATTAAACAGTGATCGGAGAACTCCACCTCAACAACAGACACTGCTGAAGAGACGGCCTCCTCCTTTAAAAAAAACCTATCTATCCTAGACCTACAACTACCCCTATGATAGGTGAATCCCGCGTGGCCTGGGGTGTGCCGGATGTGGACATCCACCAGGCGAGCCTCACTCGCTATGCTATTAAGGGCGACGCTATCATAAGTCAGCTTGTCTCTGGCACCTCCCCTGTCTTGGGGCCTCGTGACAGCATTAAAATCCCCTCCAAAGACCACCTGCCGACTTGTAAAAAGATAGGGCTTGATCCTCATAAAGAGACACTTCCGGTCCCACTTAGACTGTGGGCCGTAGATGTTAATAAGGCGAAGTTCTTGTCCCTTCATGAGGACATCTAAGATCAGGCACCTCCCCATTTCTAACTCGATAACCCGTCGGCATTCTACCGCTGCGGTAAAAAGGACCGCCACTCCGCTATACGGCTCGGCCCCAAGAGACCAGTAGGAGGGCCCATTCCTCCACTCTCTTTTAGCCTTGTAGATAGATGACATATCTGTTAGCCTGGTCTCTTGCAAAAATAAAATATCAGCATTAATATGGGCAAAAAAATCATAGGCCGCAAATCGAGCCGTATCTGACTTTATGCTGGCAACATTAATAGATGCCAGAGTCAACGGAGAGGGTGCCGCCATCGAGGGTGATTGAGTTAGACAGCTTTCTTTTTCCCACCATCCTTCCCATCCACCCCACCACCCTCCTCATCAGATGATGGTTTACCCCTTTTAAGTGAAATAGATGTGTCCATTTTCCCTTTGTATACATTTTCCTCGTCCCCTGACTCTGGGCCAGTCTCCCCCCCTGAAGACATAGATTCCCCAGGGAGAGAGGACTCAGCGTCTCCTGTGAGCCCCACCGCAACATCCGGAACCTCACCCCCAGCCACCCCCCCCCTCCGAAGAGGAAATGTCGCGGAGGGCTCGGAACCGGTTGGAGAGACCAATCAGAGGGGGGTCAGTTGTACCTTCCTTTGGCATCTGGCGGGTGGGAGAAGATCTTACATCTCTCCTTTTCTTATTCTTCCGAGTACCCCGCTTTGTTTCTGCCCATCCCCCACTGTCCTCATCCGCGCTCCCACCATGGGAGGACAGTGAGGAGACGGCATCCCCCTCTTTGTGGATCTTCCCAATCTCCTCATCCAGTTCACTATCCCCCAGGGCCTCAGCAGTAAGACTGGCCGCAGGGACAGTATCAGGAGTCACCCCAGTTGGTTGATGCTCCTGTGAGTCCTGAATCTCCCTGTCCCTTTGACGCTTCTCGAGACGCCTCAGTTGGGCAGGCGTCTTCTGCTTACTTTTCTTCCCTGGCCCCTGCACCCCTTCATCCCCGACAGCCATCCCCCCAGCAGAATCCACCTCACGGCTTACTCCCACCGGGGCAACAACCGCGTTGACAAAGGAACGAGGGCAGCGACTGAATGGGTGACCTAAGTCACCACACAGGTGACACCTAATCTCTGCACAAGATGTAGCGAGATGGCCTATTTCCCCACACAGAGTGCACTTCTGCACAGTGCAATTGGCACTAAAATGTGTGGGGTCACCACATCTGTGACAGAGCTTCGGCTGACCCTGGTAGAAGATCTGGATACGATCCCTTCCGAGGAAGGTCGCAGATGGTATATGGGTAACGGTGTTTCCTGAACGCCTAAGCTTGACCATAAACGTCCAGGCCCCTGACCAGATGCCATATTCATCCCTGTTCTTTTTTGGGACCTCCACCACCTCACCATACCGACCTAGCCACGTCATGATGTCAATACAAGAAAGCGATTCGTTACGGGTTAAAACGGTCACCTTCTTGACATTATTTTGGCGAGACACTGCCTGAATGGCAAAGTCTCGCCAGCCGGGCTCATTCTTTACCAACTCATAATTTGACCAGAAGAGCTCAAGCCCCTCCGGCCGAACAAAGCTGATATCGAACTCAGGGGTACCATAAGGATGTATTAAGGCATAGATGTCAGCTGCCTTAAAGCCCAACTTCAGCAGAAGCTCAACAACTTTAGATCTTGGAGGACATGTATCACTGCCTCTCCACCTCAGCCGGACCACATTCCTTCGGAGACCACCTGGCCCGGCTGTTGGGAGAGACCACACAGTATCCCCCCCTCTTTCCTCTCGGAAGGCTGAAAGACCATGTCTTTCTATCCAAAAGGATAGATCAACCTCCCTACCCTCTACATTGATTGATCTCTCCCCTCTCCTTAAGGCCCCCAGGAGACGCTGCTGCAAACTGCTCTCCCCAGAGCCAGAGGATGAGGAAGCTGCCCCCCTTCCCCCAGCGGTGACATTCGCGTAGCTGCGGACGGGTGCTGCCACCGCTGGGGGTGCAACTGGACCAGACCCTACATTCC
Source organism: Hyla sarda (assembly GCF_029499605.1). Taxonomy (NCBI): domain Eukaryota; kingdom Metazoa; phylum Chordata; class Amphibia; order Anura; family Hylidae; genus Hyla; species Hyla sarda. Next base: position 78,032,743 of record NC_079190.1, read on the forward strand.
CACCACTAATCTGTGCCCCTTCACCACCCTCCTCCACATAATCCATACCCAAACCATTGACCCCTATTTTAGCTGATGTGCCCCCCATACCTCCACCCGTGCTACAGCCCAAACCACCATTCAAAGCCCCAGAAAGATTTTTAGTAACATATGAATTATTCCCCTCATTCACACCCTCAGTCACTCCAACATTAACCTCCACATTCATACTGGCTGGACCGGTGCGTTCTGGTGCAGATTTTGTACTATCAGCATCACTGGGTACCAGGGCTGGAGCCATCACCACAGGACAGGTCACCGGTCCCTTATACAAGGACCGGGAAGCCTGCCTAGCCTGTTTATTAGCGCCCCCAGCCCTGTTTTTACCGGTACCCTCCGCCTCATCCGTACTAGAATGTCCAGCTCCTGGGCGCCGCTGATCTGGATCAGCGGCGCCAATGCAAAACAAAAGTTTTTTTCTACTTTTGGGAGAATCTATTTTTCCCTTAGCCACCACGACTACCTCCGGCACTGAGTCACCCCCCTCTCCCACAGGGGAGCGAACTACAGCACCGGAGTCTGCCTCTATGCCCACCGCTGGGCCGCCCTCACTGTACGGCCTTGCGGCCGATGCCTTCTCTGCTCCATCCCTGCTACTGCAAACAGGCATGGAGCTCTGCGCCCTTTTAGTATCTGTACTCTCCCCGCACCTTTGCACCGAGTCCACCACAGAACACGGGCTGGGCTGGGTAACGGGGCTTGCACAATGAGCTGACCCTGCGGCCAACTCAGGGTTTACAGGGAGGGGGGTGTAGATGTAACTCACCACTTCTTGCTGCTTTGGCTTGGTCTTCTTCTTCTTACCCCCAGGTGCCTCATTTGGGAGCTCATCTCCAAACACCAGGTTCTGAGGACACACTGGGGATTCCAGCATGCGGATCTGGGCCATTAGCGCCCCTCCCTGGTAGCTGCTGTCACTGTCCTCCCCTGAGTCGGCAGGTGATACTGCTGGTTGCTGTGCAGGGGGCCCACTGTACGGGGCCTGCTGCTGTTGCCGCAGGCCACCAGGTGGATCTGCCTGTTGTTCTTCCTCCATCTCCTCCGCATCATCCACCTGGCTCTCAGGTTGCAGCCCCATCAACCTTTTATTTTCCTTTTCCTCCATTACCTTGAATCGTTCTCCATTTTTCAATTTTTCTTTAAATGGCCCACTCTTCGCCAGTAATTCTCCTCTCCTCTCCTCCAAAGCTTGTATTTCAGCCATAAGTCTCTTTATCTGCCCCTGGATCTCCGTCTTTTTCTTTTTTGGAGTTACCTTAGCCCTGGCACGGGCACAGCGCAGTTCCTCTCCAAGCCTCCTGATGGCCTTACAGGCGTCTTCATACTCACGGAGGTGACTTTTTACCCGGGAGGTATAGGTGGAAATAGACTCCCGGGTCCTCAGCACTCCCCAGCCTTCCTCACTGAGGTCGGCTTCACCTCCGTGAGCACTCTGCCTTCTTTCTGATGAACCCAGCTTTCCGCTGGTAGCACCCAGCTTTCCTGAGGTGGATCCAGCCTTGGAGCTTCTCACCTCTGTGGGGGGAGTTGGAGCAGCATTGCTGCGACTCCTGGTGGAACGCCTCACCCCCAAATCCTCCGATGTTCCGGCCGCTTGCTGGCTTCTACTGCTCCCCTGCGGCCTAGTCCGAGGAGCAGAAGCCTGGGCCTCGCCTCCCTCACTCATGCCTGGAAACCCACTCCCTCCCTGGGGAGGAGGAAGCAGGCCCCAGGTGGAATAGATGGAAATCCCTGGAGCTCAGGAGACACAGCAGACACACAGCACAGCTGAAGCACGACCACACCCGCAACTAATTGGTCAGCACTCCAGAGCTGTACTCACTATTCTGCTGGTGAGATCACTGTGTACATACATTACATTACTTATCCTGTACTGATCCTGAGTTATATCCTGTATTATACTCCAGAGCTGCACTCACTATTCTGCTGGTGAGGTCACTGTGTACATACATTACATTTCTTATCCTGTACTGATCCTGAGTTATATCCTGTATTATACTCCAGAGCTGCACTCACTATTCTGCTGGCGAGGTCACTGTGTACATACATTACATTACTTATCCTGTACTGATCCTGAGTTATATCCTGTATTATACTCCAGAGCTGTACTCACTATTTTGCTGGTGGGGTCACTGTGTACATACATTACATTACTTATCCTGTACTGATCCTGAGTTATATCCTGTATTATACTCCAGAGCTGTACTCACTATTCTGCCGGTGAGGTCACTGTGTACATACATTACATTACTTATCCTGTACTGATCCTGAGTTATATCCTGTATTATACTCCAGAGCTGTACTCACTATTTTGCTGGTGGGGTCACTGTGTACTTACATTACATTACTTATATTCAGAGGGTGCACTGTATGGCAACGTTATATTCAGAGGGCGCAGTTTGTTGTAGTATTATTAGAGATGAGGGAACTTACAGTAAATTCGATTCGTCACAAACTTCTCGGCTCGGCAGTTGATAACTTATCCTGCGTAAATTAGTTCAGCCTTCAGGTGCTCCGGTGGGCTGGAAAAGGTGGATACATTCCTAGGAAAGAGTCTCCTAGGACTGTATCCACCTTTTCCAGCCCACCAGAGCACCTGAAAGCTGAACTCATTTATGCAGGAAAAGGCATCAACTGCCGAGCCGAGAAGTTTGTGACGAATCGAATTTACTGTAAGTTCGCTCATCTCTAAGTATTATATTCAGAGGGCGCAGTGTGTGGCAGTATTATATTCAGAGGTGTGTGGCGGTATTATATTCAGAGGTACAGTATGTGGCAGATTTATATTCAGAGTGTACAGTATGTATTGGCATTATATTCAGAATGTACAGTGTGTGGTAGTATTATATTCAGTGGGTACGGTGTATGGAAGGTTTATAATCAAAGAGTGTAGTGTATAGTAGTATTTTTATACAGTGTCTGGCAGGTTTATAATAATACTTGTTTTCATATAGAGGATGAGAATGCGCTGACATAGTGATGAGACGTCTGGGCGTCACATTCTACAGACAGAAATTTTAGCTGGACTAGGCGGTATGTACCATCTGAATTAGATAAGGAAAGACTATAGAGAAGACGTCACCTGTAGTCACTGATATCATTGTGTATTCTCCTCACTATAGAGAAGACGTCACCTGTAGTCACTGATATCATTGTGTATTCTCCTCACTATAGAGAAGACGTCACCTGTAGTCACTCATATCATTGTGTATTCTCCTCACTATAGAGAAGACGTCACCTGTAGTCATTGATATCAATGTGTATTCTCCTCTCTGTGTCCTATCAGAGCTGTAGTCACTTGTCAGTTCTACAGTTAGGTCAGTGAAATTACAACTCCCAGCATAACCTTACCACTGCTCAAAGGGGTACTCTACTGGAAAACATTTTTTTTTAATCAACTGGTGCTACAAAGTTAAACAGATTTGTAAATTACTTCTATTTAAAAATCTTAATCCTTCCAGCACTTATTATCTGCTGTATAAGTGATTCACAGGAAGTTATTTTCTTTTTTAATTTATTTTCTGTCTGACCACAGTGCTCTGTGCTGACACCTCTGTCCATGTCAAGAACTGTCCATAGTAGGAGCAAATCCCCATAGCAAACCTATCCTGCTCTGGACAGTTCCTGACATTGACAGAGGTGTCAGCAAATAACACTGTGGTCAGACTGGAAAGAACTACACAACTTCCTGTGGAGCATACAGCAGCTTATAAGTACTGTAAGCATTAAGATTTTAAATAGAAGTAATTAAAAAATCTGTTTAACTTTCTGGCACCAGTTGATATAAAAGTAAATGTTTTCCAGTGGAGTAACCCTTTAAGTAATTCTGGGAGCTGTATATTTAAATGGTGAAAATTTCTTTAACACTTTCCTATTCTGTAGCAACTGGTATATCTGATTATTATACCGGAATTTCTCACAATGCGCTACAACAGTGGTGTCTGTCACAACAGGCTAAAAACTTACTGGGGGGAGGGGGTAATTATGGGGGTGACACCCTTTTCTACCCCACCGGGTGACACCAACCCTAGCAATGCCACTGCAGGCACCAATACAGGTTTGGTGGGCACATACCAGAGAGACAATACCACCTGTGCTTTGGCCTCTCTATGACCTGGCCAGATATCCCAAGGCTGCCATGATACGTTAATGAGGCAGGTTAGGTGGGCCCATACCAGGATGTTTTACAACCTATCCCAAAATATTCCCCTGGTCTAATGGCCATTATATTGCGTTTTATGACATACCCCAAGTCATGTAAGAAATATTCCTGTTTCAACATTTCTATAGACATTCCTATAAAGGTCTTTTATAGGGCATAGGTAGATGTGAGATAGATCGATATAAATATGATTATATGCTTCCCTTCACATGGTCACATCATATGCCATAAAAAAAATGAACAAAAAGTGATAAAAAATTCCCATCTAAACAAATATCATACCGATAAAAACTACAGATCATGGCACAAAAAAATGGTCCCTCATATAGCCTTGTATACAGAAAAATAAAAGTGTTATAGCGTTCAAAATGGGAACATTTTATGCATGTTAATTTTCTCACAAAAAGTGGAAAAATATAACAAAACCTACATTCATTGGGCATCATTGTAATCTGCTGACCTACAGAATGAAGATGTGTAATTTTAACCGTATAATATATTGTGTAGAAACAAACCCACACCCCCAAAAACTTTACAAAATTTCGTTATTTTGCTATATTTTCTTTATGAATTGAAAAATGTATTTACTGTATGTGGGCAGGACATCTATATGGGTGAGGGTGCATGAGTTGTCAGTCCACCCCTGCTAGCCGGCAACAAATCTCAGTGAGAGGGGAGGAGGGACTGTCTTGGGGGGGATTGTTTGAGGGGCCCATCATACTGAAGTGCTTTGTCTTCCAAGCAGCCTTAATCTGGCCCTGTCTGCAGGACCAGCCCTTGAGTGGAAATCTTGGGTGAGTTCCCACACTTTTTTCCCAGGACTTGACCCCTGCCTTTAAAGGGGTTATCCAGGGAAAAACTTTTTTTTATGTATATCAACTGGCTCCAGAAAGTTAAACAGATTTGTAAATTACTTCTATTAAAAAATCTTAATCCTTTCAGTACTTATAAGCTTCTGAAGTTAAGGATGTTCTTTTCTGTCTAAGTCCTCTCTGATGACACCTGTCTCGGGAAACACCCGAAAAGAACAACCTTAACTTCAGAAGCTCATAAGTACTGAAAGGATTAAGATTTTTTAATAGAAGTAAATTACAAATCTGTTTAACTTTCTGGAGCCAGTGGATATATATAAAAAAGTTTTTTCCTGGAATACCCCTTTAACCACTTAAGGACCTAGGGCGTATGGACACGCCTTGACGTCCTGGTACTTAAGGACCCAGGGCGTATCCATACGCCCGTGGGAATTCCGGTCCCCGCCGCGCGCCGGGCGGGGACCGGGCCGGGGTGACTGCTGATATCAATCAGCAGGCACCCCGCGCAAATGCCCAGGGGGGTCATCAGACCCCCCACGTCGGCGATCGGCACAAATCGCAAGTGAATTCACACTTGCGATTTGCGCCGATTCCGGGTCATATGGGTCTATGGTGACCCGGTGACCCGGAATATAAGGGGTATCGCGGTTGTCTAAGACACCCACAATCCCACTGTAGGCATAGGAGTGAGGTGACAGGGGTGCCTGCTATTGGTCTGCTATTGATCATCAGAGGCGACGACCAATAGCAGACGGGGGCGGGGGGGGGGTTAACTTTAGTTTTCCCCGTCCTGCCCACCCACAATAGGCGCAGCAGAACGGGGAACCGGGCGCCGACGTCCACTTACCGATCCGGAGGCTGCGGCGACGGTGATCGGCGGCCGGCGTGACGTGCGTCAGAAGAGGACGGCTCCCGGGATCCTACGGTAAGTTGATCTGTAGTTTTGAAACAGTTTTGAAACAGCTGGAGGGTACATTCACACGGACAGGTGTACAGTAAATTACCTGCTTCAAGTTTGGGCTGCGGCAAATTTTTCGTCGCAGCGCAAACTCCTAGCGGGAAATTCACTGTAACACGCCAGTGCGAATGTACCCTAAAAACACTACACGACACTGACACATAATAAAGGGTAAAACACTACATATATACATATCCCCTACATACACTACATACACCCTTACACTGTCCCCCCCAATAAAAATTTAAAACGTCTTGTACGGCAGGGTTTCCAAAACGGAGCCTCCAGCTGTTGCAAAACAACAACTCCCAGCATTTCTGGACAGCCACTGACTGTCCAGGCATGCTGGGAGTTTAGCAACAGCTGGAGGCACCCTGTTTGGCAATCACTGGTGTAGAATACCCCTATGTCCACCCCTATGCAATCCCTAATTTAGTCCTCAAATACTCTCACTTCGGAGCCCTGTCGTATTTCAAGGAAACAGTTTAGGGCCATATATGGGGTATCGCCGTACTCAGGAGAAATTGCACTACAAATTTTGGGGGTCTTTTTTTCCTTTTACCGCTTGTGAAAAGGAAAAGTTGGGGGCTACACCAGCCTGTTAGTGTAAAAAAAGAAACATTTTTACACTAACATGCTGGTGTTGCACCATACTTTTTTATCTTCACAAGCGGTAAAAGGAAAAAAAGACCCCCAAAATTTGTAACGCAATTTCTCCTGAGTACGGAAATATGCCAGATGTGGGCGTAAAATGCTCTTCGGACGCACAACAAGGCTCAGGAATGAGAGCGCACAATGTACATTTGAGGCCTAAATTGGTGATTTGCACAGGGGTGGCTGATTTTACAGCGGTTCTGACAAACACAAAAAAAAATACCCACATGTGACCCCATTTTGGAAACTAAACCCCTCACAGAACGTGACAAGGGGTATAGTGAGCATGAACACCCCACAGGTGTTTGATGAATTTTCATTAAAGTTCGATGGGAAAATGAAGAAAATTATATTTTTTCACTAAAATACTGGTGTTACCCTAAATTTTTCATTTTCACAAGGGAAAATAGGAAAAAAGCCCCCCAAATTTATAACCCCATCTCTTCTGAGTAAGAACATACCCCATATGTGTACCTGTGAAAATGTTAGCACTGTAAAGAGAAGAAAAATTATGTAATGGTTTAAAAGAAAAATGCATCATTTTATATTAAAATAAATCTTAGTTGAAAACCCAGAAATCCCATTTTATTATTCATTAAAGGGGTACTCCGCCCCTAGACATTTTATCCTCAATCCAAAGGATAGGGGATGAGATGTCTGATCGCGGGGGTCCCGCCCCTGGGAACCCCCGCGACCTCGGCTGCACCACCCCAGACATCCGATGCATGGAGCAAACTTTACCCTGTGCCGCATGACTGGCGATGCCGGACAGAGGCTTGTGACATCACGGCCACTCCCCCTCAATGTAAGTCTATGGGAGGGGGCGTGATGTTGTCATGGCTGTGACATAATGAGCAGAGTGTGGCCATGAAGTCACAAGCCTCCAACTCTGCACGCGACGCTCTAAACGAACACGGGTGCAGCAGGGAGTTTGCGGAGGTCCCCAGTGGCAGGAACCCCGTGATCAGACATCTTATTCCCTATCCTTTGGATAGGGAATAAGATGTCTAAGGGCGGAGTACCCTTTTAAGGAGCCCTTTGTGCCCTAATAAATTATTTCAGAAGGCATTGTGCCAGTGTTTGGGTGGTTGTTGTTAGTAAGTGGCAATTCTCTGTCATCCAGGAAAGTCTTGAGAACAGAACAGCTGGTTCAGCTCAGACCCCACCGCACATTACATGGGAAATCAGCCATGAGTCCCCAGTGCCGGAATGGAGATTGGCGGCCAGTGATACTTGGTGTACAAGAGCAACTAAAAGAGTATAGGACCTGCTGACAGTGTTCACCATAATGTAGCACTATGAAAGTCATAAGCATTGTACTGAAAGAGAAACATAAGCGTAAAAAATTGTTCAAAACCATGACATGCTCCATTACATGCCACATTATATAGTTATTCATGTCTAGAGAAACTAGTGTGTAATGCGCTCTGTAGTATAGTCTGTAATGTGCTCTGTAGTATAGTCTGTAATGTGCTCTGTAGTATAATCTGTAATGTGCTCTGTAGTATAATCTGTAATGTGCTCTGTAGTATAGTCTGTAATGTGCTCTGTAGTATAGTCTGTAATGTGCTCTGTAGTATAGTCTGTAATGTGCTCTGTAGTATAGTCTGTAATGTGCTCTGTAGTATAGTCTGTAATGTGCTCTGTAGTATAGTGTGTAATGTGCTCTGTAGTATAGTCTGTAATGTGCTCTGTAGTATAGTCTGTAATGTGCTCTGTAGTATAGTGTGTAATGTGCTCTGTAGTATAGTCTGTAATGTGCTCTGTAGTATAGTCTGTAATGTGTTCTGTAGTATAGTGTGTAATGTGCTCTGTAGTATAGTCTGTAATGTGCTCTGTAGTATAGTGTGTAATGTGCTCTGTAGTATAGTGTGTAATGTGCTCTGTAGTATAGTGTGTAATGTGCTCTGTAGTATAGTGTGTAATGTGCTCTGTAGTATAGTCTGTAATGTGCTCTGTAGTATAGTGTGTAATGTGCTCTGTAGTATAGTGTGTAATGTGCTCTGTAGTATAGTGTGTAATGTGCTCTGTAGTATAGTGTGTAATGTGCTCTGTAGTATAGTCTGTAATGTGTTCTGTAGTATAGTGTGTAATGTGCTCTGTAGTATAGTGTGTAATGTGCTCTGTAGTATAGTCTGTAATGTGCTCTGTAGTATAGTCTGTAATGTGCTCTGTAGTATAGTCTGTAATGTGCTCTGTAGTATAGTGTGTAATGTGCTCTGTAGTACAGTGTGTAATGTGCTCTGTAGTATAGTCTGTAATGTGCTCTGTAGTATAGTCTGTAATGTGCTCTGTAGTATAGTGTGTAATGTGCTCTGTAGTATAGTCTGTAATGTGCTCTGTAGTATAGTGTGTAATGTGTTCTGTAGTATAGTCTGTAATGTGCTCTGTAGTATAGTCTGTAATGTGCTCTGTAGTATAGTCTGTAATGTGCTCTGTAGTATAGTCTGTAATGTGCTCTGTAGTATAGTCTGTAATGTGCTCTGTAGTATAGTCTGTAATGTGCTCTGTAGTATAGTCTGTAATGCGCTCTGTAGTATAGTCTGTAATGCGCTCTGTAGTATAGTCTGTAATGCGTTCTGTAGTATAGTCTGTAATGTGCTCTGTAGTATAGTCTGTAATGTGCTCTGTAGTATAGTCTGTAATGTGCTCTGTAGTATAGTCTGTAATGTGCTCTTTAGTATAGTGTGTAATGTGCTCTGCAGTATAGTCTGTAATGTGCTCTGCAGTATAGTCTGTAATGTGTTCTGTAGTATAGTCTGTAATGTGCTCTGTAGTATAGTCTGTAGTGTAGTCTGTAATGTGCTCTGTAGTATAGTCTGTAATGTGCTCTGTAGTATAGTCTGTAATGTGCTCTGTAGTATAGTCTGTAATGTGCTCTGTAGTATAGTCTGTAATGTACTCTGTAGTATAGTGTGTAATGTGCTCTGTAGTATAGTGTGTAATGTGCTCTGTAGTATAGTCTGTAATGTGCTCTGTAGTATAGTCTGTAATGTGCTCTGTAGTATAGTCTGTAATGTGCTCTGTAGTATAGTCTGTAATGTGCTCTGTAGTATAGTCTGTAATGTGCTCTGTAGTATAGTCTGTAATGTGCTCTGTAGTATAGTCTGTAATGTGCTCTGTAGTATAGTCTGTAATGTGCTCTGTAGTATAGTCTGTAATGTGCTCTGTAGTATAGTCTGTAATGTGCTCTGTAGTATAATTTGTAATGTGCTCTGTAGTATAGTCTGTAATGTGCTCTGTAGTATAGTCTGTAATGTGCTCTGTAGTATAGTCTGTAATGTACTCTGTAGTATAGTCTGTAATGTGCTCTGTAGTATAGTGTGTAATGTGCTCTGTAGTATAGTGTGTAATGTGCTCTGTAGTATAGTCTGTAATGTGCTCTGTAGTATAGTCTGTAATGTGCTCTGTAGTATAGTCTGTAATGTGCTCTGTAGTATAGTCTGTAATGTGCTCTGTAGTATAGTCTGTAATGTGCTCTGTAGTATAGTCTGTAATGTGCTCTGTAGTATAGTCTGTAATGTGTTCTGTAGTATAGTCTGTAATGTGCTCTGTAGTATAGTCTGTAATGTGCTCTGTAGTATAATCTGTAATGTGCTCTGTAGTATAGTCTGTAATGTGCTCTGTAGTATAGTCTGTAATGTGCTCTGTAGTATAGTCTGTAATGTGCTCTGTAGTATAGTCTGTAATGCGCTCTGTAGTATAGTCTGTAATGCGCTCTGTAGTATAGTGTGTAATGCGTTCTGTAGTATAGTCTGTAATGCGCTCTGTAGTATAGTCTGTAATGCGCTCTGTAGTATAGTGTGTAATGCGTTCTGTAGTATAGTCTGTAATGCGCTCTGTAGTATAGTCTGTAATGTGCTCTGTAGTATAGTGTGTAATGCGTTCTGTAGTATAATCTGTAATGTGCTCTGTAGTATAGTCTGTAATGTGCTCTGTAGTATAGTGTGTAATGCGCTCTGTAGTATAGTCTGTATTGTCCTCTGTAGTATAGTCTGTAATGTGCTCTGTAGTATAGTCTGTAATGTGCTCTGTAGTATAGTCTGTAATGTGCTCTGTAGTGTAGTCTGTAATGTGCTCTGTAGTGTAGTCTGTAATGTGCTCTGTAGTATAGTCTGTAATGTGCTCTGTAGTATAGTCTGTAATGTGCTCTGTAGTATAGTCTGTAATGTGCTCTGTAGTATAGTCTGTAATGTGCTCTGTAGTGTAGTCTGTAATGTGCTCTGTAGTGTAGTCTGTAATGTGCTCTGTAGTATAGTCTGTAATGTGCTCTGTAGTATAGTCTGTAATGTGCTCTGTAGTATAGTCTGTAATGTGCTCTGTAGTATAGTCTGTAATGTGCTCTGTAGTATAGTCTGTAATGTGCTCTGTAGTATAGTCTGTAATGTGCTCTGTAGTATAGTCTGTAATGTGCTCTGTAGTATAGTCTGTAATGTGCTCTGTAGTATAGTCTGTAATGTGCTCTTTAGTATAGTGTGTAATGTGCTCTGCAGTATAGTCTGTAATGTGCTCTGCAGTATAGTCTGTAATGTGTTCTGTAGTATAGTCTGTAATGTGCTCTGTAGTATAGTCTGTAGTGTAGTCTGTAATGTGCTCTGTAGTATAGTCTGTAATGTGCTCTGTAGTATAGTCTGTAATGTGCTCTGTAGTATAGTCTGTAATGTGCTCTGTAGTATAGTCTGTAATGTACTCTGTAGTATAGTCTGTAATGTGCTCTGTAGTATAGTGTGTAATGTGCTCTGTAGTATAGTCTGTAATGTGATCTGTAGTATAGTCTGTAATGTGCTCAGCAGTATAGTCTGTAATGTGCTCTGCAGTATAGTCTGTAATGTGCTCTGTAGTATAGTCTGTAATGTGCTCTGTAGTATAGTCTGTAATGTGCTCTGTAGTATAGTCTGTAATGTGCTCTGTAGTATAGTCTGTAATGTGCTCTGTAGTATAGTCTGTAATGTGCTCTGTAGTATAGTGTGTAATGTGCTCTGTAGTATAGTGTGTAATGTGCTCTGTAGTATAGTGTGTAATGTGCTCTGTAGTATAGTCTGTAATGTGCTCTGCAGTATAGTCTGTAATGTGCTCTGTAGTATAGTCTGTAATGTGCTCTGTAGTATAGTCTGTAATGTGCTCTGTAGTATAGTCTGTAATGTGCTCTGTAGTATAGTCTGTAATGTGCTCTGTAGTATAGTCTGTAATGTGCTCTGTAGTATAGTCTGTAATGTGCTCTGTAGTATAGTCTGTAATGTGCTCTGTAGTATAGTCTGTAATGTGCTCTGTAGTATAGTCTGTAATGTGCTCTGTAGTATAGTCTGTAATGTGCTCTGTAGTATAGTCTGTAATGTGCTCTGTAGTATAGTCTGTAATGTGCTCTGTAGTATAGTCTGTAATGTGCTCTGTAGTATAATTTGTAATGTGCTCTGTAGTATAGTCTGTAATGTGCTCTGTAGTATAGTCTGTAATGTGCTCTGTAGTATAGTCTGTAATGTGCTCTGTAGTATAGTCTGTAATGTGCTCTGTAGTATAGTCTGTAATGTGCTCTGTAGTATAGTGTGTAATGTGCTCTGTAGTATAGTCTGTAATGTGCTCTGTAGTATAGTCTGTAATGTGCTCTGTAGTATAGTGTGTAATGTGCTCTGTAGTATAGTCTGTAATGTGCTCTGTAGTATAGTGTGTAATGTGCTCTGTAGTATAGTGTGTAATGTGCTCTGTAGTATAGTCTGTAATGTGCTCTGTAGTATAGTCTGTAATGTGCTCTGTAGTATAGTCTGTAATGTGCTCTGTAGTATAGTCTGTAATGTGCTCTGTAGTATAGTCTGTAATGTGCTCTGTAGTATAGTCTGTAATGTGCTCTGTAGTATAGTCTGTAATGTGTTCTGTAGTATAGTCTGTAATGTGCTCTGTAGTATAGTCTGTAATGTGCTCTGTAGTATAATCTGTAATGTGCTCTGTAGTATAGTCTGTAATGTGCTCTGTAGTATAGTCTGTAATGTGCTCTGTAGTATAGTCTGTAATGCGCTCTGTAGTATAGTCTGTAATGCGCTCTGTAGTATAGTCTGTAATGCGCTCTGTAGTATAGTGTGTAATGCGTTCTGTAGTATAGTCTGTAATGCGCTCTGTAGTATAGTCTGTAATGCGCTCTGTAGTATAGTGTGTAATGCGTTCTGTAGTATAGTCTGTAATGCGCTCTGTAGTATAGTCTGTAATGTGCTCTGTAGTATAGTGTGTAATGCGTTCTGTAGTATAATCTGTAATGTGCTCTGTAGTATAGTCTGTAATGTGCTCTGTAGTATAGTGTGTAATGCGCTCTGTAGTATAGTCTGTATTGTCCTCTGTAGTATAGTCTGTAATGTGCTCTGTAGTATAGTCTGTAATGTGCTCTGTAGTATAGTCTGTAATGTGCTCTGTAGTATAGTCTGTAATGTGCTCTGTAGTATAGTCTGTAATGTGCTCTGTAGTGTAGTCTGTAATGTGCTCTGTAGTGTAGTCTGTAATGTGCTCTGTAGTATAGTCTGTAATGTGCTCTGTAGTATAGTCTGTAATGTGCTCTGTAGTATAGTCTGTAATGTGCTCTGTAGTATAGTCTGTATTGTGCTCTGTAGTATAGTCTGTAATGTGCTCTGTAGTATAGTCTGTAATGTGCTCTGTAGTATAGTCTGTAATGTGCTCTGTAGTATAGTCTGTAATGTGCTCTGTAGTATAGTCTGTAATGTGCTCTGTAGTATAGTCTGTAATGTGCTCTGTAGTATAGTCTGTAATGTGCTCTGTAGTATAGTCTGTAATGTGCTCTGTAGTATAGTCTGTAATGTGCTCTGTAGTATAGTCTGTAATGTGCTCTGTAGTATAGTGTGTAATGTGCTCTGTAGTATAGTCTGTAATGTGCTCTGTAGTATAGTCTGTAATGTGTTCTGTAGTATAGTGTGTAATGTGCTCTGTAGTATAGTCTGTAATGTGCTCTGTAGTATAGTGTGTAATGTGCTCTGTAGTATAGTGTGTAATGTGCTCTGTAGTATAGTGTGTAATGTGCTCTGTAGTATAGTGTGTAATGTGCTCTGTAGTATAGTCTGTAATGTGCTCTGTAGTATAGTGTGTAATGTGCTCTGTAGTATAGTGTGTAATGTGCTCTGTAGTATAGTGTGTAATGTGCTCTGTAGTATAGTGTGTAATGTGCTCTGTAGTATAGTCTGTAATGTGTTCTGTAGTATAGTGTGTAATGTGCTCTGTAGTATAGTGTGTAATGTGCTCTGTAGTATAGTCTGTAATGTGCTCTGTAGTATAGTCTGTAATGTGCTCTGTAGTATAGTCTGTAATGTGCTCTGTAGTATAGTGTGTAATGTGCTCTGTAGTACAGTGTGTAATGTGCTCTGTAGTATAGTCTGTAATGTGCTCTGTAGTATAGTCTGTAATGTGCTCTGTAGTATAGTGTGTAATGTGCTCTGTAGTATAGTCTGTAATGTGCTCTGTAGTATAGTGTGTAATGTGTTCTGTAGTATAGTCTGTAATGTGCTCTGTAGTATAGTCTGTAATGTGCTCTGTAGTATAGTCTGTAATGTGCTCTGTAGTATAGTCTGTAATGTGCTCTGTAGTATAGTCTGTAATGTGCTCTGTAGTATAGTCTGTAATGTGCTCTGTAGTATAGTCTGTAATGCGCTCTGTAGTATAGTCTGTAATGCGCTCTGTAGTATAGTCTGTAATGCGTTCTGTAGTATAGTCTGTAATGTGCTCTGTAGTATAGTCTGTAATGTGCTCTGTAGTATAGTCTGTAATGTGCTCTGTAGTATAGTCTGTAATGTGCTCTTTAGTATAGTGTGTAATGTGCTCTGCAGTATAGTCTGTAATGTGCTCTGCAGTATAGTCTGTAATGTGTTCTGTAGTATAGTCTGTAATGTGCTCTGTAGTATAGTCTGTAGTGTAGTCTGTAATGTGCTCTGTAGTATAGTCTGTAATGTGCTCTGTAGTATAGTCTGTAATGTGCTCTGTAGTATAGTCTGTAATGTGCTCTGTAGTATAGTCTGTAATGTACTCTGTAGTATAGTGTGTAATGTGCTCTGTAGTATAGTGTGTAATGTGCTCTGTAGTATAGTCTGTAATGTGCTCTGTAGTATAGTCTGTAATGTGCTCTGTAGTATAGTCTGTAATGTGCTCTGTAGTATAGTCTGTAATGTGCTCTGTAGTATAGTCTGTAATGTGCTCTGTAGTATAGTCTGTAATGTGCTCTGTAGTATAGTCTGTAATGTGCTCTGTAGTATAGTCTGTAATGTGCTCTGTAGTATAGTCTGTAATGTGCTCTGTAGTATAGTCTGTAATGTGCTCTGTAGTATAATTTGTAATGTGCTCTGTAGTATAGTCTGTAATGTGCTCTGTAGTATAGTCTGTAATGTGCTCTGTAGTATAGTGTGTAATGTGTTCTGTAGTATAGTCTGTAATGTGCTCTGTAGTATAGTCTGTAATGTGCTCTGTAGTATAGTCTGTAATGTGCTCTGTAGTATAGTCTGTAATGTGCTCTGTAGTATAGTCTGTAATGTGCTCTGTAGTATAGTGTGTAATGTGCTCTGTAGTATAGTCTGTAATGTGCTCTGTAGTATAGTCTGTAATGTGCTCTGTAGTATAGTGTGTAATGTGCTCTGTAGTATAGTCTGTAATGTGCTCTGTAGTATAGTGTGTAATGTGCTCTGTAGTATAGTCTGTAATGTACTCTGTAGTATAGTCTGTAATGTGCTCTGTAGTATAGTGTGTAATGTGCTCTGTAGTATAGTGTGTAATGTGCTCTGTAGTATAGTCTGTAATGTGCTCTGTAGTATAGTCTGTAATGTGCTCTGTAGTATAGTCTGTAATGTGCTCTGTAGTATAGTCTGTAATGTGCTCTGTAGTATAGTCTGTAATGTGCTCTGTAGTATAGTCTGTAATGTGCTCTGTAGTATAGTCTGTAATGTGTTCTGTAGTATAGTCTGTAATGTGCTCTGTAGTATAGTCTGTAATGTGCTCTGTAGTATAATCTGTAATGTGCTCTGTAGTATAGTCTGTAATGTGCTCTGTAGTATAGTCTGTAATGTGCTCTGTAGTATAGTCTGTAATGTGCTCTGTAGTATAGTCTGTAATGCGCTCTGTAGTATAGTCTGTAATGCGCTCTGTAGTATAGTGTGTAATGCGTTCTGTAGTATAGTCTGTAATGCGCTCTGTAGTATAGTCTGTAATGCGCTCTGTAGTATAGTGTGTAATGCGTTCTGTAGTATAGTCTGTAATGCGCTCTGTAGTATAGTCTGTAATGTGCTCTGTAGTATAGTGTGTAATGCGTTCTGTAGTATAATCTGTAATGTGCTCTGTAGTATAGTCTGTAATGTGCTCTGTAGTATAGTGTGTAATGCGCTCTGTAGTATAGTCTGTATTGTCCTCTGTAGTATAGTCTGTAATGAGCTCTGTAGTATAGTCTGTAATGTGCTCTGTAGTATAGTCTGTAATGTGCTCTGTAGTGTAGTCTGTAATGTGCTCTGTAGTGTAGTCTGTAATGTGCTCTGTAGTATAGTCTGTAATGTGCTCTGTAGTATAGTCTGTAATGTGCTCTGTAGTATAGTCTGTAATGTGCTCTGTAGTATAGTCTGTAATGTGCTCTGTAGTGTAGTCTGTAATGTGCTCTGTAGTGTAGTCTGTAATGTGCTCTGTAGTATAGTCTGTAATGTGCTCTGTAGTATAGTCTGTAATGTGCTCTGTAGTATAGTCTGTAATGTGCTCTGTAGTATAGTCTGTAATGTGCTCTGTAGTATAGTCTGTAATGTGCTCTGTAGTATAGTCTGTAATGTGCTCTGTAGTATAGTCTGTAATGTGCTCTGTAGTATAGTCTGTAATGTGCTCTGTAGTATAGTCTGTAATGTGCTCTTTAGTATAGTGTGTAATGTGCTCTGCAGTATAGTCTGTAATGTGCTCTGCAGTATAGTCTGTAATGTGTTCTGTAGTATAGTCTGTAATGTGCTCTGTAGTATAGTCTGTAGTGTAGTCTGTAATGTGCTCTGTAGTATAGTCTGTAATGTGCTCTGTAGTATAGTCTGTAATGTGCTCTGTAGTATAGTCTGTAATGTGCTCTGTAGTATAGTCTGTAATGTACTCTGTAGTATAGTCTGTAATGTGCTCTGTAGTATAGTGTGTAATGTGCTCTGTAGTATAGTCTGTAATGTGATCTGTAGTATAGTCTGTAATGTGCTCAGCAGTATAGTCTGTAATGTGCTCTGCAGTATAGTCTGTAATGTGCTCTGTAGTATAGTCTGTAATGTGCTCTGTAGTATAGTCTGTAATGTGCTCTGTAGTATAGTCTGTAATGTGCTCTGTAGTATAGTCTGTAATGTGCTCTGTAGTATAGTCTGTAATGTGCTCTGTAGTATAGTGTGTAATGTGCTCTGTAATATAGTGTGTAATGTGCTCTGTAGTATAGTGTGTAATGTGCTCTGTAGTATAGTCTGTAATGTGCTCTGCAGTATAGTCTGTAATGTGCTCTGTAGTATAGTCTGTAATGTGCTCTGTAGTATAGTCTGTAATGTGCTCTGTAGTATAGTCTGTAATGTGCTCTGTAGTATAGTCTGTAATGTGCTCTGTAGTATAGTCTGTAATGTGCTCTGTAGTATAGTCTGTAATGTGCTCTGTAGTATAGTCTGTAATGTGCTCTGTAGTATAGTCTGTAATGTGCTCTGTAGTATAGTCTGTAATGTGCTCTGTAGTATAGTCTGTAATGTGCTCTGTAGTATAGTCTGTAATGTGCTCTGTAGTATAGTCTGTAATGTGCTCTGTAGTATAGTCTGTAATGTGCTCTGTAGTATAGTCTGTAATGTGCTCTGTAGTATAGTCTGTAATGTGCTCTGTAGTATAATTTGTAATGTGCTCTGTAGTATAGTCTGTAATGTGCTCTGTAGTATAGTCTGTAATGTGCTCTGTAGTATAGTCTGTAATGTGCTCTGTAGTATAGTCTGTAATGTGCTCTGTAGTATAGTCTGTAATGTGCTCTGTAGTATAGTGTGTAATGTGCTCTGTAGTATAGTCTGTAATGTGCTCTGTAGTATAGTCTGTAATGTGCTCTGTAGTATAGTGTGTAATGTGCTCTGTAGTATAGTCTGTAATGTGCTCTGTAGTATAGTGTGTAATGTGCTCTGTAGTATAGTGTGTAATGTGCTCTGTAGTATAGTCTGTAATGTGCTCTGTAGTATAGTCTGTAATGTGCTCTGTAGTATAGTCTGTAATGTGCTCTGTAGTATAGTCTGTAATGTGCTCTGTAGTATAGTCTGTAATGTGCTCTGTAGTATAGTCTGTAATGTGCTCTGTAGTATAGTCTGTAATGTGTTCTGTAGTATAGTCTGTAATGTGCTCTGTAGTATAGTCTGTAATGTGCTCTGTAGTATAATCTGTAATGTGCTCTGTAGTATAGTCTGTAATGTGCTCTGTAGTATAGTCTGTAATGTGCTCTGTAGTATAGTCTGTAATGCGCTCTGTAGTATAGTCTGTAATGCGCTCTGTAGTATAGTCTGTAATGCGCTCTGTAGTATAGTGTGTAATGCGTTCTGTAGTATAGTCTGTAATGCGCTCTGTAGTATAGTCTGTAATGCGCTCTGTAGTATAGTGTGTAATGCGTTCTGTAGTATAGTCTGTAATGCGCTCTGTAGTATAGTCTGTAATGTGCTCTGTAGTATAGTGTGTAATGCGTTCTGTAGTATAATCTGTAATGTGCTCTGTAGTATAGTCTGTAATGTGCTCTGTAGTATAGTGTGTAATGCGCTCTGTAGTATAGTCTGTATTGTCCTCTGTAGTATAGTCTGTAATGTGCTCTGTAGTATAGTCTGTAATGTGCTCTGTAGTATAGTCTGTAATGTGCTCTGTAGTATAGTCTGTAATGTGCTCTGTAGTATAGTCTGTAATGTGCTCTGTAGTGTAGTCTGTAATGTGCTCTGTAGTGTAGTCTGTAATGTGCTCTGTAGTATAGTCTGTAATGTGCTCTGTAGTATAGTCTGTAATGTGCTCTGTAGTATAGTCTGTAATGTGCTCTGTAGTATAGTCTGTAATGTGCTCTGTAGTATAGTCTGTAATGTGCTCTGTAGTATAGTCTGTAATGTGCTCTGTAGTATAGTCTGTAATGTGCTCTGTAGTATAGTCTGTAATGTGCTCTGTAGTATAGTCTGTAATGTGCTCTGTAGTATAGTCTGTAATGTGCTCTGTAGTATAGTCTGTAATGTGCTCTGTAGTATAGTCTGTAATGTGCTCTGTAGTATAGTCTGTAATGTACTCTGTAGTATAGTGTGTAATGTGCTCTGTAGTATAGTCTGTAATGTGTTCTGTAGTATAGTCTGTAATGTGTTCTGTAGTATAGTGTGTAATGTGTTCTGTAGTATAGTCTGTAATGTGCTCTGTAGTATAGTCTGTAATGTGCTCTGTAGTATAGTCTGTAATGTGCTCTGTAGTATAGTCTGTAATGTGCTCTGTAGTATAGTCTGTAATGTGCTCTGTAGTATAGTGTGTAATGTGCTCTGTAGTATAGTCTGTAATGTGTTCTGTAGTATAGTCTGTAATGTGCTCTGTAGTATAGTCTGTAATGTGCTCTGTAGTATAGTCTGTAATGTGCTCTGTAGTATAGTCTGTAATGTGCTCTGTAGTATAGTCTGTAATGTGCTCTGTAGTATAGTCTGTAATGTACTCTGTAGTATAGTGTGTAATGTGCTCTGTAGTATAGTCTGTAATGTGCTCTGTAGTATAGTCTGTAATGTGCTCTGTAGTATAGTCTGTAATGTGTTCTGTAGTATAGTCTGTAATGTGCTCTGTAGTATAGTGTGTAATGTGCTCTGTAGTATAGTGTGTAATGTGCTCTGTAGTATAGTATGTAATGTGCTCTGTAGTATAGTCTGTAATGTGCTCTGTAGTAGAGTGTGTAATGTGCTCTGTAGTATAGTGTGTAATGTGCTCTGTAGTATAGTATGTAATGTGCTCTGTAGTATAGTCTGTAATGTGCTCTGTAGTATAGTGTGTAATGTGCTCTGTAGTATAGTGTGTAATGTGCTCTGTAGTATAGTGTGTAATGTGCTCTGTAGTATAGTCTGTAATGTGCTCTGTAGTATAGTCTGTAATGTGCTCTGTAGTATAGTCTGTAATGTGCTCTGTAGTATAGTCTGTAATGTGCTCTGTAGTATAGTCTGTAATGTGCTCTGTAGTATAGTCTGTAATGTGCTCTGTAGTATAGTCTGTAATGTGTTCTGTAGTATAGTGTGTAATGTGCTCTGTAGTATAGTCTGTAATGTGCTCTGTAGTATAGTGTGTAATGTGCTCTGTAGTATAGTGTGTAATGTGCTCTGTAGTATAGTGTGTAATGTGCTCTGTAGTATAGTGTGTAATGTGCTCTGTAGTATAGTCTGTAATGTGCTCTGTAGTATAGTGTGTAATGTGCTCTGTAGTATAGTCTGTAATGTGCTCTGTAGTATAGTCTGTAATGTGCTCTGTAGTATAGTCTGTAATGTGCTCTGTAGTATAGTGTGTAATGTGCTCTGTAGTACAGTGTGTAATGTGCTCTGTAGTATAGTCTGTAATGTGCTCTGTAGTATAGTCTGTAATGTGCTCTGTAGTATAGTGTGTAATGTGCTCTGTAGTATAGTCTGTAATGTGCTCTGTAGTATAGTGTGTAATGTGTTCTGTAGTATAGTCTGTAATGTGCTCTGTAGTATAGTCTGTAATGTGCTCTGTAGTATAGTCTGTAATGTGCTCTGTAGTATAGTCTGTAATGTGCTCTGTAGTATAGTCTGTAATGTGCTCTGTAGTATAGTCTGTAATGTGCTCTGTAGTATAGTCTGTAATGTGCTCTGTAGTATAGTCTGTAATGTGCTCTGTAGTATAGTCTGTAATGTGCTCTGTAGTATAATTTGTAATGTGCTCTGTAGTATAGTCTGTAATGTGCTCTGTAGTATAGTCTGTAATGTGCTCTGTAGTATAGTGTGTAATGTGTTCTGTAGTATAGTCTGTAATGTGCTCTGTAGTATAGTCTGTAATGTGCTCTGTAGTATAGTCTGTAATGTGCTCTGTAGTATAGTCTGTAATGTGCTCTGTAGTATAGTCTGTAATGTGCTCTGTAGTATAGTGTGTAATGTGCTCTGTAGTATAGTCTGTAATGTGCTCTGTAGTATAGTCTGTAATGTGCTCTGTAGTATAGTGTGTAATGTGCTCTGTAGTATAGTCTGTAATGTGCTCTGTAGTATAGTGTGTAATGTGCTCTGTAGTATAGTCTGTAATGTACTCTGTAGTATAGTCTGTAATGTGCTCTGTAGTATAGTGTGTAATGTGCTCTGTAGTATAGTGTGTAATGTGCTCTGTAGTATAGTCTGTAATGTGCTCTGTAGTATAGTCTGTAATGTGCTCTGTAGTATAGTCTGTAATGTGCTCTGTAGTATAGTCTGTAATGTGCTCTGTAGTATAGTCTGTAATGTGCTCTGTAGTATAGTCTGTAATGTGCTCTGTAGTATAGTCTGTAATGTGTTCTGTAGTATAGTCTGTAATGTGCTCTGTAGTATAGTCTGTAATGTGCTCTGTAGTATAATCTGTAATGTGCTCTGTAGTATAGTCTGTAATGTGCTCTGTAGTATAGTCTGTAATGTGCTCTGTAGTATAGTCTGTAATGTGCTCTGTAGTATAGTCTGTAATGCGCTCTGTAGTATAGTCTGTAATGCGCTCTGTAGTATAGTGTGTAATGCGTTCTGTAGTATAGTCTGTAATGCGCTCTGTAGTATAGTCTGTAATGCGCTCTGTAGTATAGTGTGTAATGCGTTCTGTAGTATAGTCTGTAATGCGCTCTGTAGTATAGTCTGTAATGTGCTCTGTAGTATAGTGTGTAATGCGTTCTGTAGTATAATCTGTAATGTGCTCTGTAGTATAGTCTGTAATGTGCTCTGTAGTATAGTGTGTAATGCGCTCTGTAGTATAGTCTGTATTGTCCTCTGTAGTATAGTCTGTAATGTGCTCTGTAGTATAGTCTGTAATGTGCTCTGTAGTATAGTCTGTAATGTGCTCTGTAGTGTAGTCTGTAATGTGCTCTGTAGTGTAGTCTGTAATGTGCTCTGTAGTATAGTCTGTAATGTGCTCTGTAGTATAGTCTGTAATGTGCTCTGTAGTATAGTCTGTAATGTGCTCTGTAGTATAGTCTGTAATGTGCTCTGTAGTGTAGTCTGTAATGTGCTCTGTAGTGTAGTCTGTAATGTGCTCTGTAGTATAGTCTGTAATGTGCTCTGTAGTATAGTCTGTAATGTGCTCTGTAGTATAGTCTGTAATGTGCTCTGTAGTATAGTCTGTAATGTGCTCTGTAGTATAGTCTGTAATGTGCTCTGTAGTATAGTCTGTAATGTGCTCTGTAGTATAGTCTGTAATGTGCTCTGTAGTATAGTCTGTAATGTGCTCTGTAGTATAGTCTGTAATGTGCTCTTTAGTATAGTGTGTAATGTGCTCTGCAGTATAGTCTGTAATGTGCTCTGCAGTATAGTCTGTAATGTGTTCTGTAGTATAGTCTGTAATGTGCTCTGTAGTATAGTCTGTAGTGTAGTCTGTAATGTGCTCTGTAGTATAGTCTGTAATGTGCTCTGTAGTATAGTCTGTAATGTGCTCTGTAGTATAGTCTGTAATG